>NC_142791.1:12294500-12605250 GCF_988280905.1 Pimephales promelas
ATCTGAGGTAAAATTCTTGGGCCATGTGATCTCCTCCGAAGGAATCAAAGTTGACAGTGAAAAGGTTAGTGCCTTGGATGCTTGGCCTGTGCCTAAGAGTGTGAAGGAAGTGAGACAATTGATTGGATTCATGAGTTATTACCGGCGGTTCGTACCACAGTTTGCTCAAATAGCAAAACCGTTGCATGCATTAATGAGCAGCAAAGACAAAAGGAGAGCCTCCGAACTGTTCACGTGGAGTAGTGAATGCCAGACTGCATTTGACAAATTGAGACAATGCTTGATGTCACCACCGGTCCTTGCTTACCCCGACTTTGGCCTTCCATTTATCCTCACTACCGATGGAAGTCAACAGGGCCTCGGAGCTGTATTGAGCCAAAAGCAAGGGGGAGCAGAGCGTGTCATTGCATTTGCTAGCAGAGGCTTGAGAGGGTCAGAGAAAAACGACAAGTACTACAGTGCGTTTAAACTGGAGCTGTTGGCCCTTAAGTGGGCTGCAACGGAAAAATTTAAAGAGTATCTGATGTTCTCCTGCTTCACTGTGATCACTGACCATAATCCACTGCGTTATCTGGAGACCGCAAATCTCGGTGCAGTTGAACAACGCTGGGTGGCCCAGTTAGCAGAGCTTAATTTCGAGGTCATGTATAAGCCAGGACGACTGAACACCAACGCTGATGTTTTATCAAGGATTCCCTCCAGTGAAGTTCCTGAACAAGAGGACACGGAGAAGGATTTCATCAAGTTGAACTCTGAAGAAGTGCGTGCATGCATGTGGCCTGCACAAGAGTCCAAGCAGGGCGAGACTGACGTTCGAGTAACTGTACAAGCGTCCATCAGGAAAGTGCTGAATGGTTACAGCTGGGATGAAATAAGGGAGCTGCAAAGAAGTGATGCCTTGATGGGACCCATATACAATGCCGTGTCCAAAGCCAGAAAACCAAGTGGGGCAGGACGGCAGAGTATGCCACCAGAGTCGAAAAAGCTTTGCAGAGAGTTTGAACGTCTTCAACTGCATCATGGAGTGATGTTTAGATGTCTTCTTGATCCAAGGGATGGAGAGAAAATTAAGCAGCTGGTTGTTCCGGCCCCCTTACAGCGTTCAGTTTATGACAGTCAACATGAGCATGGAGGTCATTTTGGGGAAAAGAGTACTTTGACACTGATGAGACGAAGCTATTACTGGCCGAACATGTCTAAGGATGTTCAAGGATGGATATCACAGTGTAAGAGGTGTACTTTGGCAAAGGATGTCTTTCCGAGAATCAGAGCTCCGATGACTTGTAGCAATGTCAC
Organism: Pimephales promelas; assembly: GCF_988280905.1. NCBI lineage: Eukaryota > Metazoa > Chordata > Actinopteri > Cypriniformes > Leuciscidae > Pimephales > Pimephales promelas. The sequence goes on from NC_142791.1 coordinate 12,295,797, forward strand.
TGCTCCTTTAGAAGTGCTGGCAATGGACTACACCCAGCTGGAAATGTCCTCAGGAGGATATGAAAATGTACTGGTGCTTACTGATATGTTTACCCGGTTTACAGTTGCTGTCCCAACCAAGAACCAAACAGCAAGTACCACTGCGAAGGCCCTTATCAAGCATTGGTTTGTTTACTATGGGTGCCCAGCTCGTCTGCATTCGGATCAGGGAAGGTGTTTCGAGGCACAAGTGATTAAGGAACTTTGTAGAGTATATGCTATTGGAAAAAGTCGTACAAGTCCTTACCATCCCCAAGGAAACTCTCAGTGCGAGAGATTCAACCGCACCATGCATGATATGCTGAGAACGTTGACACCTGAAAAAAAGAAAGATTGGAAAACCCACTTACCTGAGTTAGTGATGGCATACAACAATCATGTCCACTCATCTACTGGTTATTCTCCTTTCTACCTGATGTTCGGGAGGGATGCACGCCTTCCATTAGATGTCTTGGGTGGCAAGGATTTGGATGAAAGTGAGGTGGAAAACCTGGATGATTGGGTGAAGAGTCATCATCATCGATTAAAGACTGCAGTAGAAGTCGCAAATACTGCCGCACAGGAAGCCTCTAAGAGACGGAAAAGAATGTACGACCGCAAGTCCTCTGGAGCGCTTGTAAGGCCTGGTGATCGTGTGCTGCTACGTAACCACAAACATAGGGGCAGAAATAAGATTCAAGACAAGTGGGAACATGCGCCTTACATTGTAGTAAAACAGAATCACCCTGACACACCTGTATTTACTATTAAACCTGAAAAGGGGGGTCAGTCCAGAGTAGTACACAGGGATCAGCTCCGTCACTGCACATTTCCTTTGTCGCCATCTAGTACGCCACGTAGAATCACAAGTAGACCCGTAAACCAGTCAGACTCTGAAACTGAATTCCCAGATCTTGTGTGTTTTCCAGCCACTGCACATAGTAGAGATAAAAGGGTGGTACAGATGGAAACCAATGATGTAGAACAAAGTGGGTGTGTAATGCAAGAACAGGAGAATGTAGTAGATGTGGTCCCTGAAGTAGAGTGTGAAGTACAAGAAGTTTCTGATGATGCTGACATTTCAGATGTTGAATGTGAAAATGTTCCAAAGCTCAGATGCTCTCAAAGACAAAACCGTGGTAAATTACCTCTGAGGTATAGAAATGATTATTTTATGTGATGAGGAATATGTATGGGACTGTGATTGAAAAGAATGTATTTTGTACAATGTTGCACCTTTAAATTGTTTTCTGTTTATATTTCAGGGACAGGCTGTCTGGAGATGTCGATGGTATGGCAGGGTTTAGCAGGGGGGAATGTAACGGAGGTACTTTTCTAACGGGACTTTTATTTTGACGGGGTTTTTCTTTTTCCGGTGTGCTCGCGCGGGATGCAGAGACGTCTGGGAAGGAGAAGGGTGAGCAGGAGAATTCGAGAGTTTCGCTGAAAACGAGAAGTAAAACTGTCAGATTGAGTTTTATGAGTTTAGAGTATACCTATATCGTCGTGTGACACGAGAACCGCAGTTAGAGCTGAAGTTCGGTCGGTTATATCTTCGGACGGAGAACAGTGTTGGAAGCTTGGCTGAGTGCACGAGGAAGATTGCTGCCTGGAGTCGTGAGTTCATTCATAACACTGCCGGGTGTCGTCGTTGCTTTAACCGAACATATTTTCAAGAGCCTACTGTTTTTTTAGTTTTTTTCTGAAGTGACGTGAACCGTGCGGAGCGAGAGTTTTCTGCCTGCAATCCGTTTAAGTGCACTCGTTAGTGAACAAGATCGCGTGTGCAGACTGCAAGAGTAGTTTTTGGAGTGAATCGTTTTAGTTTTGTCTATAAAGGGGCTGAAAATCGTTCCAGAACAGTGTGTATTTTTGAGAGACATTTTTTTTGTGATCCAGATCATTCCGTGTACGCGAGCCGTGTGAGAGCTGAACTGAGTCATTTTGTCTTAGGAAGATTTTTTGGGGCCCACACTGAAACTTTTCTCGTGATTTTTATTTTTTTTTGCTCATTACCCTGCCATCCTGACGACATCTCGCTGTTCTGTCTCAACTGTTCATTGAATCATCACAGGTCATCATCACAAGCCTTCACGAATCTCCTAAAAGTCTTCAAAGTCATTGCTTCGAAGCCGTCGTTGCCACAGACTGGTACAACATTTCAGTACACACACGTACACATGAACATATGGACATTTTACTGAATCAGAATGGACTGAACTGAATGTTTGAACAAACTGATTGTTTCAATTGTAAGTTTGAACTGTGATTGCTGAGTTGATTGAAAGCTGAATCATAAGATTGATTCAAAAGAGTCGTTTAGTGATTTCAAGGTTAACTATGCATGTGAAATGGGTCATTTGAAGTGAATCATTTGAATGAATGAGTTATTTGAATTGAATCACAAAAGTTATTCGTACTCAGGGTTGTGAATAAGTTTTTCTGTGTTTAATGAGAATATCCTTATCCAGATAATAAGGTTGGGTAAACACTTTGAAGGTGTTTAAAGGTGTTGTTCTGAATATATTAGTCAGTTGAAGATCATTCAAGAAAACAAGAACACTAGAACTGTTATTTTATTTATTTTATTTTGATTGTCATTTTATTTGTTTGAGCTGTCTCTTTCAGCAAATACGTAACCTATTGAGGGAAGAAAAATAAATTATTAGTTGTTCAAACTAAAATATTTGACAGTTATTTCTGAACTTATCTTGGGGTAGGGGCGTCTCGTTTACACTATTAGGATTAGGTGGGTGGGGACGTGAATTCAATTTACTTCCATTTCACTTCATGCACTTCAGGAAGCCACCGCTCTGACATACTTACCTGAAGCCTACACCACGTATTCCTGTTGCATTTTGTAGTAGTGTAAGATAAAACATACACTTTAGTGTATACTGAGACTTAAAAGAACTGGAGCGGGGACTAAGTTCCTTTCGCTTCTAAATCTCCCAGGGTAACTATTTAAATATTCCCCTACTAGGCGAGACTTAAAGTCCCGTTACAAGTGCAGATTCACTGACCTCTGATCTGTAATCACGACAGTGCCGCTAACCCCTGCTGTGCTCTCATGATTACAGATTTGAGGTGTGTGTGCCAGTGCGATTGATGATGACAAATAGTCAAATATTAGAAAGCATTTCGGTTTATGACGTTCCTCACTGGGAAAGGGAGTTTTTAAACTGCTTTTGGATTGACACTATGGGTACGCCATTTGATGCAGGCGACAAACACGCTAATTTCATTGGCCGATGAGGTCACACGCTTTGATTTCAGATGGGCTGCATACTTCCGCTCTATTTCAGTTCGCTTCTGTACTCAGTTTGAGACATCGACATGTCTCTCAGTTTTCCTCCGACCTGAAAACAACCGGCCAATCAACGAACAGAGGGCGGGCTGAGAGCCGTGACATAGCACGGGGCACGGATTGTATTTTAGTTTAGAGAAATCGAAAACGACTACAGATATGAGACCCGGGATGCAATTCTCTCTGTTGTGGAGAATATTCCTGGCATTTGCAAATTGAAGCCTGAACAAGACGAGTGTATGTTAAACATTTTGAATGGAGGTGATGTTGTGGCGCTACTTCTGACAGGTTTAGGAAAAAGTTTAATTTATCAACTATTAACGATTGTCAGCGAGAAGCTGGGCAGGCCAAAGGCCGGAAAGTCGATAGTTTTGATTGCCGGGCGGCCAGTTTGATTGTGTCTGCCTTCGTTGCACTCATGGAGGATCAGGTTAAGGAGGCAGCAAAACTCGGTCGGCCATGTTCACTCGATGGTTTTGTTTTCGCAACATACACGTGTTTACAGTGGAAGTTTAAACGTTATGTGATCGGCTTATGGGTAACCAATGATTTTATACTTCAGACAAGCACCCCCTGCGACAAAAAAGAAAACACTTTTCAATTATGCCATTCCAGACTCTGTCTACGAAGCAAAGTCACAGATCACTGATTGGTCAGACAGAATCGTCAGTGATCACTACCAGCGTCATTGTATTTGCGAGACATCAAACCAACCCACTAGATTTAAATAGCCAGTAACAGCCACCGCTATAGCGCCTGTTTTAAAACTACTTGCTTGACTTGCTTGAAGAAAAAAGAAAGAAAGAAATCGTGGACAGTGGACGAATTGCAGACGTTCCTTTCGTTGTTTACCGAGGAGCAGATAAACTATAACGGTCAGACTATAATCCCACCCTCTTTGAAGCGGTACTAACTGCAGTGGAAAAGCAAACCCAGCTAAAGCGAACCGTGCCACGCCGAACCGTACCGAGCCACTCTCACAGTGGACAATTTCAGACCCCTCAATGATTTCTAAGTGGGAGAGCTTGCAAAATAGCAGGGTGTTCAAATACTTATTTTGCTCACTGTACATTTTTGGTCAAGATATTGTATTGACAATAAAGTCTACTCCAGCACATCCCCAAAGACTTTCAACGAATTTAAGGTCTGGTACAAGGTCCTGGCAATAATAATATGAATAATTCAATGATTCAATAATTATTTTGTTTGACCAAGAATGTTATGAATTGCTTTTAATTACATATTAAAATATATTATATTATAAATCTATTACAAGATATATTATAATGTTATAATCCGATATTTATTAATATCTATTCTAAAATATTACATATATTTAACACCACCCAAAATTTGATGCATATATCTTGTTAAAAATTCAAGCTGACTTTGCATTTGATTATTACTCAGTATATCATCATCATCTTTTATTCATACGACTCTTTCAGCATTTTAATATATTCATGAAGATGGGTATTTTAAGTCTGATCTATAAATTGAAAGGAATTATTTATGTTGATTAGCACTATGTAGACTTTCTGATAGCAGAAGCTGAGTGTGTTCATTTGATCAGTTTAAAGACCTACAGTTCGGACGATACCCATAATGCATTCGGGATGACTGGAAGGAACTTATGAAACCCATCTAGTTCCTTTTTGTTTTAACTGTATTTCTCAGCCTTAACTGCTCCACTGTGTGGATACAAACACATATTAACATGCCATACCTCGATGTGTTCTCCAAGGTTCCTTTGACCTCGTTCATCTGGTCCCTTCCAAAGTAAACCACGGTAAGGTGCACCCGCCCGTCCTGCTTCACACACACCTCTCTGTGGACACGCACAGAAACAAACACACACTGAGGTCAGCAGCACTCAGCGGGGCAATCTACAGCTCCAAAAATGAACCGAGAGAGAGAAAACAGAGGAGGACAAATATAATAAGTGCTAAACACTTTGAAACCCAATGTATTATTCATAACTGATATACTGTTATTGTGATGCCAAATCAAAATTGCATTACAGCAACAAAAACTATACAAAGCATTTGTGGGTAGAGTAGGCAACATAAAAATAGGTAGCATAATTATATACATTATAAATCCCAGGATGCATTGCAATGAGCTCAGTGGGAAGAAATTATGCAAGATGAAAGAGCTATTGAGTAGGCCTTGAGAGAAGCATGTATGAAGATACTGTTGCAGATTTCGACAAGACAAGCTCACCCCTACAGGGCCACTGCAAACGCAACACACAAGGACTGCAGCAGCGCTAGCGGGAAATTCCTGATGATCTGAAGCAGCTACATTCCGATAGAGGTGTGGCGAATGTTTTGAGAAGATCCTGAACATTATCTTTTTTATGTCCCATGCACAATAAATACATGGTTAGACACCAGAGGTGCTTCAGTTCTAAAACGACATGACATGATGATTTTTGATGGTTAGTGGTAGTTTAGAGGTTCAGATTTGGTTTAATCCCTGAAAACTTGAATGGGAAAGAGACATCTTTTTTTTGTTTTTACCATTTTTAGGTCATTTTATTGAACAAAAGTATGGGATAAAAGCATGGAAACTGGAATATTGTCCATGCCACATTCAAATCTAATTTTCCTTATTTATTAAGAGTTTATCAACGTCTCTGGAGCTCATAGTTCTCTGATATAATGTGCCATACTTCTGTGTAATTTTGAGGGAAAAAAAAAACATAAATTAGCATATAAATACACTCCCATTCAAAAGTTTGGGGTCAGTAAGATTTATTGCAATGGGACATTAAATTAGCCTGGCTAACGTCAGACCTTGTTTCATTGACATTGAGACGTGGTCTGGGAACCACGTGTTCATTTTCTCATATTTGAGACGTGGTTTACGAATGCCCAGAGCCATTTATTGGGTGCTACCGTGCTACGAATGTCTATCAAATGAGCCTGTACGTTTCAATTACAATCGTTTCAATTACACCAGCTGGCGTATGTAGAGCAAGAGAAATTAGACGAGGAAGAAGACGATGGGTCAGAGATTTATTTGCGTTCTAAACTACTTAGAACAATATCTAAGGCTGCATCGAAAGGTAACTTCGGTGTGTCGCATAGACGTCATCATCATCTTGCTGCTCCCTCCCTGTTCTGTGATTGGTCCCTCGTGAATAAAATCGCGCTGCGCTAAGGCAGTATGGGGAAACCCAGGCTAGCATTAAAGGCATTCATAATGTTACAAAAAAAAAATCTATTTCAAATAAATGTTGTTATTTTGAACTGCGTATTAATCAAAGAATCCTGAAAAAAACATGAATTTACGTTTTTCACAAAAATAGAGCAGCACAACTAAAAGCTGTTTTTCTGATGAATACAAACACTATCTATATGCTGTGCTACCCAAGTACATGCCGTAACAAATTAGTGTGATGCTCTGCTGGCATTGGGCTCATTCTGTTCGTAACCCACAATCCCCTTGTTTGTCCTCTCTTGATTCTGAAACGAGAATGAGGTCAAAGTGTTTGCTCAACGCTTAATATAAGACGCTTAAAACACTGCTCAGAGGCACTAATTTAACAAAACTTAAATTAGATGTAGAGGTTGGAGGGAAATGATTCAGAAATTCTAACACATGTAGAAGGAAAAAAGGACTGAAGAAACTTTTCACAAATAGGACCCAAAACCATTTCAAACAGGCCAACTCTCAAAGTGGTTTTGGCATGTTAATGAATATGGCAATGTCAATTATTTAGGTATATATGGAGGAATCTGCTACGCTGCTTCTGCGACTGTATGAACTTGCCACTGCCATTAGATTCACAGACACGCTGATGTGAGCATGTAAGATATTAATAGACATGCATAAACCAATTAGCAGATTTAGATTTAGGCAGGTGGAGCTAGGGGAGGTGGAGGGTTTCAGTGGAACTGCTGGACTAGACTACTGCAAACACTGAAGCAGATGTTATTATGTCATAGTGCAATGAAAGACCGCCTCTGCAGAAGAACATCAACACCTAGCCTACTTCTACATCATTGCCTCTTTAGCCCCGCCCACCATTTAGAGTATGTCGAGCAGTAATAGCAAATACGAGAGAGTTTTGTTTTGACACAACCAATACTTATAAAGCATATTTAATTCGCATAAATGTTTCACGTTGTTGGCAAGTGTTTGTAACTACGTAACGAGATATTTTTCAACATCGGAAGTTTTCAAAACAATTTCACATAATGGCGTGCAATTACATTGAAAATTATTGTAATATGCAAAACTGTTACCCATTTATAGCAGTGGGCAAAAAGAGAGTAATCGAAAGAGAGGGTCAAAAACAAGATAGAAAATAGCTTTTCTTCAAAATTAGGATTTTTGGTGTAAAAATTGTATGTGATTTGGAACATTACACATAAAAAAAAGTAAATGCAGCTGATGACCCTTTTAAAGAACACTTCATGCCAAAAACATTATATATATATATATATATAAAGGAGAAATTAATATATCCTATAGATGAAATATTTATTTTTTCTATTTTAACGGTTATTCAAATTTTTTTTTCCTAGAGATAAAGCGATTTAATTCATACAATTTAATTAAAATAAAATAATAATTACAACAAAATGAATACATTTAAACTAAATCCATAAAATGATCCCATGATGGGAAGCCCTTAAAGCTTCTATATATGAAGCGCCTGACAGAACCCTTTAAAGTTCTATAGAACCTGTTCTTCTGTTTAAAAAATATTAAATAATACACATCAAAATTAAATAGACAAAATATACTACAAAATATATATTAGCATACTTCGAATTTAGTATGGGTACTGGGTAGGCTATTCTAATGAAAATTATAAAGTACAGAAACTTATTTGGTCATTTTTAACTCCACTGTTTGTCTAAAATTTGAGAAAATGTTATTAAAGGTGTTTTCTGTGGTTGACTAAATTGTGCGATATTAGATGTGCATGCAAAAATTAACTGAATATAAATTCAACAAACATGCTTTAAAAATACTGTCTACCAAAGCATACCTTATTTATAGAAAGTGGCAGGAAAATATGTATGAATGTGAGAAAGAAAGAAAGAAAGAAAGAAAGAAAGAAAGAAAGAAAGAAAGAAAGAAAGAAAGAAAGAAAGAAAGAAAGAAAGAAAGAAAGAAAGAAAGAAAGAAAGAAAGAAGGGGGCAGAGGATGATAAATAACAGATAATAACAGAGAACGAAGAGAATGAGAGGTGTCACCTGAAGTTGTGCATAAACTGTTTGAATTTGTCGGCTCTCTGGGACAGAGGCAGCACAATGTTAATGGGCATGTTGGCGGTTTCCACAAGCTCACTTTTCACTTTCAAGAGGGGGCCGAAGGGGCGGAAGAGAACCAGCCTGCGGAACTCCAGTTTCTGCTCGCCGCGGAAGGTCAGCTCGTACAGCGTGCCCTTGTCCTTTTCAGTGCGCGCTATGCCTGCGGAGATGAGAAGACATTGAGAACAGTGAAGAAAAGGAACGATTTTCCCGAACACCCACACAGACACGCACACGCACAAGCAAAGCAAAATTCAAAGAAGACTAAAGCTCAAGGACAAATACTACAAAGATAAACACAAACATGAAGGAAGACACACAAATAGAGATTAAAAACGCAGACATTGAAAAGATTGTCACAAATCTCTTGACTGAAAAACCCAGAGGAAAGTAACATTGTATTTGCAACTTTGTCTCTAGATGTTTTTGTGTGAGACATTTTTGTATTATATCTTCTAAAACTCTAAAAGGAGACAGTCTCAGTGACAAACATTTGCATGGATTATTTCACATTTATACACAAAGGAGAAATTGTCACGAAAAATCTTTTTGCCTAATTCACAACGTGTGTACATGAATTTGTTAACCTTGTTCTGATGTTAATGAATTTGGAGTATTCTGAGCTAATGCAGAGGAACCTCGCAGCTCAAGCTATAATGCAGTTTTTTTCTTATTCATTCAAGCTGTGTAAGAAAGGAAGCTGATTTGTTAACTCGCTGCCTTATCAGGCAATCAACTTTATAGGCAGCGTTTGCTAATTTTGGGCAGACTTCTAAAGCAGCATAGCGGTTTAATGATTCACAGCAAAATAGAGAGAGATTTGGTGATAATTAAGTGAATATTAATTACTACAACAATAATTTCTCGCTAGAAATTACATCAAAAGTGGAAAACGTTGGTCAAACATGTACATTAACACACAAACTGACCAGCAACCACAACTTTCAGATGCCATCTTCATTTGTATTATATTTAACTGTCAGAGAATGGAAAGCAGAGGATTGTGGGATATTAAAGCCAGTGAAGGATACATCTATGCTGCCTTCAGAAATCGATCAGATGAAGGTATCTCAGCTCAGGAGACAGGAAGTTAAACTATTGGATTTAGACGTGCCTTGAAATGCTTTCTCGGAAGGCGGCATTTTTAATCTTTTGGACGCAGCCAAAGAGTGATTTTTAAGTATGTGTGGTTTAAGTTGTTCCAACATTTATGATTTTTTTTGTGAATATATTATACATTTTAGTTTGAAAGGTATTTGTGAATCATGATTTGTTTGCGAAAATGTCAGTCTTTTGTAGATTTTACAAACATATTTTAGCTTACAAATGCTTAGTGAATGAGAAAGTAATTTTTTTATTTCCTATCAGAATCTATGAAAATTCATAATTGATAAATAACATACAAAATCAAATATTGGCATTAAGTGTGACATATAACTAACTAGACTTAAAGGGATACTCCACTTTTTTTGGAAATAGGCTCCCTCAGAGTTAAACAGTTGAGTTTTAACGTTTTCAAATCCATTCAGCCAATATTCTGATATTAAGAAGAATATCAGTAACCAGACACATTCTGGTCCCACTGACTTCCATAGTAGGAAAAATATATATACTATGGAAGTCAATGGGACCAGAATCTGTCTGGTTACTGATATTCTTCCAAATATCAGAAAATCGGCGGAATGGATTTGAAAACGTTAAAACCCAACTGTTTAACTAGGGGGGAGTTGTAAAATGAGCCTATTTCCAAAAAAAAGTGGAGTATATCACTTAAAAAGGATAAAAAAAATTAGATGCAAATTAGAGCAATGAGACCGAATGAAGAATGAGATTTCTGATTGAAATGAAAAGTCACACATTGCAATTTGAACTAACATTTGTCGTCAAATTCCTTAAAGATCAAATTATCTGAGCTATGCTGAGGGATTTCAGAAGAAACATCTGGGCAGATGTTGAGAGAGTACCAGGTCATCTGAGGCTTGAGTTACATACTTTAACGCTTTTGAAAATGATCCAAATAAACTCTTTAGAGAGATCTGCACTGTATACAGCATCAAATGTGTATTGTTCAGGTTCCATTATCAGTGGTGCTGATAGTGACTCATATTCTAGAGAAAAATCATGTTCATGCAAGGCTTGCATTTGGTTAAGAGTTGTATGAAGTATGTATATACTTCACAGCTTCATACTTCATTAGCTTTTGGTAGCACAGTGTGGTAATGGTATTATGATCTACACTGGGAAGCATGTGTATCTAATTTGTGAAAATGAAAGTTGCTATGGTGTTCTGTGAGGTGTTTAGGTCATTTCAATGCGATTGCTCGAGTGTTCTGGACGGTTTCTGCAGTGTGCGGTAGCCTACTGGACTCAATTTAAGTCTGTGGGATATTTTCACCTGTTTTATTTTCTGCCAGGTGAATTGGGTAAGTTTGATCATTGAGATTGAGAAAGCACAATTCGTTTGTCCAAATCCCTAACCCAAAGCAGCAACAGTGATGTTGTCTGCCTTAGCAAACTAGCAAAATGGAATAATGATTATGTTCAGCCCCTTTCCAGTCCACCCATAAAATGCTTTTATAGGAAAAGCAGGGCCATTAGCGAAGCCATCTGAATCAATACAAGCTACTAACAGCAAAAACATCAAAGCATAACCGGCAGACTCAATTCCCCCTCGCTGAAAAACTAGCTACAGTAAATAAGACAAAACATTACTTCGCTCAACATAATCACGTGAGTTACCGAACATTGATAACATTATCTCAGGGAAAAAGTGCACTTTTACATGATCTGGGGTTTCTTTCCCTCTCTAAATTGGATTGTGTCACCGCAAAAAGGGTCTGGGTAAAAGAGCACTATACAGTTAGCCAACAGAGATAACAGACACAGGATAATGAGAGAGAAACATGTATCCCTTGAGGGACGGGGTGGGAGAGTTATTTTTGTAGAAATAGCAACAATTTTTACAATAATAACAATAATTTTTGTTATTTGTGGGTAGAAAAGATACGTTTTCTGTAAACATTCCTGTTTGCTGAAGCACCGTTTCAGGGATAATGGTCAAGCTTCCTTCCAGTTTTTTTTTCAGGGCCAAACATTTATAGAATGTCCAACAATATTATGCAGTCTTGTTCAGTGTTAGCAAGACGTCTGGGTAAATTGACATTGTGTCTGGACACTGTGTTGTAAGTTATAACAGACAGGCCCTCTGGCTAAGACTTGGCATTGGCTCTCTTTGAATTCTTCACAAGCTCTCCATTGTTGATGTGAAGTAGAGTAGGTCTATTCAATTATACAGTGAAAAGGACTCGAATTTACAAGAAATAGCCTAGTCTTCTTTATAAAAACGCACACATTTATTTTTATTTTTTTTGTTAAACACCACCTAGACCAGCAACAAACCAGCATACAGTAACACGAGATTCTATTCTGGTCTTTTCAGCAGGAATGTTAGGTAAATCTCACTTCTGCTTTCAGCTTAGCAAACTGATCTTGAAAGTTTGCAAATTTAACCATAGCTCAATTCAAGCATTGCCGTTTCAAGAGCTGGGAACAGTTATTGACTAATCAAGGTGCATACATTAGCAACATGAATAATGTATTTCCTGTAAAGTTTAGAACCAGTAAGATGCGTCACTTTCTCTCTAGAGGAAATGGCAGAGATGACAGCTTGGAATATAAAGCAGCTGTGTCCATTTCCTTAAGTCATCACGGGATATCCTGACTAGCATGTTTCCATGGGTTTACAGGATGCACTTTTTAAAAAAATTACATCGGTTTACTGACTTTGTTTTGCAACATGCTTCAGATATCATTTTGAGAGATTTTTTCCCAAATGTGTCCAACAAGCTCTAAAGACCTAAATCAATGGCCCAGAGACATGCAGAGATGTCCTATGGTACATTATTTAAAGTTTGTCAACTCTGCACCAGTAGCACTAAATGGAATAGCATAAACAATGTTTCCAAACAGGCTTCCAAAAAACTCCTACCATCCTTTTCCAAACCAATCTAACACTAAAATCGTGTGACTATAATGAAAACGGTCAGTATTTTAACATTTACAGATCACATGAGTCTAGAATATTCCTATAAGTAGCTTCTTACCTTCTATAAAATCTGCTGGTGTGTAGACTTTACTGGCTTTAATTCTGTCTCCACCTTGATTCGGTGCATTGAGGGACTGCAGCGCACTCTCCACCACCTCCCCCAGTTCGTCCCTGCGGTCCTTCCTCACCGGCTTCTCCTCGGGGTGACGGGTCAACCCCATTTCCAGCTGGTAGACGCGTTGTAAGGTGAAGCTCTCAAAGGGCACCACAGCGTACTCGCTCGGCAGTCGCACCCCACTGTGTACCTCAGCCCGGCTCAGCTGGCTGCGTAGGAACTCCTGCAGGTCGTTGTGACTGCGCTCGTCAGCCACGTCACCCCCCGTGCCCCTCCCAGCCGTCTTCTCCAAAGAGTTCTGCATGCCCTTAAGTTGTTCGCTCCGTTCCTGGAGAGCCTCTTTAAGTTGAGCAATTTGTTTTTTCAAGCTGGCAATATGCTGCCGGTGCTGCTCTTCCCGCTCTTGAAGCAGGGCCTGAAACCCTTCCCGTCCAGCAGGGCCAATTGGGGCACCTCCAACACCACCTGGCCTGCTTGGACCCCCAGCAATAGCCATCCCTCCAGGCCTGGGAAGGGGTTGCCCAGCCATGGGCTCATCAGCATGGGGGCTGCAAGAGATGACATAAAGAAGGGAAAGGCAACAGCACACCACCACTAACAGAACACCCACACGTGAGAGCCAGGACAGCAGACCCCTGCGCAGCATCACAACTGACAACCTCAACAACAAGGTGGGTAAGAAGATGTAGTTCAATAAAGTTGGGGCATCTGTGTGTACCATCAAAAACAAGACGTAAAGATCAGCCAAAGGTTGCCCGCGCCAGAACTGCTTGTTGAAGTCACCAGCGTTTACGTCTTTGATTAAAAAGAAGAACTGTTTGTGTTTTGTCTGTTGACTAAACTCTTATATTTCCAAGGTGCAGACAACAAAGAAGATTTTGTTCAAATTTTTACTGTCGATTCCCATTTCCCTGCTTTTTAAACTTCAGCCTGGCTCTTCAGCCACATACTTTGTCATGGGTCAAGTTACGGCCACTTCCTCCTCTTCAGGATACTCTTAGTTCTCTGTCCAGACAAATAAACCATTTGACCAGTTCAGTAGCGACATGCGCATATCTCCATCTGGTGAAAATTGCTCATTCTTCTTGGAGGTAGCATGACAGACCCTTGAGAGAATGTCTGGAATGGATCTTCCATTCTACAGCACTCCCAATGGCCCAAAAGAGAAAACCATTCATTGCAGGTTTAGACATTAAACGCCAATGGCTTTGGTTCATTAAAAATTAGTTGGCTCCTCATATGCCATCCATTTCTTTGAACTGCATATAACAGTCCAATGTCGTTGAAAAACACAGAGGTTGTTTCTCAAAGAGTTTTCAGGCAGTCTGTATGACTTCCTTAATCTCTTCAGAGTCTCTTGCATGTTTCATCATGAGTAGCTTCTGATCTTCAGAGATATATCTAGAAAAAGGTAGAGAAAAGAAGATTAAATTCAATATGTTCTGTAGAAACAGATCCGTAGGTGGATGAAGGTCTCCTGTATGTTAATCAGTCGGGCTTCAAAGTACATCAACACTGATAGCTTGCATTATCATACCATAAAACAGACAAAATAGAGATGAGGGAGACGGGGTTCAAGTTAGTTCAAATCTTATTTGCAAAGTTAGATTCAGGACCAACGCAGCCAACAAAGCATTTTGGGACGGCTCCAGTTCTGGAGAACAGTGCTGTCACTGATGTGTGAAAATAAGAGATGTGTGTTAAAAGCACTCTTATGGGAACACACCTGACAACTCACACGGGGGAAGAACAGCCGCACTGTAAGTTGAGCAAACATACACGAAAGGCAGAGCATTCATAGACATACACACGCACAAACACATGTGTATCTGTGATCACGGGAGCACACAGGAACACTGTGTTAGCAAGTTGGAAAGCTGTGGTGGTAAAAGATACAACGTGAAAAAAAAAAGAGCGTAAAGAGATGTAGGAATCTCTGAATATGTGTGTGTGTGTGTGTGCTGACTCACCACACAATTAGCTCTTTATAGGTTAGTGGGAGGCTTGATTTAATGAAAGGATTAGTTATGTTAGTGGTGAATACTGGACTGTATCAAGGGGTGTTGGACACAGACCAGCACTGAGGAGAGAGGTGTCTATCTGAGACTGGCACTCAAATATGAACCCACTCGATTATTGAAAAACTCCATCCACCCATCAATTCTCTCACTCACCTATTTATACAATAAGACATCAATTCATTCACACTGATTCACTCAATTCACTAACTGATTCAATCATTAATTTAATCATGGTCTAGTTAATTTAATCTCTTTTCTTTATTTTACTCGCTTACTCTCTCACTCACAATCACTACTCACACTCAGTCAAACACTCTCTGCCACACACTCACTCATTTTTTTAATTTTATTTATTAGGGTTAATGTACTATTTCAAACATAAATGTTACGATTTGATTGTGAGTTAGCCAAAGGCTAATTTACATCTGCAGTCCCCTGGCTGGTAGGGTACAATAAAAAACACTTCCTAACCCCCAATTCACTCTTTCATATATTCACACATTCATCGCGCACACACTCACACACATTCTCACTCACTCACTCAAATGCAGTGAAAAGGAGTTGAGACATTTGTATTGAGTTTAATTAGTCCCAGGTGTGGTTGTATTTGTACACGATTGTATGTGTAGTGCACAAGACGCAACAGTTCAATTCAATAATTTTTTTTGTTAATTCACTCACTGATTGATTCATTTAATGATGTACTTTGTCATTCTTCCACTCACTGACTGAGTCATTCAATCACTTATTTCTTCATTCTTCCACTCACTGATTCATTTAATGATGTACTTGTTCATTCCTACACTCACTGACTGATTCATTCAATCACTTATGTCTTCATTCTTACACTCACTGACTGATTCATTTAATGACGTACTTCTTCATTCTTACACTCACTGACTGATTCATTCAATCACTTATATCTTCATTCTTACACTCACTGACTGATTCATTTAATGATGTACTTGTTCATTCTTACACTCACTGACTGATTCATTTAATCACTTATTTCTTCATTCTTCCACTCACTGATTGATTCATTCAGTCACTTATGTCTTCATTCTTACACTCACTGACTGATTCATTTAATGACGTACTTGTTCATTCTTACACTCACTGACTGATTCATTTAATGATGTACTTGTTCATTCTTACACTCACTGACTGATTCATTCAATCACTTATGTCTTCATTCTTACACTCACTTACTGATTCATTTAATGACTTACTTGTTCATTCTTACACTGACTGATTCATTCAATCATTTATGTCTTCATTCTTACACTCACTGACTGATTCATTTAATGACGTACTTGTTCATTCTTACATTCACTGACTGATTCATTCAATCACTTATGTCTTCATTCTTACACTCACTTACTGATTCATTTAATGACTTACTTGTTCATTCTTACACTGACTGATTCATTCAATCACTTATGTCTTCATTCTTACACTCACTGACTGATTCATTTAATGACGTACTTATTCATTCTTACACTCACTGACTGATTCATTCAATCACTTATTGGTTCACACTAACAACGTTTAACCTGTGCACGACCACTGTCAGTATTATATTATAAATGGTTGTATTGGCCTTTTACACATCCAGCCACTCTTATCCGGTGTAGAGTGTCATTCATAAACCCTTTCATTTATTTACTCACTCACTCGTATAATTGACACTTATTTCCTCGCCCACTCTCTCTTTAAATTCTTTACTAATTTACACACTTAATTATTCACTCTAAATTACTTGTTTAATTATTCAATCGTTCACTTAGTCATTTGCTTATTCATTCAATCAATCACTTATTAATTCACTCATCATCACTCTGACATCAGGGTTTCCTCTTTTGTATACAGCACTCTGACAAATTTTCTTTCTCTTTCTTTCTTTCTTTTCTTTCTCTTCGTCCCATTTAGGAGCTCACACGTGAGTGGTGCAAAAGATGCTTCACACCATGTTGTGCTGTTCCAGGCCAGCTCACTCGCACAGCAGCCTGGACGAGCACAGCACGAGTCTGCCAGCAATTCATTCTCCCCGCTGTGCCCATGCCATACAACACCAGAGCCAAGACCACGGACCAAACACACGGCTGAACAGCTCTGAGGAAAGTTAGGAGGGGCTTGACAACCTCAAACAAATGAGAAAGGGACACTTCAATTTTCCCTTCTGAAACAGAGTGTTCTTGTTTTAATAGATGCGATTTGCCATCTTGCTAACAACAGCTTATTCTTTAAACGTTGGCCTACTCTGTGGTCAAACTTTATCATCCCTGTTGGAAAATCCAGCTGTGTTTGGAACTAACTGGTATAAGCTGGTCATTTACTGGTTGCCCAGCCAACATGTTCTAATAAACCAGCCTGAACTCCTTGAGCTAAAATGTGGTTTGTTTGGTGGCTGGTCTAAGATGATTTACCAGCTCTCAGACCAGCTGAACGCCAAAGACTTTGTTCCAAAACACAGCAACCAGTTTATAAACTAGATTTCCTTGCAGAAATAAATTAGATTTAAAGTCCCCCTGTGGTGAAAATCCTGCTTTAAGACAAACCATGTGCAAATTCATAAGCCAACACCATTGTGGAGTATTTTCTCCTTAAAACTACAGTGAACCAAATACAGTCTCAAAAAACATTGGTGTTTCTGACGTAATAAACTAACTTGTAACCAATCAGGTCAATGTGTGATCATCAATGAGTGGATCTCTGAGCTGGAGTGAGTGAGTGGAGGCCGGGCTAATTTGCATATTTATAGAACAGCGTATGCTAAATGAGGCAAGGGTGTAGAGTTACATTCAAGCTATTTTAAGGTGTAAAAAATAATTCAAGGAAATGTTGTATGTAAAAAGTATGTAATTTCACTGATTAAAGATTAGTTTTAAGGGACAAAATGACTGACGGGTGGCACTTTAAGTTTTACCAACACCACAACATGCACAACATTTTGCGACAATGCTGTTAATGCCTTCCGTTTCAGGTCTTCCTTAAAGATCTTAATCAGTGTAAAAGCTCTAGCGTGTCTACAAGTATCGTTTGGTTTGAGAACCAAGCACATTTACATTAGTTCAATTACTTTCACAAGCCTTCAACTGCAGAGTCAGCTGCAGTTATACTACCTGGCTGTGGTGTGCAGTCAGGAAATGGTGTGTTTTTTTCCTCATTTTGCAATTTTCATTTTCACAGGCTTCTGCTAACCCTCGCGCCTGACTGCAGTAAGCAGTGGACTTAAACACAGAGACATTTTAATAAAGCATACAATTATTTGAATACACCACACATTTGATGTTTCTGAATATCACAATTTAGAAACGAAAAGCCTCATTAAAACAATTAAATGATTGATATTTAAACAAATCATGTGGTGCAACCAATATGTAAAAACATGCAGGAAATTACATCATAGAGAGAGAACCTCATGATTGTGGGTGTATCTGAAATCGCATAATTCCCTATAAAGTAGGTGACAAAAGTTTTAAGTCCAAATTGTC
This sequence comes from Pimephales promelas, assembly GCF_988280905.1. NCBI lineage: Eukaryota > Metazoa > Chordata > Actinopteri > Cypriniformes > Leuciscidae > Pimephales > Pimephales promelas. The sequence goes on from NC_142791.1 coordinate 12,314,068, forward strand.
AGTACTCATAAAAGAGTAAGCAAAAAGTACTCAGATGACCTACTTCTTCCGGCGAGATTCTGATTTACTATCCCATGAGGCAACGGGACAGGATTTTATGAATGGCAGTGAAGCGACTATTCTCCAAATCCTCGATTCGATTACATTTTCGATACTTTCAATACTTTTTTTTAACTTATTTACCTTATAAAATATTTAAAAGCTCTTTTTAATGACTTCAATGTATACACTCAAAGTAAGGAAAAGGTGTTAAGAAAAATACATTCTTTTTTTACTTGATGGTTGTGCCAGTTGACATTTCTATGAGTCACTAAATTGAAACCTTTTTTGAAAATGGTATAAAAACAGTTTGCCAATACCATATGAAAGCAACAAAAATAGAATCTGTGACGTCCTTTTAAAAGATTTTTTTTCTGAGCATCAACTACACCATCTGCATTTCTGGCATGAAAGCCTAAAAATGGATTTTACTGCCAGAAAAAAAGATGTAAAGAGAAGGATAGACAGAGAAGGAAATAAAGAGAACCCCTCAACATCACTCTGTATGCAGCGACTTTGCTCTTAATTAAACTACTTCCTGTGTCCACAGGGCACGGGTGCCTGACATGGGCTTCCTGTTGGTCCCATTAAATTAGACAGCACCAGCTGCATGTCCATATCCCTGTGTAAGTTCAGCTCCCATCATCAAAGACAAGCCTGACACACACACACAATAAATCCAAGGAGGAACATAAAAGAGCTTCGCATTTTTCTTCATAAATGAATGATCTGAAATCCTCATCCATGACTTTCCTTTAAACTGTCAATGCTCATATAAATAATAGATGCTTCGGATTGTGTAACCGAGCAATGCTGCAGAATCACAACGACTGGTATAAAATGTTTTATTGGAAGTCTATTCTACACAAACGCGCCCGTTGTTTTTGAAAGAAGCACATCAGCACCACTGAAAGAAGACATCAGCATTCCCTTGAGGGTTGCAGAGAGGTCTTTGAAGAGGAACTGTCTGAACCGGCTAATTTAACAAGGTGGGATATCCAGATTGAGAAAAAGAGAGTCACAAGGTGTTTCACTGCTGCATTAGAGGGAGGACACCAGAGAAAGCAATTCCAGGTGTTGCATGTTCCTTTCATGGAAAACAAGGGGGAAGAGAGGCCCCTGCTGAAAAACACAACACTGCTGGTGACCAGCGCAAAGTATGTTTTGCATGCTGGGACCAGCATGGGATGCCGGTTGCTGGTGGACCAGATCTAAACGGGGCCAACATGAATATGTGATGGTTTGTACTGGATTTTAAGCAGGGGTTGAGGGGACGGAAAAAGTTAATCGTGGAAAACCAGGGAATGTGTGAGCTTTAGCGAAACAGAGCAGAAGAGAGAGAGAAAGGCCTCTTTGATGTCCTTCTGGGCCTCAGGTGATTCTCATTCCCCTTAATTAAGTTGGATCTCTTCGTGTGTGACCCAGATCATACCTATCACATGGCCTGCCTTTAAAATCATAAAACAGTGTTCACAAGTCATTTTATGTCAGTTTATGACACATTTCTCAGTGAAAGAAGATCGCGGAGGAACAAAGGTGGGACTTGATTTTATCAGGAATTGATTCAATCGCATTTAGATTGGCTTGTGCCAATATTTAAACAGAGAAGGCTAACACTTCATGTAGTATTTAAAGTTATATATTAGCTTGGTAACATGCTAATTCCAAACTACTGAAATCAATTTCAGTCGAGTCTCTCAAGCATATTTGAAGAGTTCAGATGCAAAAGCCTTTAAATGCCATTTGAAATTTTCTTCTTTAATGATGATTTTTATCAAACTTGTATATTTAAGTTCAGTGATTTCACTTAAATGGCAATGATAATTACCTATTAATTGTTATTTAAGTGAAATTACTGAACTTAAATATACAAGTTTGATAAAAATCATCATTAAAGATGAAAATTTCAAATGGCATTTAGAGGCTTTTGCATCTGAACTCTTCATTTATATGTCCTCGTATTAAGATACCACATTTTCACATTTAATTCTTATAATTAAAAAAATAGATCTAATTAACTTAGACTTTTACCCAGAATTTGTGTGTTATGATATTTATAGTTATTAAAATGTGTCCACATTGCTGACATGTTTACCTGTTGTAGCTTTTCCACATTGTCAGGATGAAATCGACACCAAAACAATCAAAAGTGCTAAATAAATGTCACTGTATAATTGATTTTGGCCCTCCAAAACTATTTTTTTTTAAATATTTAAGGCTGTTCCAGTGCAACACTTATTAGTCATTTAAAACCCCAAAAATCTAAGTTAAAATATTAAAATAGTTCATCAAGGATCTAATTTATACTGTTTTATCCAATATATGTGTTATGAGTATTAGCTTAGCAACATGCTAATGCCAATAACTCTATTGAAATTAACTGTAAGTCAAGTCTGTCCTGTGTGATACTAAGTTTATGAGTTGGGAATTTGTAAATATGATGACACGTGTGTTCAAGTCACGTTTGTCGGCAAGATGGCAATGTACCTTCTCTACAAAAAAATACAGTAATATTTTTTGGTTACTTCTACAAAATTGTAAATAAAGATGGTGCACCAGGTGTGTTTTTGATTTTTTTTTTGTTGTAATTTAAAATGCTACTGTAATAGTACAATACTGTCGGATTTTGTTTATGCAGCTTAATTCAATGTAATTTACCAACGCATTCTCACCCCAAGGCGTCACCTTTGACCATGCTTCAATATTTGACGTTTTAGGCGCCCTTTAGCGTCACTTACATGACGCGATCCTACGGCGTCATCTAACTGACGCTAAAGGAAAGCGTCAGTTAGAGGACGCGGTTAGGTTTAGATGTGGGGTGGGGGTAGGGTACACGCGATCCTACGGCGTCATCTTATTGACGCTAAAGGGCGCCTAAAGCGTCAGATATTGAAGCATGTCCAAATGCTTCCCAAGGCGTCAGTTAAGTGACGCCTTGGGGGTGAGAATGGGCTGAATTTACAGACTCCATTGTATCTTTCTTTTTTTTTTTCAAATGCAAATAGACTGAATTTTGATTTAATGTTACACGCCCCTTCATACACAACCACCATTCATACTCCTTCTGAAACCAACATACAACAAAACACATGTCAGCACTTTAAAAACACACTAGTCTCTCATTACGACAAATATCTCCGTCTCCTTCAACTTGAGGTTTCCGACATCCAGCAGCCTCTTAATTCAAGCAACTTCATATTTACGGTCAACCTCAGAAGCCCCCCCCCCCCCCCCCCCAAAAAAAAAGGGACAATACGCCTTCAAAATTCAGAAAAGGAAAATTAGAGGACAGGACACTTGTCTTCATTCCATGCAGTCTTAGAAGGACAATATTTATGGCTCCGTCATTCAGACCTGCCCTCCAAACAAGCCACAAGCATTTTAATACAGCATAGATTGCGATATACATAACCATTTTGTTCGAAACAGCAGATTTAGATTGGGTGTATGGACGAATGAATCATAAAAAAGAGAAAAAAAACATTGAGTTTTCATCTAGAATGAGTGCTGACAGGCACTAGCCACATGTTTCCCACATTTCAGCCACAATTGAAGGACACTTGTTCATAAAAAATGTACTCTGAAATCTTTATAAAACACAAATAGGCCCTTGAACAGAGCAGCAGGAACAGACAATCCTGCCTATTTGTCCAACAAGTGGCTCTTGATTCAGCCAGAGGAGAGAGAAATGCATCAATGCTCTGCAAATGTTCAATGAATTGAATACTCGTTTGGCAGAATATACTGTATGTGACAGAGATCACTATGAAAAAATAATGTATCCCAAAATGCACTGCTCTTGACTTGATCTGCATTGCCAGCATGGTAAATGAACACAACTAAAATCATTTTACCTACTTTCTTGAGTCACTATTGATAGGATTGCAAAAAGTTAAGACCAATTTGTATTAATATGCAAATTAACCTTTCAGTGCGCAAAGGCATTTATACACTAACTTGATCATCATCTTGCAGAATTAAAGGGATAGTTCGGTCAATGTTGATACAACGATCAATGGGGTCCAATGTTGTATCGTTCGAAACATTTTTCAAAATGTCTTTGTTTATGTTCCACGAAAGATAGTCATGGTCATACAGTTTCAAAACAACATGAAGGTCACTATGACTAGACTAATGCAAGCTAAACATAATATTTAGTAGCAATACAGTGCAACACGTCAGCTTGATTTTTAATTTTCCTTCTCTTTAATAAGGCTTTGTTGTGTGCCTCAATTGGCCAAATGCTTCTTTCAGCCCAAAACAGCAGGGCCGCGCATTGCTATAGAGATCACATACTTGAGGACACCTAGTCACCATAGCAATCTCCTCAACAGGTTGGCAGGGCAATAGTGACAGCTTTTCAAGCATGAGACGGACACCAGATTGTCTTCTGGAAGCAAGAGAGAATATAGGATGGCAAAACTCTGTTCTCCATGGTTTTTGATAAACGGAAAGTGCTTCAAAGTCAGTCTTGTTTTGGTGGTGTCAGCCGTGCAGAAATCATACACTTTCACCATCATTTAGATTAGAAGATTTAGATAAGCCTTTGAATTTGCATGCCACTATTGTCAGGGAATTAGCAGGGATTTGTTTCAGTGCCGCATAATGTATAATAAACACCTACAGACTGCTGCGAAATCTACAGATATTCCAACCCAGGAAAGCACAGGAAATTAATATTAATAAGCTTGAATGTATGTGCGTGTGTGTGTGTGTGTGTGTGTGTGTGTGTGTGTGTGTGTGTGTGTGTGTGTGAGAGAGAGAAAGCGGGCATTAGTGTGAGGAAAAAATGAAATAATCAGAGAGCCAACATTGAATAAGACATTACTATTAAAAAAACTCATCAGTATGGGAAAATGAGCGGGGACTGAAATTAAAATGGAGTTTTGATTTAAAGCTGCTATTGAATGTTCAAATGAGTTTGATGTCTAGACGTGCAGCAGCTCTCTATTAAGAAGGAAATGAAATGACTATTTTAACTAATGCTACAGCAATAGCCATCATTCTGTTAGTGCAGAGGAAGCAGATTCAGTTTGGCTGACGGCCCAACAGTTAAAAAGTAAAATGGTGTTCATGGTAAGTTTTGTAGAGGTTTTAGGTTGCATTTCCTTTTTTCAGATCAAATGATTTAACATGCATGAATGAGGAAAGCATTTGTACTTCTTATTAGTGTATTAAAATCATTTTTATTTTATCAATGTGTGGCATAAAAGCCACTACGCCACTTTTTCAGATCAGTGAGATTTTTTTTTTTTTTTAACAAAAAACCTGTTGGACCCTGTTGTTTTTTTAACTGAAAATTCAGCTTTGATCACAGGAATAAATTATGTTTTGAAATTCAATATTTCACAATATTAATGAAATTCTAATGTGCTTTGGTGACAAATAAGAGACTTCTTTATAAAACATTTAAAAATCTTACCAACCCCAAACGTTTCAAACGTAGAGCATAATTCACTTAGATACGTTTCTGAAGTGACTGTTCAAATCTTCCTTCTTACAGGATTGATTCAGATGACTCACCTGATCAAACTGACGACTCTACAAGTGCAAATATTTGGAAGTCAGTTTCTTTACATATACTTTTAAACATTTCCACTATTCCCCACAAGAAAGATATAATTCATTGAACACACTATTGATCCTATAGTGGAACATGTTGACGCACTATATAGGGTAAGACATCTCAATGGAGCCTGCCAATAAACAGCCTGCAAAAGGCTTTACAGAAAGAGTAAGACATTTATAAAACAGCAAACAAGTAAAATATAACTTAAAAATATTAAATGAAAAACAAATCCTGCAATTAATAGGCTATATATATATATATATATATATATAGGCCTATATATATATATATATATATATATATATATATATATATATATATATATATATATATATATTAATCAATGAAAAACCTTTCTTCAGTGTAATGCCTCTTGTTTGAATGTTGTTTTTATTGTGTTGACAAGTTAACAGCTATTACAAAAATATGACGATACAGTAATTTTAACTTTGGAATTACATTATTTAGGATGGTTTAAACCAACTAGGTGTTTGAAACCAACATACAAAATCAATAATTTGTTTAACTGGACTTTACACTCGACTCTCTTAGCTACAGATCTTGATCTTGAACTTCATGTGAAGTAGTCCTAGCGTTTTCATATACCATTCAATAACAGTTTCAAACAGTAGTTACGAATGATGGAAATTATTATAATAAGGACCACCACCAATGCTTCTAGTCTGCATCTCTTGCTGAGTGTGAGGAATATGGCTTACCAACACACCAGAGAAGATGAGCAGTCAGCGTGCCTCATTGGCCAGAGTCCTCCTGAACAGCGCGCAGTGTGCTGGAACAGCATGCGGTGGAGAGTGAGCGGAGAAGCGGCGTGTGTGTTTCTCTCTCTCTCTCTCTCTCTCTCTCTCTCTCTCTCTCTCTCTCTCTCTCTCTCTCTCTCTCTCTCTCTCTCTCTCTCTCTCTCTCTCTCTCTCTCTCTCTCTCTCTCTCTCTCTCTCTCTCTCTCTCTCTCTCTCTCTCTCTCTCTCTCTCTCTCTCTCTCTCTCTCTCTCTCTCTCTCTCTCTCTCTCTCTCTCTCTCTCTCTCTCTCTCTCTCTCTCTCTCTCTCTCTCTCTCTCTCTCTCTCTCTCTCTCTCTCTCTCTCTCTCTCTCTCTCTCTCTCTCTCTCTCTCTCTCTCTCTCTCTCTCTCTCTCTCTCTCTCTCTCGCGAAACCGGATCCTCCGGTCCACCCCACCCCAACAGCCCGGAGCTGCCGCTGCCTCCGCCTCCAGTGCGCGCATAAAGGCTGCGTTGTGTTACCTGCAGCCGAGTCCGACACACTCCTGACTCCCCGCACGCTTCTCTTATAAGCCTGGGAGGAGAAACTTATTTAGCATCGGGGGAAATAATTGGGAAACAATCTGATTGTGAATTTTGTGTGAGGGCTATGGGGGAATGATTCTCGAAAACGGTTCATTTTGGTCACGCAAATTCACGTGAATGGGTTTGAAAGTGAATTATGTGTGAACTGTAGCGTGCTTTAATACAGGCTACTACACTGACAATTTATTTATTTTTTTGGCCAGAAAATGTGACCATATCTTAAAGGGATAGCCTACTCCTCCACCCAATAATGGACCATTCTCTTATCATTTATTCACCCTGAAGACATCAACTTCAAGCATACCGGCAGTTGATCGGAAGTGACGTTCAAAATATTAGTATTTTTCTCACACAGACCTTCATAAGACACAATGTGTTTTACTATACTGATATGGATTATGTTCACTAACTTGTGTGGTTTTTAAAGAGTCAACTTTCAAGGACCCATCCACTACTTGCATTATGAACTCACAGAGATGGCATATGTAGCCTAGATATGTAGAAAGAAACATCTTGGACGGCATGGGGCTTAGTAAATGTGAGAGAATTTTTCATTTTTAGGTGGAGTACATCCCTTTAAGAGAATTCGGAAATAATGAATATGAGCCCCCCAAACGATTCCGTTATTATTTATTAAATTATTCAAGCGTCCTTGTTTTATAACTTAGGCCTACTAAAACATAATTCTCAGTTCGGGTCACTGGGCTGGTCTGTATGCACCCCATTCATATAGGTAACGAACAGTTGAAGCTATTCACCCCATCCTATTGAGGTCTATTTTAGGAGTTGTTTACCCTGTTTGGATTAAGTTCGATGGTAGTGCTTTCTTGGACTAAACTGTAGTCTATATTTTTTAAAGCAAATAGTTGGCAGTACCGTTTGTATAACCTTTGTTTTTGTAAATGCTACACTGATTACCTGACTACAATACGTTGTGTAAACTGTAAAACAGCACTTTTTTTCATTCCCTTTTTATCTAGGTAAACAGCGCCTCCTGCTGGCCAACACAGGTGAAACAGCAAGACACTTTGGAGTAGACTAATTGACAATTTTTTCAACATTAAATGTAACAACAAAACAAGTGTGAGGTGTGAGGCAAAAGTCCCTTTAGTGATATTGTTACGAATCCACTAGAGGCAAGCTGGTTGAGAACCCAAATGCAATGTTTCTACAAAACATAATCAAATATAAAACAAGGGCATGGCAAGGCATGAAACTCAGAACAAGAACCTGGACAAACATTCATCACTAGACCATGACACAGGGCAAATATGAGGACTAAATACACAGACAAGGAACACCTGTGAACAATAATCATAGACTATTAACAAATGACAAGACATGGCAGGATCACACAACAATCAGGTACATGACAGACAAGAACAAGGAACAAGACAAAAAAAAAAAAACCACAACGTGACAGATATAAAGGCACAATTTGCCATCTTCCTTAAACACTTTCATCCATAAATTTCTTCCAGCCATCCTAATAAGATAGTATAGCCTACTGATGGGACCTTCTACCCTTTCAGTTTAAACATTACTTGATTGACATTTTTGTCACGCACCCTGTAATATACCACCAACAAACAAGATATACTGTACAAATAGGGTGTACAAATCAATGGCATAAAGCATTTCACATTCTTGAGAAAAGGAACTCCGATTGAAGCTGAATAAAATGTTGACAGGCTGTAAAGGGTTTCAAAGGTCAACCACAGAATTGGCTAATGTGTGTTACTTGATCTCCAGCCGTGTGTTTGCGATACAAAATGTGAGATATATGGGAGCTGTGGCATTTCCAGAGCTGGATACTGGTGCTTCACTCATTCAGTAGTGCTGTAACTTGGTAACAGCATGCATTAAACAGAGAGAAGTACAGGCCATAGTCTGAATGAAACTTACAATTATGGACCCTGTTGATTTTTGTTGTATGGACAAAAAACACTTGAGACTTTTTAGAAAGAAATCTGTCTGTCTGTCTGTCTGTCTGTCTGTCTGTCTGTCTGTCTGTCTGTCTGTCTGTCTGTCTGTCTGTCTATCTATCTATCTATCTATCTATCTATCTATCTATCTATCTATCTATCTATCTATCTATCTATCTATCTATCTATCTATCTATCTATCTATCAAGATTGTATGTCTTGGCAATCTGACTATTCAACTTTTTAACCTTCAAAACATCCAAATTCGTTTTAAATGTCAGCGTTTCAGTATACGTCATAAAGCCACTCTGTTCTTGGGTCCCGGGTATAATATGTTCAAGGATTTGGGAAATGTTCCTGTTCCTTCCTTTAGACTGCGTCCTGTGCAGAGGATCACGTTCATGTTGCAGAGGCGGAGTTTAGGGTCAAAGTTTTTCCACACAGAATTCGGATTGTTGTCCCTGAAAAATGCTTCGTTAGCTGTTACAACATCGTCCCTACAACAAAACTGGTAATTATTATTATTATAATATTTTTGTTGCACTGTAACTTTTTTCTCTTTTTGAACTGTGCCCGAGCTTGACTGACTGAATAATCTGAAACATGTTAAATGACTCTGTCTGTCGTATTAACAAAAAATAAAATGACCAGATTCAAGCCTTGCCATTTTCTTACATTTAATTGTCGTCACTAGTAAACAGTGCACTTTTAAAATTCGTTGACTTGAGATGTTCAAACGTCACAGGAAATCACGAGTTAAGCTCAAGTCACGGATGAAAAGTGTTTTGTGATGCATGTCGCCTCGGTAAAAATGTTTTACTTAGTCAGAAATGCTACACAAATTGTTTTGCACGGTCTCTTTAAATAAGACATCTGTTGAAGATTTCTGTAGATGTGGCATGCGAAACTTTTCTTCAAAGTTCAAACCTAAGATTTGAATACTGAAACGCCATTTAATTGGCGATAACATTGAACTGCTGTTATAGCCTACGCTTGTTTAGATCTGACAAAACCTACGTGTTTGCCTCCAAATGTTTTTTTTTTTTTTTTTTTTTTAATTCAGTCATCCACACTTACTTCAGCAAAAAGAATTGTATTGCTGGAGGGCAACATGAAACTAAAATCTAAGATGCATGATTGATTTTTCCCATAGACTGTAAAAATTAGATTATTCCTAGCTTTTTCTGCATGTTACCGTTACTATTTCATTCATTGCTTTATATTTAATAGCCTACTGTTTTAATGTTGCTTAAAATTGGGCCTGGAATGAATATCATATTATACAATTAAATGATAGGCTATCAGGTCACTTAGGCTAACTTATAAAAAGTGAGGGGAATCAGTTGTTTTAAAATGATTAAGTAGCCTAATTAAACTTAATGCTTAATTTAAAAAACGAGTAAATGTGAACTTGACAATTCCACATAACCTTTTTTAATTAATTTTTATTACGCATGAAATGTAGGCTATTTACTTAGAGACTTTAAAGATCCAATATGTAAGAATTTTGTAATAAAATATCCAAAAATCACTTGCACAGTGTGATATATTTCCTGTAGTTGTGTACTTACAATATCCCAAACGTCTCCAAAGTTCTTTTATTTCAGAGAAATACCAATTTTAAATAAGTGGCCGTCCCGGAAAAAAATGTCGCCTGTCAATGACGCAATATCCGCGCTATCCTCGATTTCCGCTCGTACTGCAATAGCGATGACGTAACCATGGCCACAGACGTGGACAAGTGCATAGTGAGTAACGTTTAGCGGCACCCAGTTCTTGTTTCATTCAAACATAGACCATGGCAAGCAGACTTTGGGACAAACAAGGAGAACTAAAATGATGATCAATATCAGCATGATGTTTTTGAGATGCCGAGAGCTAGCGTCCGAGACTGACTTCCACTCGACAGAGAGCTACGCGCAACTAACTTGGGACTTGACAGAACTTTACAAGTCACGACTTTACAGCTTTATTAGACAGGTGAGCAAATGTACATAAAACAAATCAATGTTATAACATTAGCTTGACATGAAGAAATGTTAGAAAATGGTCAGTATGTTATTATTTTGTTGATCTAGCTGCTAGTTTCGTATAGCAAACGAACTAACACGTAGAATAACATTATAACTTTCAACACACATTTAAATGTCGTTTAGTGTGATAGTGTAACGTTATACCAAGTGGAACAGCGATGCGTTTCCCTCACAAGTTTAATTTATCTAAATAACTGTCCTGTGTGAGTAATCCAGCACTTGCGTGTAGTTCAATAGGATGAAATTTCCTTATTCCTTTATATCCGCAGGAACCATCATTCAGCTCGTCACTGCGTCATAAACATACGCCTTTGTTATTGTTGGAAAATGCGCCCTCTTGTGGCCAAAAAAGCTACATATTGTAACTTTAAGCAACAGCCTCTCGTTCTATTGCGCATGTGCGACATTAACTGCTACTTCGCGACGTTCTACCAGAGAATGTCTAATTAAAGAGAATTGGCTCTGGCTGGTTACTTCCGGTTTCTGGACTGGCTGCAGTAACACGTCTCTGTCCATGCGGGGGCGCTCGCGGTCGAGTGCAGAATGAATGGGAGTCTATGGGGTTTAACCCCCAGAAATCCACTTTTCTCAAGATGTAATTTTCTGTCAAGTAATTTGAAAGTTCCATTCAAAAGGGAGGGCCAAGATAATACACTTAGCTGAAAATTGCATTTTTTAAGTTCAAATCTGTTCTAAAAATCCGTTCAAAAAAGTACTTGTTCATTCGAATTTTGGCCTATAATTTATAATGAACTTGCGGAAACAACAATAAAATCTATGTTGATTCAACGACAAGCTGGAGAAAGAGACACATTTAGCCGTTTAGCTCCATAGACTCCCATTCATTTTGCACTCGCCCGTGATCACCTCTAGTGGAATTCTAATGGAACTGCAACCAAGATGAGACACAATGGGGCTAATAGGAAGTGCTAATGCTCTCCGTTAGACGGGCTCTGGTTCTACTGACCGCCTACTTCGGGAGAACAGCCGATTTTGCCGTATTCGTTACTACTATGTGTCAGATTCTGAAAATAAAGCTATAGGTTATGTGGCATTGTAATCGTTTCTGTTTATCAATAAATGCCAAAAAGCAACCCTTCTCTTACTTTTTAAATTCACTTTCTTTTTGTATTTTGCCTGATGATAAAATTCTCTGTTGTTGCAATGCATAGTGATTTATGCACACTTTAGCTACGGCAGTCAGGCACTGACCAGGGGTTTAGTTACCCTTTAATGCAACTTTTCCTCACTTTTTGTAAGTTGATCAATTTTTATAGTGTATTCATTTAAAAAAAAAAAATCATGATTGTGCCTTCAACTGACTTTAAAATAATAACTGCTTGAGTATAAGTGTGAGAACTTGCCTTGATCTCACCTACATTTGGTTCAAACCATCTTCATGAGGAAATTTCTTTACAATTTAAAAAAAAAAAATCTCAAATCTGCATACTGAAAATATAAATCTGATTCAGTCATTCTGATGTGCAAGTTCTGTTTGTTTAGCATTCAACTCATGTGACCCCTGAGGAAAATGTCCCGTTTTCTGAAGCATTTCACAGCGGTGGGCGATGAGCAAAGCACCGCCGGACAGTGGCATGACGAAGAACCACATGATGCTAGTGAAGACATCGAGCTCGCCACAGGGCAACACTTGGAGCCGGTCAGCTTCAGGGACTCCCTACGCCGCCTCTACAAAACAGAGAGGTTTCAGGTAAATAATCACACTCTTGATATGTATATGAATATTATATATAACATTTTTTTTCATCAATGAACTATCTTTGGACTGTTTTGTTGATTAGATTGTTGTTGTGTGCCTGGTCGTCTTGGATGCCATTTTCGTTCTATGCGAATTGCTTATTGACTTGTCTATCATTCAAGCAGATCATCACAGAATCGCCCCACAGGTGAGTGCACTTCAGAAGCAGTCAGCACAAAATGTGGAGGGTAATGTGACGTGTGCCAACAGAAATATGAGATGTCAGCAATTATTCGGTTATTATCCACTATCCAATTTGTTGGTATCATCATTCCAGGTATTCCACTATCTCAGCCTTGCCCTTCTCACATTCTTCATGGTGGAGCTGTGTGGGAAAATCTTTGCCTATCGCCTAGAATTCCTCCACCATAAGTTCGAGGTGTTTGATGGGATTGTGGTGGTGGTATCCTTTATCCTGGATATTGTATATATCACAAAGGAAGATGCATTTGATGCCATGGGGCTTCTGATCTTGCTCAGGCTGTGGAGAGTGGCCAGGATCATTAATGGTACGGGAATGATTTATACCCAGCAATAGAGTGCAACAATAATCTCACTCACTTTTCAGGTATCCTGGATCTGGATGTGTTTTTCCCATTCATTTTCTTTTTAGGGATTAAGAGTGTGTACTTAAATTATTTAAGAGGGATAGTTCACATTGAAATTAATTTTTAGTATGTTTTAGCTTACCTCAAGGTCATCCAAGATGCAGGTGTCTTTGTTTCCACAGTAGTTTCAATTTTGATATTTTTAGGTCAAACTGTTCTTGTCTTTCAATCATATAATGCAGGTCTATGGTCACCACCTCAAAGAGCATGCACAGAGAAGTCCAAATTAAACATGATGGCCTAAGTCTAAAACATGAAACGAGTGGTTTCTGTGAGAAAACAAACAGTATTTATATCGTTTTTACCCACAAAGCGCCCGCGCTCTCGGATCACTTGGATGTGGCTGTGGTAACTAGAGGTAAAAACGATATAAATACTGTTCGTTTTCTCACACAAACCGCTTGTTTCGTGTCTAAAGCCATCAATGTGTACTTACATTTACGAGTCATTAAATCATGTTTAATTTAAAATTCTCTGTGCATGCTCTTTGAGGTGGTGACCATAGACCTCCATTATATGACTGTTAGACACGAACGGTTTGACCTAAAAATATCAAAATTGAAACGACTGCGGTAATAAAGACACCTATGCCCTTGAGGTAAGCTTTTTTTAATGAGGAAATTCATTTTTCATCCTAATAATTTTTGCAAATGTGTAATCAAGTCAAAAACATCAGTAAAATGATTGGCATTTAATTAATAAATAAATATATAAAACTTTTGAAAACATATGAATAGTCATACCTTTTTTTCAGTATGATTAACCAAACAGCTGATATCAGTGATTATTGTTCACCAAGGTTCTGTACTTGGGCCATTTTACTTAAAATTGCTTATATGTTTATGTACATTATCACTAAAAAAAAAATAAAAAAAAATGTGCTTGTTATACATCTGGAATCCACTGTTGCACTCTAGTATCTTAAAAGTTTTTTTTTGTCTTTTCTTCTTTGCTCTCACATAGGTATCTTGCTGTCTGTGAAAAACCGTGCCCATCACAAAGTTCAGAAACTAAAGGAGATTAATGGAAACCTTGTTCATCAAGTCAATGAACTTCAAGAGCGGAACACAAAAATGGTGAGTAGCTCTTCTTTAACATTAGTAATAATTAATTGTATTAATTATTAAACGAATTAATTTAATCTTTCAACAGGACGAAGAAAATGCCAGGCTTCGTGCACTCTTAAAACAGCACAGCATTGAGTTTTGAAGCACCAGGGTTATTCACACATCACAACATGAGAATGAGCTTAAGACTAATCATGTCTATTCATTCCACATGAAATGTGAAGATGGTCATGTTACAGTGATGTTTATTGTCACTCGATCTCCGTCCCCTGGCAGATCTTTAGTGGCACAAATAAGGGCAGATGGCTAATAAAGCCAGTGACCCATGTAGGTCAAATAAAAAAATAAAAAACAAAGTAAATCAATAAACTGCACAAGGTATATACTGGAAATTTACTGAATAGATTGACTGATTTTTATTTATTCTCTGAATGACTATTTTCCAAAATATAACCAATATTGTTGTTTTATCTATGACTTGCACTTTTCTCCATATGTCAATGTGTTTGAGCAACTGAAAGCTATGCAATAAATACTGTTTTGTAAAAAATAAACGTTGACCAACATATCTACCCGGTTCATGAAATGATGTTTTAACAGTAGTGGTATTTCACTAAGCAGTGCAAACATTAAACAACAGATTTTACAATGAATAATGCACATTTTATAGTGAATTTTGAGTAAATATTGTCAAAATAAATGTTCATTTCACTGTGGGCGCATATCTTTAAATTGAACGGTTTTGACACTAATTTATATATAGTCTCAGATCAGTACACTGGTATAAAAGTATTCTTTATTATTTTTATTTTTTTTATGAACCAGCACATTATAAACTGTACAACATGAATTGACAATATACACCATATACATTTTTCTAAAAAAATAAAATAAATAAAAAGAAAGAGAATGGACAGAGAAAGGGGGGTCTTCCTTGCTGTTGCCAAACGAGATTCAGAAATATTCCATTATACAAATGGAAAGAAAAAGTCAAAGGGCAGTTTAGCGTCAATTGTAGGAGGAACTTTGAATCCTGGACTGGCAGATGCAGACACATCAATAAAACGCACTGAACTTGTGACAGGCAGAAGACCACTGGTACCGGTAAGGAGGGTCTAAACAAAAAAGTTTACAATGTTAACGTCATATTGGTTGCCAGTTGCATAAATTGCTTAGACTAGTATTACAATTTAGTCTGTCCACCTTAAATGTTCTGGGATGTAAACTTACCAAACTGCTGGTGTTAGTAATGATTGTTTCCATGACGCTCACAATCTGAGCCTGGGGGTTCACCAAGGTTCCATACTTGGTCCATTTTACTTCAAGATGGTAAGACAGTGGTATGCTGCAAGCTTGTGTGCCCTTAGTAAACCATAAAGTGAAGCAAGACATTTGTTAAAAGAATAAACAGTGCTTACAAATCATCTTTGCATCATCATGGTGACTGCCAGCCAAGTTTACATGTCAACATTTCCCATTTCCCAAACATCAGCAAGAGTTCTCCACTCCACTCACAGAGAAAATGACAAGTATGCTGTTTACCGATGTTATTGTTTGGTTTTGTATTGGCACCCAGTCCAAGGGTTTCTGAGGCAAGGAATTCCCAAACGAGGCCACGTGATCGGGAAAACTCTGTCCTTTTAGCGCCCATAAAATGACTTCAGAGACCAGAGAACAATTAACTCCATCAGACAGTCTAAGGAAGGGAGGACATGAATGCACATTTAATAGTAATGGTGATTAATGTTACATAATTGGTTGTTGGACAATGCCTAATTCATCAAAACGTAAATCATTAATCAATAATCATTACTATTATTACAATAGCCTCTTACTTCAGAGTGCAGCCTGATACCATGTCAATCCCAAACATGACAGGGGAGCGCTGAGATGAGCCAAGCAAACAATCCTGATTTCCAGAGTTTTGGAGGACAGTGAGTGATCCTTTTGGGTCAGTGGACTGAACTATCCCAGTAAAACAGGGGTCAAGGACTGTGCCACAGGCTTTGCATTTATTTATTAAAATCCATTATGGAAAAAAGCTGATTCACTTTTGAAATAATTCTAAATAAATGATAATAATTTAAAAAAAAAAAAGGAATTTTCACTTCAGAAAAATTAATGCAATATTAATTATGATTGATTGAAATTCCACCGCACCAATATACAAATTATTAATGTAAATAATAAATTAACTTGTGGACTATGGTGAAAAATTACTTGATCTAAAATTCTCTAATTTACTGAATATATTAAAATTAATATTCAAATGTGATGTCAGGGTTTAGTTTTTAAAATATCCAAAAATAATTGTTAATTGTTTTTAAACTTTTTGAGAAATATGTTTAAAATTTGAATTTTTTTTGGTACATTTTAGGGACTAAATTAGTGGTGTTCAATAGATAATGACATCTGCCCAAACAGGTTTGAATAAAGGATATTCGGCTGTTCTTGTTCCAGCCACAAGGGGCCGTCCCACCAAATATCCAGGATTTCCACTGAAACGTAACCCTGCTGTGCTAGAGATCTCCTATCAAAGCATGTACACAAAACTATCACTTCCTTATTGATAAGATAAGATCCAAGAAGTTTCAAGAAAATATTGACAGGGTAAAATTAAGTACCTGTATGAATGTAATATGAAACTCTTGTTGAATGGGCACCGTGACACTTTTAATGACTCCCAGCAAAAACGATGCCGACACATTCAGGATTTCCCCAGCTTCACTGTACCTGAAAGTGTACTTCACCTGACAGAATAGCCAGAATATTTAGACAGGTTACGAATCCTGACACATTTCAGATTTCTGATATAGTAATAATAGGTGCATTACCTGCTGCACAACATTGTTGCAGACGTCACCAGACTCCAGGAGCAAAGGAAAATAGACGGCACTGTCAGCTGGGTCCACTGGCGTCCGTGTGCCCTCCAAAGACTGCAGGGTAATAGCTGCCACTTCCACACCAATGACCTCAGGTAACAAACAAAACGTATGTAAAGACACATGAAAATGTCTTTAAATGCAAATAATACAGTGAAATTCCAAACACTTACTTGAGCTTCCTGTTTTTTTCCCTAGAGAAAACAAACAGAGGTTGTTGTATGACATAGCAGCATCAAAATGGTCAATAAAGCCTTGATGACCAAGGAACTCACAGAACGGATGTTGAAATTAATATAAGTCCTCAAGGCCAGAGCTTCAAGCGTTGCACAATCACGTGCCAAATCAAAGCTCCTCATACACCTGCTTGTCTGATCCTTCAGAAAACCTGCAAAATAACAGGGAAATCTGTGTTCAGCAAAAGAGAAGAAGATCTAGAGTGGTGCAAGTGGTTAAACCCCAATATATGAACAAATATATGTACAAACCTCTATATATTACTCTTTGACATGTGAATTGTACCACGCTGTTGTTGCTACAGATATGAATAGCTATGTTTCTATCCACCTGTTTTATGCAAATTTTGGGATATTACATAAAAACACATTGGATGGAAACGCAAAGATGTGCATAAATTCTGAAAATGTGCATTAGAAAACTTTTAAATCCAAAAATTGTATCCAATAAGAAAGAATACATGCGCATAAACTACAATGTGGAAACACATTTACCAAATAAATGCATTGATGCACAACAAAATTGGATTTCCCAAGAAGTGATGATTTCTCTTGAACACATGGGATAGAAATGCTACTTTATTCGCAAATGTTTTATGCAATATTCCAATTTTATGTAGAAGTTAAATTCACAACTTTGGATGGAAACATAGCTAATATTACCTCAAGCCATGTAGCTTGCTGTTGCTATTAAAATAGATGCAAGAATCCCTTAGCTTAACTTTATGGACATTATATGCAGCATTAACATTTTCTAAAATATTTTTATTCGGTCTACCTGCAGGGTTTGCGTCTAAGCAGTGAGCTGTGCCTGCGGCGGCAGGAAAGGTGAACAACTCCTGCTCCCCCTCCGCATTCACTGTGAGAATGACATCCCCATACTGAGGGCAGAACAGAGACACGAGGATTGCTTAAACATTGGTAACAAGAGTGATCAATTCAAGAGAACATTAACACAAGCTGTCATGTTAAATGGGGAACAGACACGGTAATCCAATTCCTTTAAAGTTACGCATTCCACTTCTGCAGAAAAACAACCATCCTGACATTTTAAAAATCAATATGTTTTTTTAATAAAAGTAAAAACATTGGCAGAGAGGGTGAAACTGTACATCAGCGCAGACAGTGATCGGTTGTAATCACATTAAATCTATTCCAGTGCTGTTTCCACATGTAACCTGATGCTTAAATAACTGTCATCCAGATTACAGCTGGACATGACACACTGAAACAGAAGAAAGTAAGTCACACAGGACTAACGAAATATATCGCATTAACAAATATTCAAAAAGTTTACCTGGTATCCTGATGAATTTCCCACATCAGGACTTTGAGGTGGACTGGTCAAGCTCAGACGGCCAAAGAAAAATCCCAAAAATCGTCCAAAAAGGGAGTCAAAATTCTCCTCAGTGGGAACTTCTGGTGTCGCAAACATCAAGCCTTCTTCATCTTAAAAAGAACCAGGGGAGAAATTTAAACTGATTGAAAACATTTGCTTGATTTGATTGTAAAGATTTCCCAGATTGACGTACAGTTAGCAGTCTGAATGCAGAAGATATCCGGGTTGAGCTGTCGCTGGACAGTGGCCTGGACTCGAGATAAACCCTCTGGTGTCGAGCTCAAGGAATAGACCGCAGACTCCCGGTTGCACAGTCTGGGCTCATTACTGTAAGGACCATAGAAGGTAGTCACTCATGATAAGGATTGATTTTTTCCTAAAATAACATTTAATTACTGTCAAGAACAAAAAACAAACACAAAATCAAGCCAGAAAGGGTAATAAATGCCTCTTCATACATATTTGATTACAATATCACAAATATGAATCCCAAATCGTCATATAATGCAATGAACATTGAATTTAAATGAGTTAGATTACAAATTATTACTCAGAATAGGTTTACATAAAAAGTGATTTTTAAATATGGCACTTGAGATAGATAGATAGATAGATAGATAGATAGATAGATAGATAGATAGATAGATAGATAGATAGATAGATAGACCATGTATTATAAACCACATATTAATTATTCATTCTTATTCTGCATGACCATATTCTACATCTCTTAATCCTACCCGAAACCTCAACTTAACAACTACCTTACTAACTATTAATAAGCAGTAATGAGGGGTGTATTGAGGAAAAAGTCGTAGTTAACAGTTAGTGAGAATTGGACCGAAATCACAGTGAGCAGATATGTACATGGAGAGGGATAATGTCATGTAGTTTTGCAGTGTGTTCACCTGACAATGTGCGGTGAGCAGTGAGTGAAGAGAGGCAGCTGCTCTGCGCAGTCCGGGTCACAGCAGCAGTTGATGTCGCACTGCTCGCGCTGCACGTTACACGGGCACAGCTGCATGACTGGAGGAACACACACGGAGTTAGGCTGAAATGAGGAAAACATGCACTGTTTCAGTCATATTAGGCAGGCAGGCATCACACCCCTACCGTCGGTGAGCGGGTCAGGGAGGACTCCGGACAGGAGCAGAGGCGGTGCTGGCGCGGCGGCTCGCGGGGACTCGGGGGTCGCGTTGGGGATGACGCTCTCCGAGCTCTCGGTCTGGTCCGGTAGTGCGGTCACGGATTCGGGCGTCCAAGCTGTTGAAGGAGAGACATCAGACGGAGTAGAACTGACTCCCAGCTCCGTTAAATTAAGCAATTCATCTCGACCGGGAGACGTGTCGTTTGTGTCTCTGAGTGCAACATTAATGTTTCCTGTGGTGTTCGTGTCTTCAATACAGAACGCGGTTTCTAAATATGTCAGAATAAAAAGACAGCACAACGCCGCCATGCTTGGTTACAGCGCGTTGTGTCACTCGTATCTAGGAAGTGAAATGCATTGTGGGATTGCAAAGCTGCAGATCCCAGCCCTTTACTGTCTATGATCCCAGCCATTTCTGTGGCTCATCTATAACAGTAAAATATAATTTAATAAATGAGTAGGTCAAACGGTCTACCTGGTTTTAACAATTAAAAAATGCCATACTCTTTTGATAATTGCAAAGTGCCATCCAAGATATTGTCAAATGAATAGCTTTATGTAATATTTGGCTACAAGAAAAATAAACCAGTTTCTATTTCTATTATTATCAATGTCATATTACATAATATCTATAATAGATAATATATGCGTTTTTATATTTTAGTACACTCACACATTTATATATATATATATATATATATATATATATATATATATATATATATATACACACACACACACACACACATTTTTATAATTACATTTATATAATATCAGTAGATATACTTTTTATTGTCACACACAAAGACACTCTCACTCTTAATTGAAATGCTCCACAACAATACAAAATAGATCATTAGTATATGGCATATGCACTGGGAAAAAATAAAGCGTCACAGAAGCAGACAGTAAAAGACAGAAGTCGCAGCAAGACTCTAGTAATGAATACTCAGCAGCAGCACGTGTTCTTCCCAGGTTCTTCTGGGTTCTTCCACTATGTCCTTGGGTTTCCACTACGCTCTGACGTCACCACAGCGTGTCACGTGACGCCCCCCGGGTCCCGTATGTGCTCGTCTCCGGAACACGGGGAATGCGAGCGAGTACACGGGAGGATGTGCGATAGGATGGAGTGTACTGGAGGAACTTTGTCTGTTATATCCGCTAAGACATAAAACAGCCATACATTTAACGTGTCCGGGTTTCAGTAAAGAAGACTCTGTATCACTTTTAAACGGGCTCGGTTTGTTGGCTTGGCTTGTGTGGTTGATCTGCGAATGCTGGAGCACACAGGCGCAGGTAACGTTAGTGCACGCGCGCGCGGATCCTAGACACACGGGGCACGGGCTCGGCATCTACACGCTTACCGTTTACCGGAGGAGGGGAATGTTATCGGTACTTTCCTATGGCAGGATCGTTGCCAGGGCTGTCCTGGGCGGACTCTCGCAAACGGACGGCAGAGACTACAGCCTGATCACGGCCAGCTGCGGCTTCGGGAAGGACTTTCGGAAGGGGATCCTGAAGAAAGGCATGTGCTACGGCGATGATGCCTGCTTCATTGCCCGGCACAAGTCTGCGGACGTTTTGGGTGAGTGATCATGAACCCTGACACCAGATTTCAGTGTGATTCTTAACGTACAAATGCCATATGAGATAACATACGTTATGCACTTGTTGTTAGGGTTGTAGGGCTTTTAACTACGAAAATGACCTTCACGGGTTAATCAGCACTCATTTCATGATGGAGAGGGTGTCCAGCCCTCACCTTAAATAACCTCCCTCTTTTCCAATATTTTGCGATTTTCCTGATCGCGTTGGTGGATTTAACATGCTTTTTTTAAACAAGCAGCTCCGGGCAACCGATTCTACATATTATATATCTCATAACATCTAAATTTAATGCAAAATAAGCTTGGGTAATCCGGGTTGACCTTTCACCCAGAAAGGCTGCTGAACCCCTTGAGCGCGACTAGCGGCAGAAACTAGAATAATTTCCATGTAACGTTAAAACCTTTCCATCACGGAAACATTGGATATAGATGACATGTTGTGAAGTCAGGTGTGCTGTACATGAATAGATTTCTCCGATCGAGTGTAATTTATTGGCCTCTAGTGATTCGATGATTGTACGCTATGAATATTCATGTTTTAAGTAGTTTGATCCCATGAAAGAACGATATGAGCTATAATTGCACTCTATTATAACATGCAGGAGGCTTGAGGGCTTACTTGTACATTGTGCAGGAGCTCTTTGTAAAGGTCAGAATGGTTGAGCATGGTTGCCGCCATGTTGTTTATTCGCTTCCACGTGACAGCGACACGCACAGGCGGCTTCATTGTCCTTTGCTCCAAAAGACATATCCTCTTTCTGTTTCTACAACATAATATTGTAATCCTAAAAAACATACTGGAGGGGTTTCATGGGGAAAATGTGCAATGATTTTAAAATACAAGAAAACAATGAGTTCCCTAATGCCTAATACATCCATGTGCTACAATGAAGGTTCTCCAGCTTTTGTTACATACTAGCAAACACGTGAGCAGCAGGCCAGCTGTTCAGCCCTAAAATTACTGTGGTTGCACATAACTTGGATCAAAATACAAGTTACTGCATTTATTGGCTACTAAATGTAAGTGCAAAAACGTGCTGGTACAAACTGTCACCATTCCAGGTCTTGTAAAGGGGTCGTCTGATCACAATACACTTTTCATTTCATTCATATGCAAATGTATCAGACCGGAAACGCAAGCTCTTTCAAAGAAGGTCAAAATGTTAGAAGGTCCAAATATATGTTAAATTCATGTTTGTAAAAAAAAAAAAAAAAGACCACGTCATTACTTGAGTAAGTTGAAACCTAATACTTAAAGGATTAGTTTACTTTTTAAAAAAAAAAAAACTTTTGCTGATAATTTTATTGTTTAAATGACCGATCGTTTTACTAGATAAGACCCTTATTCATCGTCTGGTGTCGTTTAATGCCATTTGAAGCTGCAGTGAAACTGTCATTTAGACCTTGAACCGTTTAGTACCCAATGAAGTCCATTATATGGAGAAATCCTGGAATGTTTTCATCAAAAACCATAATTTCTTTTCGACTGAAGAATGAAAGACATGGTCATCTTGGATGACATGGGGGTGAGTAAATTATCAGCAAAAGTTTTTTTTTAAAAGTGAACTACTCCTTTAAATTGTAATTTGACACATTCTCTCAAAGTCCTGTCCTCACTGGCGCGCAATGAATTCTGGGATAGGAAATGCCATGAACGATCCATCTGTCGAATCCTTCATCTCTCGGGAAACTAAGAATGCATTTGCAGAAGCTTGAATTGGGATAGCCTTCTTCGCACCGCTGTGACTCAACCGGCCTTCGAATGCAGCCTTTGAAGGATGCAGCCTCTGAATTGGGACGCGGAATTCGTGTGCTCAAAGTCTAGTGTCACCGCGGCTTTAGAGCACAACGCTTGGAAGTAAACATTACATATGAATCGATTTTAACGATAACTTCTAAAACGTTAACAGGCCGAGCTACCCGGTTCTTAATTAATAGTAGCCTATATGTTTTTGCTGAAGCCATCAGCACACTCATTTTTAACTTATTTTTAAAAATAATTCTTATTCTCGGCAAACAGTAGAATCCTTATTAAATTACCCATGATTCTGCAAAAAATACACCAATCAGAGAATTGTGGCAAAATAAAGCGCTGTCAGTCTCCCTATGCTTACAACAAACTACTTAAATAATAATATTTTGAAATAAACATAATACTGTTTCTTTATACACAATAAACATTTAAATGGTTCTATGTTGATCCACTATTGAACTATATGGGATTATAGTTCATTCACTCTTAAATACATAATATTAATCTTTTATACTTTATTTGGGTCTGTTTTTTAAATATATCAACTTTGCTGCAAATCTAAGTTTGTGATATTTTGATTCACCTTGTTGGTTTTGGTTCGTGGCTTATAATGGTTTAACAAAGACTTAAAAAAAATCCCTGTATGAGAAAAATGAATGGAAATATTACTTTCGTAACCAAAGCTAATGAACGAGCGGATGGCCACTGTTTCCTAGTCCAATCATTTCTATAATAGTCCTGATCACGCAATATCATCTGCCTTTATATACTTAATTACATTTAAATGTGTGTCTGTGTCTCTGCCCACTTGGTCTGCTTGACGCCTATTTACGATCACAAGTCTTTAAAGGTCAGTAGTAGGTGTCTTCACTTTAGCTTAATGAGCTGCCCTTGAGAAACAGCTAGAGGGTTTGTTTGGAGCCCTTATTGTTGCAGTGATCTGTTTTCTCAGCGGTTCATGTTGAAGTTTCAGGAGGGTGTGAACCTTTGAAATCACATTAGCAGTTAGATGAAACACTTTTCAGTGTTGGTGTTGCTGGCATTTATTAAAGCAATATTAATTCATTTTAATTTCATAGGATTCATTTGTACTATTTTCAAGAAATTTTAACTTTGATTAATACTGTAAAAATGTCATTTTGTGCAGCAATGAAGTAAAACTTAACGTTTTTTTTTTTCAATACGTTCAAGTGTTTGCTGGTGTACAGATGGACATTTCCTCTGAGAGCCGTCCCCTTTGGCCTTTTGCTATGGTAAATATGGCCGTCTCAGGTTAATATTTGTGAAACTAAATACGAACATTTGTTGAATAAAGATTTGAGTCATTGAATCACTGACTTCGCTATTTGGCTTGGCTGACATTTAATATTACGTCATATGACAGTAATAAACATATTTTTTCCTTCAAGGTCTTACGATACAGTATACGTCAAGCATCCCATCCCATTCTTTCTGCTCTTTGAAGATTTTTTCCAACTCTAACTTCACTATGTTTGCAGCTTTGTGATGAACAGTTGGTATTGTTTGCAAAGCTCCATTGAGATGTTAATGGTGGCTTGACTTGTGCTGCTCTAAAACATGTGTAACTCTGATAAGTTGCCCTTCATTCCTTTTGAGCCTGGATCTCCTTTTGTGCCTATGCAATCTCTTAATCTCTCCGTGTGTGTGCTTACAATATGAAGTGAGAGTAAGATGTATCACAGTATCAGAGTTGGGTAGACAACATTTTCCAGTAGTGCGACGGTATCTCGGCTGTTTTCAAAACAGTGTAACTTTCCAGTAACGAGGAAAGTAGCAGTGTAGCGCAACATAACACAGCAACACAGTGTTTTATGCTATGCTATTGGACTCACACATTTAGGTGTTTCATATTTCATAGTATTTCATCAGATAGTTATTTAAAATGTCTCTTTAAATATCTTCAACGTAAATAGCTGTTAGTTTGTCTGTTGTGTAACTAACTACTTTTTAAAAGAAATGGTGGATTTATCTTTGTGACAAATCCTAAATGGATTAATTTCATTTATAGCTTAGTACTTGAGTTTAGATTTTGTAAAGAATAACAAAGTTGTAAATAAAACAAAGATTACTGGAGTAGATTTTACAAGAAAATATTTTTTTTTTCTTTTTTTTTTTAATTTAACGTTTTGCTTGCCGTTTCTTTGTCATTATTCGTGAAATCTAAGTGAGAATATTTTTCAAGAGAAGTTCAAAGGCTTCACAAGATATGCGTCTAATAGGAGTGTAACGATGCCTCATGTCACGATTCGATACTTACTTCGATACTGAACTCATGATACGATATTATTGTTACACATGATGAAAGGTTAAAAAAAATACTGTTGATTAAAATACTAAATTTGGTTTAACATTGTGGATGTAAATTAATTGGCTTGGACTCGGTGCTGGAAACCCAATGTATGGGACAATGATGACACCAGAATAAACAAATTCATGGTTCTGAAGCTGAAAATACAGAATTATTTTAGACCAATATGGTTGCTCTCTGACTAGATTCCCCCATTGCATTATTTTACGCTATATTCAAGATTATATGTAGTAGTTTTGACACATTTTTCTCAGTAATTATACATGAATTATACATGATACAAATTGGCACTATCCACAATACATGTTGCATTTTTGTATTGCAATATATTGTGACATCATGCATCATTACGCTCCTAATGTCTGACAACGTCTTTGTTGAATGAAGGTGTCAGTCACGTTGTTGTAGCAGACAGCCGTTTGGCATTACCATCACAATGCGCAGTCAGACGGCAGGCCAGGAAGGAGGTTTGTGGCAGCTGCCATCTGTCTCTGCGGCATCAAAAACTGCCATCTCTTCCTTTCTTTTCATGTTGTTTCATGGTGTTGAAGCCTTCTGGTTAGCATTAACACTGGTCTGGCTGTTTTTTTACACTTAATAACAATATCTCTCCCCGCTCTTTCTGTCTCAGGTGTTGCGGATGGTGTCGGGGGCTGGAGGGATTACGGTGTTGACCCATCTCAGTTCTCCGCCACACTGATGAGGACGTGCGAGCGGCTCGTGAAGGAGGGCCGGTTCACTCCCAGCAGCCCTGTAGGCATTCTGACCTCCGGCTACTATGAACTCCTGCAGAACAAAGTACCACTGCTGGGTAAGATCATATCCAAACAACCACTCACGCACTGCCATTGTTATAGGGTAAATGAATTAAACCACTGCAGGATGACTCACTGGCCTTGTGTCGTGATGTAGGGTATTGAATATAGTCTAGGTTTTTTCCTATCATAATGATGTTTATAATAGGGCTGTCAAATGATTAATCGCGATTAATCGCATGCAAAATAAAAGTTTGTGTTTACATAATATATGTGGGTGCACTGCGTATAATTATTTTATATATATATATATATATATATATATACACACACACATGCTTGTATATATTTAAGAAATATTTTCATGTACTGTATATAGATTTCTATATAATTTATATTATATTTAAATATCAATATTTTATATATAAATAAAAAAAATTTCTTAAATATACATGCATGTGTGTGTATTTATATATATATATATACAAAATAATTATACACAGTTCACCCACATATATTATGTAAACACAAACTTTTATTTTGGATGCGATTAATCGTTTGACAGCCCTAGTTTATAATGATGGGTTTTTTTTTGACAATTGTAGAGCTGGAAACCAGCAGATTTTGCTGTCAGTTGTCTTATAGTGTGTTATTTTAGCATTATTTAATAGAAATTATTAATATTTTAAACAAGCAGTGATTTCAGTTAGTTTCTGAGTAGGGATAATTGACCAATTGTTGATTATAATTGAATCGATAAAACTTGATGGTTGATTTAAAAAAGGTCATCATTAGAGTGAGTAGTTTTGAGGTGCTCATGTGCAGCACACACACACGAGGAAAATTAGAACTATCTACTTGTGTAAACGCCACAATAGAAGTTCATACTGTAGAATAAAGAACAGGGTGGATGAGTGATGATCGTCCAGAGCTGTTCAGCTGGATGTTGGATTAAAAATATCAGTAGACAAACATTTTATTCCGAAAGTTCCTTAATGGATGCTTTTACAAAGGTCTCATCAGGAAAAGTTCAAACATTTTTGACATATCAATTTAAAATACTGCAAAAGTCTGTTGATTGTTGATCAGGTTATCTGAAACTATCTTGTTCTTGTTATGAAAATATTATTTAGTGTTGTCATGGAGCAGTTTTCACAGAGCAGAAATGTTCATGTTTATTAAGGTTTAAGTTAACAGGTGTTCAGGGTGTGGTTTTAACCTCGCATGTTTCTGATGTGACTGTAAGAGCAAAGCCGAAGTTAGATTCTTGAGGAGGGCGTTGGATTACCAAGCATGCAACCTTTTTGCTGAAACCTGACATCAAGGGCTGTCACTCCATGTTCTTCCTCTTGCTGAGTTGTTTGCCTCCTTTAATGTGACCTGCTTTTATTTTTGGAAGGCATGTGGAGCGATAAAGGTCTGTAGGTGACCGTTGTAGGACAGGTCGCTTGGGCTTGGCCAGGGATCGAGAGAAGGAAAGGTTGTGTTTAGTGATAAACTGAGAAACCCTCACCACATCATGAACTAACACTGATGAGCAATACTTTTGCAGCATTTATGAATCAAAATTTTTACAGAGGTTTGGGGACGGTTCGATATATATATATTTTTTAAGTCTCTTCTACTCAGTGTTCAACACATTTTTATTTTATCAAAAATATAGAAGTATATATAAAAGTGTATTCCTGCTAAATTTTCAGCATCATTATTCCAGTCTTCATTATCACGATTCTTCAAAAATAATTGTGCTGCTTCATATTTTTGATGGAAAACAAATTGATAATTTTTTTCATGATCTAAAAAAAGATCATGAAAAAGAAACTTACTGACTGTTTTGAATGGTGTGTGTGCATATATATATATATATATATATATATATATATATTAAATGTTATTCATTAACTGAAATATATTGAACAAACATTATTGAAAATGAACAATAGTATATAATTTCAGTATTAACCTAGATAATTTTTTTTTGCGTTTAATGCTAGCAAACTGAACCTTGCAGTAAAGCATTACTGATTGTGCCCCTGTTGTCCCCCATGACATACTTTACATGCAACAGTTTGACCCTGCATAGTCGTCACGCTGCTTGCAGTGTATACAGCTTCTTATATAATAGGAGCCACAATGCATTGTCACCCGTTTGCAGTGAGGACATGATGTCATGCACAGTATGTAGGTTACATGACTGTGTTATGGGGACAAAGGTTTTCAGTTGATTTGTATGTAAACAATTGTTTTTCATTTATTTGTTTTATGTGCAAGCAAAAATTAATTTCATGTTTTAGTGTATGAAATTCTTACTTCAACAAAAGGTAACTTTATTTCACATAACTTATGCAACTCGGATGCTAATAGTATAGATATTAGATATTTATTCAGTAATCTCTCATTTTCTCCATTTCATTCTTATTGTCTCTCCTCTAGGGAGTAGCACAGCTTGTATAGTGGTTCTGGATCGTCGGAGTCACAGGATACACACCTGTAACCTGGGAGACTCGGGCTTCTTGGTGGTTCGGGGTGGAGAGGTGGTCCATCGGTCAGATGAGCAGCAGCACTACTTCAACACACCCTTCCAGCTGTCCATAGCTCCACCGGGGGCTGAGGGAGTGGTGTTGAGCGACAGGTGATAGCCGATACACTCACTGCAGTATCACAGATGGTGGCCTGTTACAGATCAGTGTCACAGATGTCGGTCTCTGGAGGCCGTGTGGCTTTTACATCAATTAAAAGTGTAAAATGCACCTAGAGTTGGAGCCACATTCCCTCCCTTGTGGACAAATGTGGGCACAGAGGACTTTACTTCAAAAAGTGCCATATTTTCTATGTAAATTATTTCTATGTAAATTAATTACTATGTAGTTTGATTTGATCATGGTCATTAAGTGTAAACTTTTTCTGAAATGTTTTTGAAATTTTGAATCCAACATTATATATATATTCCTTATCCTGGATGGTTAAATGGTTATTAATTAAATGGTTTTCCACTAGATTAGATTGAGCAGTGTTAGCAGATATTAGCTGGGATTCTCCTGAACCCCGTGGTAGTGCAAACAGCCAAATCGTTCCCTCAAAAGCACTGTGTGTGTGTTGGCTCAAATCCTCAATGTCAAGGCCATGTGATTCTAGTTCCTCACTGCCAGGCACACATCCAAACAAACACACGCAAACACCCAAAACCTCCAATCAAAGAGGGAGGGTGGTGAACCAAATCAGCCAATCAGGGATGTGCTGAAAACATTTTCCCCCCAAGTCCCAGTAGAGGGTGTGATTATTTTAAGCACCTTGTGCCCTGCTAAATTTGCATGGGACCTTAATATTGTTGTGTCGTCCGGAGTCCATTATGACAGACCGCCACAGAAAACACTCATTTAACCTTCTCATGTGCAGCAAGGAATCTGACCTGAGTGTTGGCTTCTAAGTGTGACGACTCACTCATTTACATGCATTTAGTTCTTTATTTTCATTGCAAAATGGCCAATCAATATTCTAATGTTTTGCCATTAACACAAAGTTTATATTTTTATCTTACAATATCTGCAGGCATGTTTATCTAAAGCAGTTTACATTTAAGGAGCACCACAAGCAATTTATCATATCAAGAGTCAATAATGGTCTCTGTACCACAGAGTTATCAAAGTGCCTCTGTGGTTGAGGTTTCAGTTAATGGAAGAGCCGAGGCATCTTCTTGAAGGTTGCAATATTCTCAGCAGATCAGGTGAAAGTTCATTCTACCACAGAGAATCAGAGATGGTAATCTGGAAAGCGACTTTGTACTTCAAACAATTTCCTATCCTGAAGTAACTTATCTAGTGCTGTTTGGGCTAAAGACATGAATGATATTTCAAATTGTGCAACTTGTTTGGGAGAGCTGTGTTTTTTTCTTTGCATTCATACTTACAATCTTTGGGCAAACAAATGCGATAGATTGACACAGAGCTCTGGAAAACAACCTCAACTGTCTAGCATAGTAGCGGCAAGTTTTAAACATTGTACATTTCCATTGGCTTTCTTTTTCTAATGTGGCCAACATTTTAGCTGTTATTCCAAATTTCCAATTTCCATTCACCACATAATCGGTCACATTGGCAAAACTTTGGTGAAATTTGGATGAAAAAGTTGGTCCATTCATTACCCATTGTCGAAAGTGCACTTGAATCCGATTCAAAATCTGTGTGGGGAGTTTCCAATCGCACTGATTCCTATTGACTGCATTTCGTCTGTAAAATTTTGCCATTCAAAATATCACTTTCTGAAGTCTTGATATTTTCTGTCCTCTTTTTAAAATCGGAGCTCCAGTATTTACCCAATGCACTAAGATGGATTAAACTAAAATTCGGTCTCAAGGGATTTGGAGCTTGAAGAGGCCAGTCTAGTTTCCAAGAAAACAACCTGACTACTTGAATTTGGTCCAGAGGTCATGTTGGGTCTGAACGAGTTCTCTTAAACCCGAGTGTCCATTTCCCGCCGTTTAGGTCAGACTGATCTGTGCCCTGTTACTCTCTTGCCCTACTACTTGAGTTTCAACCCTCATCATGTGTCTCATTCTAATTTGGTGGATTAGATCATTGTTTCCCCATTAACTTTTCTACAAAATGACTGGATCGTTGCCCATTAAAAAAATAGAACTGTGATCCTTTACACTTGGCATAATGCGTTGTTCTTGTTTATCCGTTCAATTCAGAAGGTGACATTCAATTTTTCATAACAATATTTAAGACTAGGGCTCAATTTGTTTGTATTGTGGGTGGCATAGTTATTAAAATACACTGGTTTTGTAGAAGGTTGGCATGGGCAATGTACGTCTTATATTGTTAAACTGTGCAGAAGTCTAACTGCATGTCTTTTTATCTCTGTCTCTTTCAGTCCTGAGGCGGCAGATAGCTCCTCCTTTGATGTCCAGTTAGGGGACATTATTTTGACTGCTTCTGATGGCCTCTTTGACAACATGCCGGACTACATGATCCTGCAAGAACTCAAGAAACTAAAGGTACAGACAATAGTTTCAATAAATATGAACCCTACTTGGGTGACAGTCAACTGATTTGTATTTTGGCCAATACCAAGAATGGAGTGACAATGTTATGATGGCAAATAATACAAAACTGGACCGTGTCCACGATTATTGGCAGATACCAATAATCTCAAAGTAAAACTGTTTGGCCGATATATATATTGGTCTAACACCATAATTGGTTATATGTAAATTTTCCACCTTTCATTTTTCGTCAGGTTATCGGCCCGTTCGAATAATCTTAACATAAGCGATGACGGCTGGTTATTCCCGCTGGTCGATATGTTGTTCTAACAGTATAGTTGGTTAATTGTGCACTTTCCACCTTTTTCATTTTATTTTTTTTGTAATTATACAATTATAATGACTGTAATATAACACAATACTTTTGGGTATTCTTGCATTTTCTACGTTTTTCTCTTTTTTTTCCCCTTCACGTTATCAGCCCATTTCAATAATCTCAAAATGGCTGTATAACTGTCAATTAATCCCCCTGACCTATATATAAGACTGTTCCTATTTTTTTTTTTTTCAATCAATCATGTTTTGTATTTAATTTGCCTCAGAACACCAACTATGATAGTATCCAGCAGACTGCCCGCAGCATCGCTGAACAGGCTCATCAGTTGGCCTACGACCCCAACTACATGTCCCCTTTCGCCCAGTTTGCCTGTGACAACGGCCTGAATGTAAGAGGTGAGTCTACAAAAAGAGGTCCTTGATTTCCATTACCGTTGTGATCCCAAATCATCTTTGAATGTCCGTAATCGGAGAGACTGACCTTGTCATTGTTTTCTTGTCTTTTCAGGGGGGAAGCCTGATGACATCACAGTGCTGCTGTCCATTGTGGCAGAATACACAGACTGAGCACGCTCAGTGGAGCTTGCTCCTCTCGTACACCTGTGTCTTCCACCCGTCCTATTGCACTGCTCCCCATCTCACATCTCCAAGCACCCCTTTCCATTCTTCCATTTCTCAAGTAGATCTCCAGTCAACGCAGAGAGGAGAGCACGAACCTGTGGTTGGGTGTTGATGCAAGTGGTACTACATTGCCTATAAACAGTCCAAAGTTGATGACCTCACTCCCAAAAGGATTTTGAGAATCTTTCACCTGTGTTGTAAATCTGTGTCATTTCTAGTACGGGCAAGACGGGCCATGCATTACAACAAACAGGGGTTACTGATGGAAGGAGCTGTCATACTTCAAATGAAAAGTAGATTTGTTGTTAAATGGTTGATTGTCTATGCCTTGAGAGGAAATTGTGAGCGTCTCTGAAGTTTATATGAAGTGCTTCTACGTGTGTGTACGTGTATAATAAGTGTCCCGTTTGGTTGTTGGTCAACTTTGGTTAAGCTGTAAAGGAAAGGTCGGTTAATGTTCAGAAGGAGGCCTGGCTAGATTTAAACCTGTTGGGAAATGCAAGTGCTTAAGTATGTGCTGACTAGTTCATGTCTGCTTCTAGAGTTTTACAGCCTTCACTCTCACTGTCACTTTTTGAGGTCTCAGATAATGGATTGCAAGTTCAGGCGGGAAGGAGTTGGGTTAAAATGGACATCTTGTGTTTGATTTATAAGAGATAGAAACTAAACTACACAGACGTCATACCAGAGAATGTCACAATCCGCAAATATACAGATACACTCGCTGACTTTGACTGTGAATGCGTGTTGGATGTATATTTACATGACTTCAGCTCTTGAGTTTGAAAGTCTACACGCACAAATGGCTAGCATCTGGCAATGCTTTTCATGAATCGAAAGGTCGGGTATAGAAATGTTTATTTTTATAAATATTTAGCTTTTAGTGGACAAGATTCAACAGAACTTTGGTATTTATGGATCGACTGTAAGGCCTGTTGGCGTTTTCTGTGTTCCCTAGTGAGGCTTGGGTTATTTTTCTAATTGATTGAAGGGTATCTAACACATTTTTTGTCGCTCTAGATTGGTTCTAGAGACTATTTTCACATTCATGTGCTGCTTTCATTTTTTGTAAGTTATAAATGTGTGAGTTACTACATTTATTTATATGAATGTTTTTACCTGTACAATATAAACTGGGTGAGCTGATGACGATTTTATTTCACAAGTGACAATTCAAGCTGATTGAGTGTTGAGAGTGATTGCCTTGCAGTCTTTCAATAAAATGGAACACCGATTCTTCTGTATGAAAAGCAAAACACTATACACAATGGTTATATTTTTGTCCAGTTTATTGAGATTGGGAACACAATACAGGTTTTTAAAATGGGTCTTCTTTTTAGTTTTAGTTTCTCCAGTTTGCCCATGCATGCCCAGGATGACAAACTATAGCCAGTGAATAAATATGCTTTGAGCTTTCATATTCAAAGTCCTGTACAACTAAACATGGAACTCAATGTTTTGTGAGGTTTGCCATCCTCATATGTTCCATAAAGGCATGGCTCTAGTTCCCCACCTACAGATCTATAAGCCAGTCCTCAGTTGTGCCTCCAACAAAATTAGACCAGAAGTGTGGGTCGTGGTCGTGTTGAAGTCAATGTCTCAAATCCACATTGTGTAATCTGTAAAGAAAACCAAAGCAAGAAAGCCATAAGACCAGCATGACCAAGGTCTCACCCTTTGAAGACTGCAAACTAACCATTACATGTTACAGAGTATATGCCGGAATCACCGTTGTGTCCCATGTCTGCTTTTCTTTCTAGATAAATGAAATGGAAATCAACTAAACAGCCAGTAATGTGCAATCGTTAAGATCAATTAAGTCATTTTTATGTTAGTCAAAGGTGATGTGTGTAATTGCAGTGCCTCTAGAGGCAGCAAACTGAATTGCAGCCTGTGTGTTTGACCAGCTCTACCAATGGCGTGAGTCTAATGCTTGGCTTTGTTCATACAGGTAATAATTACTTTTGTGTATCAGGAACGGGGAAATTAATCATTTAATTAAATTATAAATAAAATTAAAAAAAAAAATCTGGTCTAAACATCCTTGGAACAAAACTTTATATAAAACATACATTTTTGGATTTTTAGCATATGTCTCTGTGTGAACGCACCACAAATATCATACAAATGACTTTTTTTGAAAAGAGTTTTCCGTCCTCTCCATCCACACAGACAGCTACTCACATTTGTTGGATCAGAAAGTATTTGGTACCACTTTTAGTACTTTACTCAACCGATTTATTGGCTGTTGGAACAATCTGATTTGATTTTGATGGAAAAATCAGTCCTAGGGATAGAATATGAAAAATAAATCGGACTTGTGTGCTGTGTGAACAAAGCCAATTAAACTGGTTTAAAAACATGCAGTTCTGTTTGATGTCACTGGCGGTGCATAAAAAGCACGTTTTGCCTTTAGTGAGTGTTTTTGCATGAGATGATGTCGTGACTGAGACATTTTAGTGTCTGGGTTTTGCCACTTTGTCTGTCAACACTCACAAGGCTTTTGTTGTGGCCCATCCCAATCAAATCAGCTGCACTGTTAATATAGAGCAATGTTTTTGCATCCTAATTTAAGGAAACTTGCCTCCCTGACTTGGGCTGATAATGAGTGAACGCTAATCAAATCTGTGTCTGTGTTTCACTATGAGTGAATCCGGATGGCAGTGGCTCCATTACCATACCATAGACGCCTTAAAATCTCATACTTTCCCATCCAGAGGCCTTTGTGTGGCAAAGCTTACGTGTCTCGTTTGGGTGTCGCTTTCAGCAGTGTCGTCACTTTCAGTTGTATCATCTGTCCTTCTCTTGTTTGATTGTTTCTATGGTGCTTCTGCCGTCAAGATGAGTCTCTCAGTCTCTGAAGCAGAATATGTGCAAATGAGAACTACACTTTCTGTGTGTACAGTGTAACAATGCAAGATAAGTTCCTGTAAATATGTTTTCCAAGTTGTAAAATATTTAAATAAAAATATAGTATTTATACTAAAATATGACTCCGGGTGTTTTTTTGTGTCACTGTTCTTGTGGAATGAGTATTCTTTGAACTTTCACATTAATATTAATGATATTTTGCATTTAAAGGGACAGTTGACATAAAAATGAAACTACTCACCCTTCTGTCATTATGAACTATTAAAATGTATGAATCACACATATGCGGTGATGCTGTCTTCTCATTTGGCTTGTGGTAAGAAGGTGTCAACCTGGATGTCAACCAAAGGAAATGTAAAAACAGAGCAGCAAAGTGATTCATGACAATGTGTCTCAGCTTGAGAGTTATTGGGGAAAGCTCATCACTGCTTAAATGCTAAGGGTGATTCTTCAACTTTTCTGCAGGGATATTATTATAACTGAAAGAAAACGAAATCCATAAAAACAATCTGTCATTCCGTTTAGTTTAACTTGGTGTACAAAAAAAACCCCAGCAAGCTAGAACTGCAATATTTTTTTTAAGACAAATGCACAAACAAAATTGCTTAAACTGAAAAACTGAAACTTAAAAGTACATACGCATATAAAAATAGAATCTAATTAAAAGTTTTAGTAAAGTAAAATAACTGCTTTTCTGTCTTCTCTACAATTATTTAGTAATTTTTTTTTATTTTTTTTTGTCAACAATGATTCTGTATTAAAAGATTCGGCAACACTATTTCAATTGTCCACAATAGATATTCTACTGAGTATAAGTAACTTTGCAACTGTATGTCAAGAGTATTGGTTGACTGTCTGCTCAATATGTTACACTTTATTTTGATGCTCCCCAAAAGACATTACTGACTGTAAGTAACTTGTCAAATACTAACCCTAACCGTATAACTAACTTAACAGTCAGTGTAAAAAGGTTTCTGCCCTAATTTTTTTTTTAAGTACAATCACTTTGGATGTTTAAGTTGTTTCAACTTAAATTACATTAAACTAACTTAAAAAAATAGATTAATCTTGTATAACTTAATCACCCTAAGTATTGATGAGCTTTCCCCAATAACTCTCAAGCTTGTCATGAATCACTTTGCTGCTCTTTTTTTACGTTTCCTTTGGTTGACACCTTCTTACCACAAGCCAAATGAGAAGACAGCATCACTGCGTATGTGATTTATGCATTTTAATGGTTCATAATAACATAAGGGGTGAGTAGTTTCATTTTATGTCAACTGTCCCTTTAAATGCAAAATATCATTAATATTAATGTGAAAGTTCAAAGTCATTCCACAAAAAACGTTGAAAATTGCTTAACTTATTGATCATATAGCCTACTTTTTTTTACAGTGACGACAGTCTACTACCAAGACTGTTAATTTATTTTTGTATTACTGTTTATTTATTACTATTTTACTGCTATTTTAGAAATATTTATACAAATCTAATATTTATTAATATTTGAAAAGAGCTTTTATTTTGATATTTTCCGTTTTCATGTTAATATACTTTTATTTTGCTGTGTGCTTTTTTCAGTTTTAGTAATTTTAGCACTTCAATTTATATTTCGGTAAGTTGCCAAAGCAAAATTTATAATTTTACGTTTAAGTTTTTCATCTAATATTTATATTTTATTTTATCTTAGCTTTATTTCAATGACCGAAAATTATTTGCATTATGGCTACCTTAATTTTTATTTAACAGTAACAGGCTATCAGATTTGCAGGACATGTGATAATGTCTCAACATTAGTCAACTAGTCACATAAAACATAATTTGCACATTCATTTGTCAAGTGCTCAGAAACCTTGAAGAATCAGCCACAGAGGGAAATGTGGTCCCCGTTGTCCGCCCTGTAGGCTATTATGTAGAAGCTATCTGTGAGGAACCCCTCAGTCGTCTGCTGGCTGGCTGGCACTGGCGGAGCATTGTCTCTAATCCTTTATTCTCAGTCGGAGAGCTGTGGCACGTACTGTGAGAGGAGAGAGAGAGTGAACACTGCTCATCTCTCTCTCCTGTCACACTCACGTACACGTGTGTAAGACAGAGTGAAGAGTGGACAGAGCCTGCTAACTCTCACGTTTGGGACTCAATCTGTAAAGCTGCATTCTTCTGTTACACACACATGAGGGAAGGGTTGCAGGAGGAGACCTGGGGTGTGTAAAGGTTGATCTGCAGGGCCCAGATATGGACAGATGACCCAGATGTGGACAGATGACCCATATGTGATGCTCGGGGCTGGGGCTTTTTTTGTTTATATATATATATATATATATATATATATATATATATATATATATATATATATATATATATATATATATATAATTCTTCCCTCAAAATGTTTGTTTATTAAGCCTATCCTTTAATTAAATGTGTGTTTATTTTATAATTCACCAATAAACTCTTATTAAATTCATTTGAGTTCATTTTTATCCTCAGCTGTCCCTTACTTTCAGACTCAACTATTCTCCTTGGCTTTTCTGCACTGTAAAAAAATATTGTTGTTTAACTTAACAAAAATAAGTAACCTGGTAAAGTTCATTGAAATGGAAAAATTAAGTTAATACAATGAAGGAGATTGATTTAATAATCAGAAACTCAAAATATCATGTTATCTGAACTACATAAATTATCTAAGTTGATTTGACAAAAGAAAAAATGTAGTGATTACAAATCATGAAAATATTTTTTTACAGTGTGCTGAATAAAACGGTTTATTTCTCTAAACATGTGAAGAAATCCATAATGCATTTATAAATAAAAAATAAATCACTGAGAATTGAAATCAAACTTCCACATAATAACTGTATAGCCTACAAAGGATGTCACTATATAAAATTTCATTACTGCCATGTAAAAAAATATGGTAAATAAGTTATGACAACATATGTTTTACATTGCTTTAACTCATCAAAATAAGTTAAGCAATTTTAACTTTTTTTAAAACTGTTTTACAAATCATGGACTCATTTCTTAAGTCACTTTAATGTAATTTAAGTTGAAATGACTTAACAAAAAATCAAAAGATACAGAAAAGTGACGTGATGAGGTGTCATATAGCAAACATGTAGGGTAAAGGAAAAACTATAACGACTTAAATGAAAATTCTGACATCATTCACTCATCCTCAACTTGTTTCGAACCTGTATGAGTTTCTTTCTTCTGCTAAACACAAAATAATATATTTTGAAGAATGTTAATAACCAGCATTACCAACATTCTTCAAAATAGCTACCTTCTTTTGTGTTCAACAGAACAAAGAAACTCAGGGTTGGAACAACATGAGAGTGAGTGGTGAGGGTGAGAATTTTCATTTTTGGAGTGAACTATATCCTTTAAATATTCTGCAATATTATAGACTGCACTGACACTATCTGGTGAGAACTTAACTGAGATGGATGATGAGATCATTGAATTGAACTCATTCAATTGTTGATGAACTTTACACAGTTAGCCTGCCTATATAACTCAACCGAATCAACTTCTTTACAGCAGAAATGAATTCTGTTTGCACTCGACTTGATTATGATTCAGATTTTACCAGAGATTTTGATTGTGCTATCCCATTATTTGCATTAGTTAAACACGTGAACCCGCAAAATGCTCTACAAGCTTCACGTGCCTCTGGCACATGCTATTTGAGTCACCCACAGGAGGGCAGCCATTCGCTTAATTTGGACTGAATAAGGACCTCACAGCACTGAAATCTGAAAATATATCAGTTTATATAAGATACATTAAAACTCTTTGTTTATTATTAGAAACACACAGTAGCCTATAGGCACATCTGAATGTGTGTGTGTGTGTGTGTGTGTGTGTGTGCTCATCATGTGAACTCAACGTGTAAGCAAGTTCATCATGGGTTACTTTTATGACATGAGAGTCATGAGAGCACCATGTGAAGAATACACTTATAATTGCTTTGCCATAACGAGAGGCAATAATCAGTGCATATGACATGGTTAAATTGAGCTCGAAGTTACCGAAAAGCCTTTGAGGGTGATGATATGTAGACCTAATGGCTACACCATAAAATATAAATAAATAAACTAAGAAATTGCTGTTTGTTGTATCAAAACTATGTAAATATATATAAATCTTAAAGTTAAAGCTCTAAGTTAAATCTCTAAGTTAATTACTATGTTTGCTTATTATGTTAATGTTTGCAGAACGTGCAATTATAAGGTGATGTAAATAATACTGCATTGTGCACGCGCGCTGTACTGCGCATAATCAGCCACGCCTCCTTAATGCTCGCGACTGCGACTTTAGCTCAAGCCACTCAGTCACATACAAACGCTCATAAACACAGATTATATGAAATAAGATTAAAACCATCGCGTCAGAAACATTATGCAAACGCTGACTTTACAACACAGTGAGTCTGAGTTTCATTCGTCTATATGGAGAGTTGTCAAGCTGTGTTTTTACGTCAGGTTAGCTTGTTAGCTTATAACTTACAATTGTGGTTTGTTTCATTGACAGAAGACAAAAATTAACTTACATTCAGTCGAGTTACAGTTTGTTTCAGCCATAATAAACTAGCTCTAGATATTTCCTCAGACAAAGAGATATTATTAAGCTAATTTAAGACATTCATTGATAATATGTCTTTATGGACGTGTCTTTTGTGAAACTGTCGATTAACGTATAGATATAAGTTAGCTGGTGGTTAATATCCACAATGGCCTGTCAGAGTCAGATAAACGTCAGTTTTACTTCACTTTAATGGATTTACCATCAGTTATGGCGTATCGTTAGTGTCGCTAGAAGCTGTGAGGCTCAAATCTCAGTGTGTTGATAGTTTGAGGCGGTTGTCAGGGGGAAATCCAAAATCGGTGCGTCAAAAACACATTTTATAATTGCTTGGTCCAAAAGTAAGTTTATTGGTCGCGTTTGGAGAGCACATTCACCATGGCTAAGCTTCAGTCGGGGAACGGAGTGCAATGGAGGGACAACAGGAGTCCGCGGGGCACGCCGGAGAATCTGGCCGAGCACGAGAGCTCTTCTCTGGGCTCAGACTCCGAGATAAACGGGTTCGCCAACACGGAGACCCAGACCGACAGATATGGCTTCATAGGAGGAGCTCAACAGAGCGCAGGAGAAAAGTAAGTGGCGGTCACATTTATGGAGGTTAAAGAAAGACATTAACCATAAATAACTGTCAGTTGTTTGTGCCATAGAATCAGTAACACTTTATTCTAACTTTCATTGGTAACAAAACATATTTTATTGGACTGCCCTGGTAACAATAAGTAGAACGCTCTTTTATTGTGTTATTTCACTTAAGGACTTATTTAGTAAGATTATGCCTGAAAAGGTTTTGGATTTTTTTTTATTATCATATGTTAATTGTATTTTTGTTATTGAATTTTTGTCATGAAAATAGCCATAGATGCTGACATGGCATTCTATCTATCTGTGATGTTTGTTAATGTCTGTGAAGTGAGAAGCATGCTGATGTTTTTGTTTTTGAGTGTCACATTTTCACACTGCATTAAGTGGACTCTATGTGGACAGTCTTTGCTGAAAGTCCTCGTCCATGTGAGCGCAGATGAGTGGACAGGTCTTTAATGCCGCTAAAGTCCCCATTGGTTGTTCTTGTTGAGTTCCTCTAAGCCGACTAGCTTTGAGAAGTGCTTGATCAGCTCACGGTCCTCCAGTCATGTAATACCGGACGGATATGGACCTTATGTAATATCATAAGCTGTGTCTGTATGTTCTCATTTGTTTTCTATTTTCTTAGATTTGTTTGTGAATTTAATAATTATTTGGAGGCCCAATGAAGTTGAAAATTGTAAATATTGGTATAATTTACACATTATCATTCAAAAGTTTTTAGGTTGGTAAGATTTGTTAAATGGTTTTGAAAGGAGTTTCTTATTTTTAACCAAGACTGCATTTATTTGAAAAATAAATAAATAATATTTAAAAAAAAAATCCAAAACACAGTAAATACAGCAATATTTTGAAATAGTATTACATTTTAAAATAACTGTTTTCTATTTGAATATATTTTAAAATGTAATTTATTCCTGTGATCCATCCATCTTCTTCCGCTTATCCGGGGCCAGGTCGCGGGGGCAGTAGTCTAAGCAGAGATGCCCAGACTTCCCTCTCCCTAGACACTTCCTCTAGCTCTTCCGGGGAGACACTGAGGTGTTCCCAGGCCAGCCGGGCGAAATAGTCCCTCCAGCGTGTCCTTGGTCTTCCTTGGGGTCTCCTCCCTGTGGGACATGCACAGAACGCCTCGCCGGGAAGGCATCCAGGAGGCATCTGGAACAGATGTCCGAGCCACCTCAGCTGACCTCTATCGAAATGCAGGAGCAGCGGCTCTACGCTCCTAACGAGTGACCGAGCTTCTCACCCAATCTCTATCTCTAAGGGATTGCCCAGCCACCCTTCGGAGAAAGCTCATTTCGGCCTGTATCCGGGATCTTGTCTTTTCGGTCATGACCCAAAGCTCATGACCATAGGTGAGAGTAGGAACGTAGATTGACCGGTAAATCGAGAGCTTCACCTTGCGGCTCAGCTCCTTCTTCACCACGACAGACACATCGACTGGTACATCGACTGGATTACTGCAGAAGCTGCACTGATCTGTCTGTCAATTTTCCATTCCATCCTTCCCTCACTCGTGAATAAAACCCCAAGATACTTAAATTTCTCCACTTGAGGCAGGATCTCTCCACCGACCTGAAGTGAGCAAGCCACCCTTTTCCGACTGAGGACCATGGCCTCGGATTTGGAGTTGCTGATTCTCACCCCAGATGCTTCACACTCGGCTGCAAACCCTCCCAGTACATGCTGAAGGTCCTTGTCTGAAGGAGCCAACACGACAATATCATCTGTAAAGAGCAGAGAAGAAATCGTGTGGTCCCCAAACCTGACACCCTCCGGCCCCTGGCTGCGTCTAGAAATTATGTCCATAAAGATTATGAACAGAACCGTCGACAAAGGGCAGCCCTGCCGGAGTCCAACATGCACCAAGAAGAAGTCTGACTTACTACCGGGAATGCGAACCAAGCTCCTGCTTTGGTCATACAGGGACCGGACAGCCCTTAGCAAAGGACCCCGGACCCCATACTCCCGAAGCACCCCCCACAGACTGCCGCGAGGGACACAGTCAAATGCCTTCTCCAAATCCACAAAGCACATGTGGATTGGTGGGGCAAACTCCCATGAACCCTCCAGCACCCTGTAGAGAGTATAGAGCTGGTCCAGTGTTCCACGGCCTGGAAGAAAACCACACTGTTCCTCCTGAATCCGAGGTTCCACTATCGGCCATAGTCTCCTCTCCAGTACCCTGGCATAGACTTTCCCAGGGAGGCTGAGAAGTGTGATCCCCCTGTAATTGGAACACACCCTCCGGTCCCCTTTCTTAAAAAGAGGGACCACGTCCACCCTGGTCTGCCATCCCAGAGGCACTGTCCCCGAATGCCACTCTATGCTGTTAGCCAAGACAGCCCCACAACATCCAGAGACTTGAGGTACTCAGGGCGGATCTCATCCACCCCCGGTGCCTTGCCACTGAGGAGTTTCTTGACTACCTCGGTGACCTCAGCTAGGGTGATGGACGAGTCCACCTCTGAGCCCTCAGCCTCTGCTTCCTCAATGGAAGACGTGACGGCGGGATTGAGGAGATCCTTGAAGTATTCCTTCCGTCCGATGA
Organism: Pimephales promelas; assembly: GCF_988280905.1. Taxonomy (NCBI): domain Eukaryota; kingdom Metazoa; phylum Chordata; class Actinopteri; order Cypriniformes; family Leuciscidae; genus Pimephales; species Pimephales promelas. Next base: position 12,356,969 of record NC_142791.1, read on the forward strand.
CATCCCTAGTTGAGGTCAACAGCTGCGTACCTCCACTGTAAACAACAATGTTAGGGTACTGCTTCCCTCTCTTGAGGCGCCGGACAGTTTGCCAGAATCTCTTCGAGGCCAGCCGATAGCTCCTTCGGGCCGAGCCCGGTCAGACCCCGTAGGGGCAGGTTCGGCCACCAGGAGCTCGCATACAGGGCCCCAACCCTGGGCCTGGCTCCAGGGTGGGGCCCCGGCTGCGCCATACCGGCCGACGTCACGGTCCTCGATTTAATTTTTCCTCATAGAGGACTTTGAACCGCTCATAGTCTGACCCGTCCCCTAAAGCTGTATTTTCAGCATCATTACTTCAGTCTAATATGATTTGATGCTCAAGAAACATTTATTATTAACAAAGCTGAAAACATTTGTCCAGGTTAATATTTTTGTGGAAACTGTGATAGGATTTTTTTTTTCAGGATTCTTCAAAAAATAGAAAGTTCAAATAAACAGTATTTATTTGAAATAGCCTATCTTTCCAAATAAAAAGCCTCACCCCATACAACTATAGTGTATTAGTCTCAAGACTGGACATATTGTACAAACTAATCTTCATGCCAAATTCATTTATTTTTTCTTTAGATGATCAAGTAAATTGCTCTTCCTGTGCTTCTATTACAAACACTTGTCGGTTTTGCATTGACTTACATGAGTGTCTCTAATGGCTCGGGACAATGCAGTTCTGTTTGGCCAAGAAAACATACACAGATCAAATGAATCTGCTGTTGAATTAATCACAGAAAGGCACATCAGTCCTCTACAGTTCACGAAGAATTTCCCTTATTCCCTTTGTGACAGAATGTTTCTTTCCAGTCTCTCATTTGGCCTGTCATGCGGGACGTTTCCTTCTTGCAGTGAACTCCCTTTAGCACTCAGAATGACTTGATTTGTTTAGGCAGAACTTCCCTGCAAGTGTTTTCATTTCATTCTACAGGCAATAGTGTCAGGCGTCGAAATAGTTTTACTTGCTGATAAAATAGCTCAAGACATTGGGGCAGTTTTAAACTCTGATGAGTGTTAGCAGATCCACAAAATCTCCAAAAGCTCTGTAAATTCTTTACATTCACTGATCCCTGCATGTTCACTTATGTAATGCTTTGGCAAATAACACATCTTGTGTAACATAATGAAATGCTTGCGATTTACATTTTCTTTGGCAGAAAATGTATTTAATCTGAAAGGCCCTCAATGTTTTTTTTCTCCATCATAGTGGTGTAGTTATGGCTGTAGTGCTAGATGAGGTTAGGAAGATGACCCTAACTAGCCAATGTGAAACTTCTGTTTTTTTTCTACTAGTTAAAACGTTGTGTTCAGTAAGATGAGCCACTCTTTTCACTCTCAAGCATCTTACAGAGATTACTGTTTACTGCTCTGTATAATAATTGCCAGGAATTTTTTTTTATTTAACTCTGAATGTGTTTGGCAGAACGAATAAAGTCATATACGCTTAGGATGGCTTGAGGGTGAGTGAATCATGGGATAATTTTCATTTTTGGTTGAACTAACCCTTTAAAAAGTGTTACACAGGTGTGCATGTGCAATTGTTTAGCACTGTCCAATAAAACACTTTGAAGCTTCTTTGGATTTTTACAAAATTATCTTTAAGATAGTATAGATTCATTTAATTTCATTTGTGTAAATACTCTCAGTTCCTTTTTCTTTATCATATAAAAATCCACTCCTCAGAAATATGCTGATTCTCTATCTTATAAGAAATGCATTACATTGCTTTTGACTTCGACTGTAGGAAAAATCTGCTTTCACCCTTAATATGCATTTTTTTGGAAAATAGAAATTTTCCTTCTCTCACACACACATAGCTCTTTCTTTCCCATCGAATATAATATAAAAGAGGTCTTTGAGGATTCTGTGTTTGCTGTGGACCATCATGACAGAAAAATCATTCATGCCTAATGAAATTAAAGTCTGCTAAAGAAAGACGACTGTGCTTATGACATTTTTTTCTGCACAATTGACAATGACAAATGCACTTCTCTATGGAGAGGACTCATTTATGACATTTCACCTGTTGGCTTTTGTTTCTCTTTTGTTTGTTTACTACTGCCATGGAGATGAAACTGAGCGGCAAGCCTCTGGGGAGCGTTTCAGTGAACCTGTTCATGTTCGGCAAGCACACAACAGAGCTTCATCATTCATCATTGTGTCTTATGATGTACTCTGATTTTGAGATCTTCTCATTCAAACTGACTGGAACTTATGGCCAAATATAGTTTTTTTTTTTTTTTGAATGGTTTCACACTTTTAACATAGTTCATCCAATCTGAATTTAGTGTGAACTGTCTATATGATTAGGGTTGCCCTCTAATGTGCTTTTGTTTTATTTTGGTAGCACAAAAAAAAAAAAAACCTGCACAGGAAGTGGCAATGTCACACAGTCCGTTAACACGGCTGGCCTATATGGTAATTATGTCAGGCAGGAAATTCAAATGTTTGCCAATCATTCAACAACCTCAAACATGGCTTATCATTTGAAACATGTAACAACATTTGCATGTGTTTTCTTCATTTGCAGCGCGTTGAGCTTTCTCGGCCACCGTCAAAACAACGTCTGAGATGCATGATGAATGATATTGGTCCTCTGGTTAGTAAAGTTGTCCAATCACATCCTCTGTAGAGGCAAAGCCAAGCAAGCTTTTTTGTTGCGCATTAAGGTATGTTGTGAACGTGCTTCCATCATAGTTTATGCGCATGTCTTCTTATCGAATAAAAAAAATATCCAACTCAGTTCAGCGCATGTGTTTTTATGCGCATCTTGGTGTTTTCATCATCTAAACTTGCGACTAGTCTAGCTGACTAATGGCTTAAAGGACAAGTTCGGTATTTTACACTTAAAGCCCTGTTTTAAGATCGTTTCTGATGAAATGGAACAGTAAAGATTGAAATTTGGACACATGCTGCTGTCCTGACCTGTCGGAAAGCATCTTTTGGAGCGATTTTTGTGTGAACATATCAGTGAACACCCCTGACCACTCGGTGAGTTTCACGTCTTTGTAAACTTAAGTTTAATGCGTTTTAGGAAGAATTGTTCCCGTGCACATATGCAACCATTGTGTAGGTGGGGGGCAGCTACCACAGAAACCGAAAATTCTCGGGACAGCAGCATGTGTCCAAATTTCAAACCTTTCTATTTCATCAGAAACGATCTGTTTCTGTGTGTAAAATACTGAACTTGTCCTTTAAAGAAACGATTACTAGTCAACTAGAAATCGGTGGTAGCCCTACTTATATTAACATTGACACTTTCAGTTCTTTAGTCAGCCAGTTTGTCTGCCTGTCTTCTCTGTTTGCCTGCTGTTGTTTTGGCCATATTTTGGGAGTACCAGGAAGGGAACGAATGGATTTTTCCCGCGGCAGTCATGTGCTTCCTGTTTTCCTCTACTAACTGCAGGCATTCTGCTTTGACCTGAAGAATGTGTCAATAAGGTGAAAGGAAACACTTTTAGAGTACTTATACGATACTTTTTGGGTGAAAGTGAACATGCCTTACCCTTTCCATGTGACCGCTCCTCTTGTACTTCAGTCCATCCTCCAGCCTACATTCACCTCTTTCTTTGTGTTTACAGCATAACACAATTAGCTCGACCTGCCTATCCGGGAAAAGTAAACAGGCGAACGGCGGGCCCTGTTTCTGTTCCATAGATCTTAACAACCGCAGTCATCTGTAATCAGATCGCTGACGATAATCCAATCTGGACTGCGTAATCTGTGTACACACAGTGTGTGTGCGAGTATATTTGGTTTCCATTTCAAGACCATGCGTGTGCCTTCAGGGTTTACGCACCCTGTCCTGTCTCTCTAACCTTTTTCCAAAGGATAATTGGATGCGTTGGTTTCTCAGGGATGAGCTTCCCCAACATACTTTTCATCCATCAGGGAAAAAAAGATTATCAAAAATAAAGAAATGAAAACTAATTTAAAAATATGTCCCACATTCTTGAAAATGTGGACAAATTTTTTTGTACAATACATTTATTGTACATTACACTACAAATTTGTATTGTTTTCATATGGTTAATCAGCATCGTGTCCTTGTTTCGTATTCAGCGGGGGCTTTGAGTAATAAGCTTATAATAGTTTTTCATTCATTGTATGCTAATCTTTTCCCATTTGATAAGTAAAAGCACTGTCAAAATATTTCTTCAGCGCTTAATGTGTCTGATTTCCTCTGAGTTGAGTCAATCCACCTCCCACCGATCAGAGCTTCGATCACTGAAGTTATGACTCAAAGAAGCAGGACCAGAGCCATTATAAGTGTTGTTTCTAGATAATGCTTTTACACCTAACCCTGCCATTGTTGTGGCAGGTTTTGTACAGACATACGGTCACGTTTTCTGAAGAAAAATACCTGTAAATCTCTGTACTGTTATATTTTCCTGTTTTTTTCTGATATAAGCCACTCAATCTCATGTGTAAGGGTGTGTCTGTCATCTGGATGTAATAAATTGGCTTCTCTAGGCCGAGGTGCTGGGGTCACATGAACACAATCAGACAGAAAGATTCCCAGAAACAGGGCTTTCCCCTGTGATCTCCGTCTCCCCCGTTCTGACTGCCCAGAACATTCTTATAAACAGTCATCCCACATTAGCATCACATAGAAGTTGTGCAACTAAGTAATTTATTAGAAGACATGCAAGTTGCTAAACATGATGGTAGTAGTTAAAAATGTGTGATTTTTCTTCAGCAGTGCAAAGCATCTTGTGTTTTGAGTTTCCGTCAGAAGAACTTCCTGTGAACATATGATGACGCCCACAGTACTGATTCAACTGAACTAATTTGACACCCACGTTATGCTTTTCAAACAGTTGGAGTGGACATATCAGGTCAAGAGTTCTAAATATATATATATATATATATAGATATATATACGTATATATAGGGATGGGTTTGTAAATGAATAGCAATCCTTTAATACGTTTCTAAACATAGGGATGCACTTATTAATATGTAATATTATTATGTAATATTGTAATATATAGGGATGCGTTTGTAAATACAGTGGTCAACATTTGAAGTGGATCAAAAAAGTTCATCAAAGAAATGAAAGGCTTTGATCCACTTCAAATGTTGACTACTGTATATAGACTAAGTATTGTAAATACATCACTGTGTTAAAATGAATTTCTAAACACAGATGAATGGGGATGCATTTGTAAATAAAGGCATGAATTTCTAAACAGGCATGAGTTTGTGATAGTAATGCATTTGTAAATAAAGGAATTCATTTCTAAACATAGGGATGAGTTTGTAAATGTATAGGGATTAATTTCTAAACATACAGGAACACGTTTGTAAATATATAGAGATGAATTTCTAAACATAGAGATCAGTCTGTAAATATAGGGATACATTTTTAAACATATAGGAATGAGTTTGTAAATATTGGGATGAATGTCTAAACATATAGATATAAAGATGGGTTTGTAAATAAATAGGGGTGAGTTTGTAAATATGTTGGGATGAGTTTATAAATATGAAAGGATGAGCTTGTAAATGTGCTATATAGGCATTAGAAGCATTTTTTTAATTCTTTAAATCTGTGATTGTTTGTTTTGTTGTACAGCTTTAAGAAATGTATATTTAACTACACATAACACCATAACAGGTTTCTGGGTTTCTGTTGAGCTGGACATGAAGAAAGCGTAGTTATGATTAGTCAAGAAGCTCTCTGACCGGTTCAGTGAGGGAGTGAGTGGTTAGGCTGATTAAAATTGCCATTGTAGAGATGCCCTGCTGGTGAATAGTGTTGCAGAAAACACTGTCAGGTTATTTTTTATAAACACAGATCATATAGATCATTCCCATTAATAGAAGAGATTGTTATGAACGTCTGTTCTGAACAGGCTCTGAACAAGAACTGGTTCTCTGTTCCTAACCCCGTATTTGTTAACATGCGTGATTTTGTATGTGTGGGTGTGCCGACATGCATATTATATCAGATAAATGATCTAATCTCTCTTTGTTCTCTGTCGATACAGTGATGATATTCCTCCAGACGTGCTCCGGCAGAGAGAAGCCAAATGGCTGGATATGCTGAACAGCTGGGACAAGTGGATGGCCAAAAAACACAAGAAGGTTGGACACTGAAAAACAGGCTTGTGTTTGTCCACAGGTTTAATTTTGTTCTCGATTAGCTCAAATTTTTTAGAGAATGCTGAACGTTCATTAAACGTTCAACAACAGCAATCATGTCCACATGATGTTATCTTAGGAATTTGACTACACATCGCACACCATGTGCTTCACAAACTATTTAATAGAATCAGATAAAGTTATGACCAGGCCCACACAAAATCTCTGTGACGACCATTAGTCTCTAAATGTAAATTTTGTTTTTACCATTTGCTTTTATGATTCTCTTGGTGCTCAATCTCTCTCCAGTGACTAACGTTCCAGACAAAACCCCTAGTCATTTCACAACTTTACAGCAGCTAGACGCCACATCTCATGCATATTTACTGTAATTCAGCTCGACAAGGCCTGTCGCGAATATTTGCGATAACCGTAATTATTCCAATTACATTTTGAGATCAAAATAATGTAATTTTAAGCAAATATAAAAATTAAAGGCTCTTTTTTATGTCTATTGCTGGTGCGGTAGTGAGTTATGCAAACACACTAATGGAGCTTTTCCATTACCAGTACCAGCTCGACTTTGTTCGCTTTTCGCTCCGTTTTCCATTACAGACAGTACTGCCACAAATAGTACCCGGTCGTCATAGCAACGCCTTTCGTTCCTCGTTACCCCATCAAGCTCTCGCTGGATCCTCTTTTCGGCAGCCAAACAAAGGAAAGTCTGCACCTCCTCGTTTGTCTACGGCGTATTCTTCCAAGTTGCCATAATAATAGTAGTAAGTTTAGTAACTATTTCTTGCCAAACTATTTAAAAATGGCGGGGTTATTCTGGATACTCGTGCAATGCTGATGCAGTGAGTAGTGAGAAAGTATATTAGCCCAAGTGCTTAGTTTTATTTAATGTTGGTGTAATGGCACATGGCAAATGTCATTGGCCATTAAGGGTTGTATGTCATCCTAAAATACAAGTGTAAAATCACACTGTCTTTCTCCGTGTTTCTTAAGGTGAAGTTGCGTTGTCAGAAGGGCATCCCTCCATCTCTCAGAGGTCGTGCGTGGCTTTATCTTTCTGGAGGCAAAGTAAAGAAAGAACAGAATCAGGGCAAATTTCAGGTGAGACTGAGAGTATCTCCAAGGTTTTTCCACTCCAACCTTTGGTAGCATCGAGCCACTGTTCCAAAACAGCGTGATTATGCCACCATCTGAGACACCTTATTTTAGCCAAATATCAATATTTTCAGCCAAATAATTTTATACTTTTATCAAGCAAGGATGCAAATCGATCAAAAGTGACAGTAAAGACACTTTTTTTTTAAATAAATGCTGTTCTTTTGAACTTTCTGTTCATCCAAAAAAAAAACAATGTTATCATGGTTTTTGCACAAAAAAATTAAGCAGCACAACACTGATAATAATCAGAAATGTTTCTTGATCATCAAATTAGCATTTTAGATTGATTTCTATAGGATCACGTGACAATGGTGCTGAAAATTCAGCTTTGATCCCTGGAATAAATTACATTTGACAAAATATTAAGATAGAAAACAGTTATTTTAAATTGTAATAATATTTCACTTAATATATATATCATATCTGTGCACATTATGCAGTTTAAGTCTTGTGTTGTCATTATTTATTGTCATTTTATTGATTGTCATTGAGTTATTGCATTTTGGGGTTTAAAAGGCAATTCATATTCAGTAAAATTATGGATTTAACTGCACTGGCGCTGAAAACAAAAGTGGATGAACACTACCGTGGCAACATCTACGCTGTTATTGGATCAACATTGAACTGACGTTTAGCTGAATAATTCTTACTTTCAGAAATGATAAACATTGCAACATTGACAGTTATTGAAATGAATTGAAACCAAAATGAGCTGAAAAATGTCAGTATTATTCTGTCTAGAGCTACTTTACACTTTCCTTTACACTTAATCAAAGTGAAGCTGCTTTGAAACAATCTGTACAGAATAAAGCGCTCTGTAAATAAATGTGACTTGACTTGGCAGGAGTTGGACAGTCAGCCAGGAGATCCTAAATGGCTGGACGTGATAGAAAAAGACCTCCACAGACAGTTTCCCTTCCACGAGATGTTTGTAGCTCGAGGAGGCCACGGGTACGTCACTTCACCTACAAGCTTCAGCCTTTGAACCTAGTCCCTTCTGTTTCATAACGCATTGACCTGTGTGTGTGCAGGCAGCAGGATCTGTTCCGGGTGTTGAAGGCATACACACTGCACCGACCGGAGGAGGGTTACTGTCAGGCGCAGGCCCCTATAGCCGCAGTGCTGCTCATGCACATGCCTGCTGAGGTTCGTGTTTGTGCTCTTCTCGGATCACTCACACGCCCCTTGATGCCTCTCATCAATCATTTATTGATTTATACAGTTATCTATTGCAATGCTTTATGTGTTATAACAAAACACTACAATTATCAGTAACACTTTATCTGAAGCCTTTATGTATAATACATAGTAAACGTATTCATAATGTACGTTGTAATGCATTATTTATGTTCATAAATAATTCTAACCTAAGTTAAAATGTATTATTGCAGATTCCTTGTTACATCATTTGGTTGTTTGTCATGTGTTTGAATGCATTATATGCTCTCAAGGTGTAACAAGGAATATTATTATAAGTATTCGAATGCATAATAACTGTGGTTGTAATTATTAATGAGATCATACAATGCATTATAAGGTGCTTTACAGGCATAATTACAACAATTAAAGCATTAAAATACTTCTAAAATAATGTGTTATAAAAGTATTTTAATGCTTTAATTGTTGCAGTTATATAAAGGCTCCAAGTGTTATCGAATCACTGTCATTATTTATACACACACACACACACACACACACACACACACACACACACACACACACACACACACACACACACACACACACACACATACACATATATATATATATATATATATAATGCGATAATAATGCGTTAACTTGCCCAGCCCTAGTATATACACACACACACACACACATATCATATACATATGTTTGCTTGAATGGTTCAAATGCTTTGAGTACAAAAGCAAGTTAGGCTTATACCCTATTCTGGTCTCTTATTCCTTTATGGTCATGCTCTGGTAGGATGCATTCTGGGGTCTGGTCCAGATCTGTGAGAAGTATCTGCCCGGATACTACAGCGCAGGCCTGGTAAGAGCAGACAACACACAGTCCTCTTCCATTCAGAAGTTCTCTGCATGCTGTCAACCTTCAGATCCACACGAGAGCAATCAATCATCCCGTCAAAACACTCGATCGATCGCTGACAAGATGCTGATGCGCTCAGATTGTGTTTGCACTGTTCTGCCAAGGGAAATATGCTGATGTAGAGAGCTGTTGTTCAGAGTGTTCAGAGTTCAAGGGTTGCTTCTCTTGTACGCTTCACAGCCTGTCTAACCCAGCAGAACTGATTAACTAGGCTCTCCTAGTCTCAACAAGACTTCTGAAGTACAATAGCTACTTTACTTGAGATTTTATGGCTTCTGGTCGTTAGCAGTGTGAATGCAATTGAACTTTCAGGTTTCAGTGCCGTTTAGATTTACTCCTAAAAAATAAAAGTTATGTGAGGTCTTTTGTGTCTGACCTTCAGGAGTCAACAGGCAAATGCTCCAGTGTGGGCGGTAGGGCTCTGCCTGTCAGATAAGAAGTGAACTAGATTAAATCAACATCAGGTTCTTTCTCTTTCTCTATCACTCTTTTTTCACTCACTTTTGCCTGCGGGGTTTACTCTTACTGTTTCTGTTGTTAGCGTGTCAATTGTTGCTCTCAGAATTTGTTTAACACATTCATGTTCGCAGTGTCAGATTGTAGAAACTTATCAGTGAAACTGTTCATTCACCAGACAGTAGATAATTTGCATGCTGAGAATATGTTTAACATGAAAAGCGGTTATAGGGAAATGGAACTACTGCAATACATCCCAGACTTCATCTTTCTTTGTTTCCTACCCGTCCTTGTCTACACAGGAGGCCATCCAGTTAGACGGCGAGATCCTGTTCGCTCTGCTCAAGCGCGTGTCCCCGGTGGCCCACCGGCATCTTAAGAAACACAAGATTGACCCCATCCTCTACATGACTGAGTGGTTCATGTGTGCCTTTTCTAGAACGCTGCCCTGGGCGTCTGTGCTGCGCGTGTGGGACATGTTCTTCTGTGAGGGTGAGACTTGAACACCGTGTGCGCTTTGTCCATTGTTGACAGCTCACCCCTCCACAGAGGGGATTTGCACCTTGATACTTGTGACATTTACTTGCAGAGTGCAATAAATTGTGTAAATGTTTAACATGCTCACTTCAGAGGGGTTTCCAGAAAGCAATGTTAACTTACCGTCACACATACTCTGAGCTCTCAAAGCTTGCCTTCTTTGAGGTGTGCAGCCAGGTTCCAAAACACACATACTGCCCGTCAAACCTATTTGTTTTATTATAACTTTAGAAAACATTTTAGAAAAACAGTAAAGCTATTTAATGTTAATAATGTTCAATTAATAAATTTCATTTATTAATTTTATTTTATGGACAATCAATTATGAAAACACATTCATTGCATGCCTGTCGACTGGCGCTTTAAAGGTAAAGGTTCTAAAATAAATACTGAGCTACCCAAGACAGCCCTATATACAAGTAGTCTAAACGTTTAGGCCAGGTTCACACTGCGAGCCTTAGTGCCGAATTCCAATTTATTGCTCAGATTTGTCTATTTTTGTATAGCTATGTTCACATTGTTGTCTTAAATGTGGGCAATATCAGATTCCAGTGTGAACAGATCATCGTCCAGACTGAACCGCATGCACAAAAGAACGAGTAAATTAAAGTAAGTGCTTATGTGTTTATTTATAGTGTGATTTGCCGTCGAAGCGCAGGCGATATAAAAAAACAAAGACGAGGATGCAAAAAAATCTTTTTTAAACATTTATGTTACGAGCCCACATTTTGCTTGTTTATAGAGCTGTCACTGTAATACTTATGAGCTCTGACGCATTCACTAACGTCGGGTATGTAAAATCATTGAAGTGACTCCCATCAGTGCAGAATTGTGACGAATGTTGAGCCAGAGTGACGTAAATGTCGTATGAATTCCGATACGACTGGGGGAGCAATGCAAAACATCTGACCTGTATTGGATTTAGCACCACATATGGAAATGGCACGAATCGGTATTGAAAAAGTCACATTCCGTGTGGTTTGTTTCGTTCACACTGTCGTGACAAAAAAACAGATCTGAGTCACATGTGAGCAAATAAATTGGGTTTTGGGCCACATTTGCCTGCAGTCTGAACGTAGCCAGGGTTGTATATACACTGCTAATGGAAATACATGTCTGTGTGTGATGCAGGAGTGAAGATCATCTTCCGCGTGGGTCTGGTGCTGCTGAAGTGCATGCTGGGATCTCAAGAGAAACTGAAGGCGTGTCAGGGCCAGTATGAGACCATGGAGCTGCTCAGATCTATTGAGCCACGATACATGCACGAGGTTTTCCTAGTGCAAGAGGTATCGCACACATATACCCTTATGTTTTACACTTGTAAAACACGCGCATGCAAAATAACCTTTTTCGTTAGCAGTTTTCCGCTGAATAACAATGTAGAATTCTACCACTGGAATTATTGAATGTTGTGTAATTTTTTTCTTATAATCATGAATGAATGAATGATAAATATGAATAGAAATAGTAGGCAGTAAACATTCTATACTTTGCAGTGTATAGACAGCAACAGCCAAACATAACCTGTGGCTCCCCCTGCTGGTTGTAACATGTCTTTTCGGCACAGGCCGGCCTTGAGTACCATTTGATTTGCCTTGTCATAATACTCAGAAATTGATGCTGTTGGATGGAAACCTTGTATCTTGATATTTTTGGTTATCCTTTACATATGTCTGTGGCCTATGCAAATATTTAACATATGAACATTTTTAAAAAGGGCTTTTAACTAAACCTTATTTGTAACTCCATTGAATCCTCAAACAGTTGGGTCAAACCTCATAACGTCTGTCGTCAATGAAGAGCCGCATGCAGTTTGGAGCATCTCTGCTTGTTTGCCGTTCGTTGTTTGCCGTTTACACGACAACAGTCTTTTTTGTGGTTGAAAATGTAAAGGTTACAATCTATAGTGTTTTATCACCATCTACTGGCCTGGCAGCAGAATACAGCGTTTTAATCGCTTTTGCAGATCGTTTTAACAATGGTGCCGTCTCGTGGTCGTGTAAACGTACCCTTTGACAATACAGTAATTTTTTCCTTTTCTATTATTGTTATTGACCATTTAAGACGAATATCTCCCTCACTTTTGCCCACCTGTCAGGTCATTGAATTGCCCTTGTCTGAGCGAGACATAGAGAAGGAGCACCTCTCTCAGCTCCGCCGCTGGAAGGAGACCCACGGAGAGCTGCACTGTAAATCCCCACCCAGAATGCACGGCGCCAAAGCCATCATGGCCGCCGAGCCGCCCAGTCGCCAGGAGCTCAAACAAAACCCCACAATCATCATCGAGGCACCGCAGACCACCGAGAGCCATGCGGACAAAGGGAAAAAAGTCAAGAAGAGCAAAACGGAGAACAATAAAGACACAATGGACACCTCGCCTCCCCTTAATCCGTACCCGTTACCCAGAGACCCAGCACTGCAGAGCGAAAACCTCTCGCCGCTCCTGCAGAAAGACACAATCCTGCAGAGCTCCAATCACAGTCTGAGCAGCGCAGAGCACGACACGTACCTGTAAACCAGTTTACTGAGCTAAAACATCAGTCCGCTCCTGCCTCCCCACTCTCAGGACTTCGCATCAGAGGGGAGTTCACATGACCAAGCTATACTTGTGGGAGTCACAGTCACGTAGGAGAAGTTATTACAGAGAATGCCACTTTACATCATGAGCTTTAAAGTGTGTTTACAGGATTATGTATATGTGCATGTTTGGAAATGAAATGAAGGACAAATAGCCAAAAGCAGCTCTCAGATCTCTAAATGAAGTGTTTATGAGCTGCGCTGGATGCAGATGTTCTCATGCGGTTTAAACTAGTTATGGTTCCTGTACAGAAGACACACTGTAGTGGGATGCAAACTACATTTCCTCCATCTTCCTCAGGAGATTACATTTGTCTGTTTTTGTTCTTTAATATTTATGCCTAAATGAAAGATTTTTGTATTCGAGTCGCACATAAAACGTTCATCCTCCTTACACAGTTTCTACATAAATTAACTAATACATTTAATATGAAGCAGATTTGTCAGTCATGCATGAAACGGGAAAGATTTCTGTAATAGTTTGTAAAATACAAATTTTGAATGCACAAAAACCTGGTTTATATATTTATCATCAATCAATCCAGTTTGTTACATTCATTTGAACTGATTGGATATTACTTGTTCATACTTTTTAACTGAATACATGTAATTATTTTCACGTTTTATGCTCATTATAAACATGACTTATGATGCTCTATTTATATATGACTGACAAATGTTCATCACATGAAGTTTAATAGGTTTTATAAACAGCGTAATTCTAATGGTTGGACATTTCATATGCAATTCAAATACACGAATCTTAAATTTAGGCCCAAGAATGGTTCTCCTAAAAAAATAACAATGTTGCAATTGCAATTTTGAAGAATCTTCACACTGCGCTTCTCCACAGTGACCCATCTGGCATTAAAACGCCTTACAAGTTAATATGACATACAGTAGTTTGCTCATATAGACTGCTGTCATGGCGTTTCCTTAACTGTTAGGTCAGTGTAAATATTCTTCAGAGAAAAAACACTTGTCATTAGCATCAAAATGAGTGGAAGATCTGCCTGGCAGAAATTGCTTTTCTGAATTCAGTTGTAATTCGTTGTCTTGACCACTAAGGGACTCTATTGAGCTGCTTCTTTTTTTTTTCAATCCCAAATTCAGTTGCAGTTCACCTTCTTAAACACTAGAGCAGAATTGGGAGAGATCACATCAACTGACCAAAAATTGTGCAAATTCTTGTTCTCTGACACTGCTGAAAACATGAACTAGATAAAACTTAGTGCCAAAATGAAAACAGAATTTACTATTTTGCTAAATAGATTTTAATTTCCTGCAAAAGTCAGTCGTAATCATTGAATGAACTTTTGGGAGAATCATGATATGAGGCAAGCAGGTTTGCACATATACTGTGTACATTCCCGCCGCATGTTCCAGTTATATAACCATCTTGTATTTCTGTTGCGGTCCAATGTTATCTTAGCTGTGTATGTACATGACTTTAGACTGTCAAATTCTTGACCAAGAGATTGTTTTTGCACATTGCCATCTTGATTTACAAAAAATGAAGGCATGCAGTAGGGCACAATACTCTGACCTTTTGTAGGGTGAAGAAAAATTATATTTTTTAAATATCAATGATTTATTTTCTCTGATGTAAATAGAATAGCCAAGACTATTGTAACACTGAGACTTTATTTGTCTTTTTGCTATTGTTTCTTGTAAGATATGTATATTCATGAGAATTTATGGCAATATTTCTCATGTATTTGCTTATTGGTCGAGGTGTAGACATTTTTGCTGCAAGTCTTTTTCTTTGAGAGGAAGTGGTCTAGCTCATATCAAATGATATTTCATTTAACAGACATCATTCACCCAATATTTCACTAAAAGGGACCACAAACTGACACTTAGTATGCATGCTTGATCTCTATGGACTGCTGAATTGTATGCGCTGATGATCCATGTGTCATATTTATTAAGCTTTTTAGAGTTAGATTCAATACTCTTGTGGGAAATTACATGCATTGAGCTTGAGAAGGTATTCTCATATAGATTTAGTGCCAAAACAATGCTGTAATAAAGCTATATTATATTTTTAATAAGAGAAGCAAGCATATTCTTAATTTTGTAACACTTTATTTTCAGTGTTCTTACACATTACATAGTTACTGTAGTAATAACAATAACATTTGCATAATTACGTGCTGCTAGCATCAGTTAATTATTATTACTCAGTAATTACATGTATAATTAAACTGTAACATGGACACTGACATAAATTGTAATCCTTCATTTTTGTAATCCTATGTTGGTAACTTTACAATTAGGTTCTATTACATCAAATAGTGCATTAACTAACAATGAGCAATACATTTGTTACAGGATTTTTAATCTTTGTTAAGATTAATAGGTAACACTTTATTTTACGGTGCCTGTTACATGTAGTAATGGCTATACATTATGCACAGTTACATGCAACTAACCCTAAACCACATCCCAATACCTAAACATATAGTACATGGTTAATTGATATAACTGTATCACACTGTGACAATGACACCTTAAAATAAAGTGTGACATATTCATGCTTTAGAGGTATTTCATGTTTACAGTTAACAAATGAAACCTTATTGTAAAGTGTTTGCCATATTTACTGGTTTCGTTGATGCAGTAGTTCAAAGATTTACATTTTTGATCCCTTGAAAGGAACCAGCTGAAATCCAGCACTATTTGGGAGAATCCACATGTCACTTTGACAAGAAATTAGTCATTTTTTTATTTAATTTCCCTGTTTTCTTTCTTAATCACACTCAAATTTTTACATCCTCTTGTATGCAAATTCAAGTTTGAGCAGTTTTTTGAAAATTAAATAAAAGTGATACTCTCAGCTTGTCCGTTGGTGAATGGTTGTATGCGTCAGTAATTAGTGAGTCAGGCAGGGTCCGGAGGGAAGAGTGTGAGGGAATGAGGGATGAGGAAGTGAAAGAGGGTACTGTGGCTGTGCGCACTGGACACCTGTTGTCTGAGCTCTCGGAGATTTGCATGTCAAAGGTGCTGGCGTGCTCCCCTCTCCGCATCTCCTCATCGCGGCGTTTCCCAGAACCCCCTCCTGTCAGCGGATGTGGCGAAGTGATCCAAGCCCGTTCTGACAAATGCATTAGTCAAACCTTAAATAAAGCCAGTAACTGAGGATTCAAATTTAGTCTAAAAAAGTTATATTCTTTCTAACTTACCTATACATCATATTTTAACGTATGGGGTGTTGATATTGCAAATTGGTATTTGTTATATTATTTTAATATATTATTGTTATAAAAATAGCAAATTCAAACACCGGCTATAACTAAATTAATTTGCGGTTACATTTTTGTTTTTCATAATTCATAATGGGGTGGTGATGGCGCAGTGGATAGGACAGATTGGACAGTTGCTGCAGAGGCGTGCGACCTCTGACATATCAATTGTAAGTCGCTTATTTGGATAAAAGCGTCAGCTAAATGAATAAATGTAAATGTAATTCAAAATCAGCAGCAAAGAAATAAACTTGTATGGGTCAATTGTTAAAAGACTAACGTGCTAACAAAGTAAACAGGGACCCATAATGTAATGAACGAATAATGTTTTAAAGGGTTAGTTCACCCAAAAATGAAAATTAAGTCATTAATAGCTTGTTTTCACGTGACGTCACGCCACTGCGTTGCCATGGCGCGAAACGGAGATGGAGGGCAGGAAGTGATTTTCTATATTAGGAAGCACTATAACACACTCAAAATGCCTATCTTTTGCGTCGTTTATGGTTGCTCAAATCGATCAAAACACGAGGAGTTTCTTATCGTGTGCCAAAAGTTGTTGTTCATAAGGGGGGGAAATACAAGAAATTGACAGAAAAACACCGGGGAAAATGCCTTGCAAACGTACGTCTGCGGTCGGGAGCAACCGAATGGGAAAACGCCTGTGTGTGTGTGCAGTGATCACTTCGTCAAATGTGAGTATACATTATTTATGTGGCTGATAATTACATTATTCGGGTGTTTAAATACACTTATGTGGCTTTTTGTGTAACGTACCAGTTTCCGAATTTTGTAAAGTCAAAGTATGTCTGTAAGACGAGTTAGTTGCTGATATCTAGCCTCGATGGCAGGCAAATCTCTCAATTCAGTTGAAAATCGGTCCTCTTCATAACGTAAGGATCACGTCCAACATATGTTTCGATTTTCTGTTTATATATTTCTCTTCTAATAGCGTCTAAAGTAGTACAGTACGTATTTTCCTCCATCTCGTCCATTGCGCTCTTCACTCCTTGCCCTCTATCTCCGTTCCGCGCGTCAACACAATCACGTGACTGCAAACCACCTATTACTCACCCCCATGCTGTACCAACCCCGTAAGACCACGACGCATGCGCGAGAATTTGCGATCTGCTTTACACTACTTCAGATCGCAATTCTCGCGCATGCGTCGTGGAAATCTAAGGAAATCTCGTTTCTGGCCTACAAGGAAGAAAAGAAATAGTCGAATAAACTCGTTATTTTTGTTTGTTTTTTCGCACAAAAAGTATTTGCGTCGCTTGATAAACATATAGTTGAGCCACGGTAGTCACTTGGGATATTTAAACATTTTCTTCATTGACTTTCTGGGCCGTCAAGAGGCAGTCCCTTAGGAGCCAATGTGGTAGTTATACAGCTCTCAAATTTAATCAAAAATATCTTCATTTGTGTTCCGAAGACGAACGTCTTACGGGGTTGGTACAGCATGGGGGTGAGTAATTAATGACTTAATTTTCATTTTTGGGTGAACTAACCCTTTAAGTACAGTCAAACAAAACTTTAATTTATTATTTCTGGCCAATCACAGGTTATGTCTGTAGTTCAAAATGTTCATGAACTGCAAATGTTTTCAAGTCACCATGAAATCAAAAATGACAATATTTCTTTGGTATATTGCAGTTGCCTATTTATAAAAAACGATTTATTCGTGCACGTCGTTTTTTTTTTTATTTTTTATTCATGTGTCCTTTTAATCTTTAATCAAAACAACTTCCCCTCCCTCTTGAAGCTCATGTGTTTACTGTGTTTAAAAATGTGTTTACAGGCGTGTGGGCGGGATAACCTGTCGATATTGACCAATAGAAAACCACTATCATCCAATTAATTCCCCATGGTTAAAATCAAGTCCCGCCCTACATTTGTTCTCCTTCCAGAAGCCTGTCACAATAGGGAAGAAAAGACAGTAGTAACTTCATTTGATGTCGATTTTAAGTACGTTTTTCAGTTTTAGTGCCATAAATGCTGCAAGAGGAAATTATTTTGATCCAAGATTGTGAAGGATAGTGATTGTGTACAGATAAATCATTTATAATAAACACTGAGATGTTCTATAAAAAAATAAGAATGACCAATTTTGATTTCATGGTGTCTTTACTGTAAGATGGCAAAATGAACGATGGGTTCCATAAAGTACAGACATGAGATGCACAGTAGACTGGCACATTCCTTTGTAAATCAATCTGGGGATTTGAGCACAGCGGGGAAAGCTCATAAAACAACCTGCAGGAAATGTGTGATTATTTATGACCGCTTATGACAAAAATCCCCTCTCCTGCATGAGGTGTAGCGGATGCCAGACCGTACGGAACAACTGCATTTCTTCCACTCATTTCTTCCTCCTTTTGTGTTCCTTTCATTTCCATTTTTTTAGCCACATGGCACACTGTCATGCTTACTGACCTACGTCAATGGAAAGATTATTTATTCACATTTCAGATGATGTATAAATCTCAATTTCAAAAAATCGACCCATGTGACTGGTTTTGTGGTCCATGGTCACATTTGCAGTATGAAGATTAATAGCTCTTACATATGTGTGTTTGACATGATATGGCAGTGCAGTGACAGCAACGTCCTGTAATGTGTCATGCTAGACTTCATCTAAAACGGGGGTTTTCGAGGTTCACTGTCCCACAGAGTTCAGCTCAATCCCCGATCAAACGCTCCTGCCTAAGAGACTTCAGTCAAAAACATTCAAAAACAACATTTGAATGGTGGCGTATATTGTTATAGCTTCCAGAGTTTTCAGCAGTGGACTCATATTGGGGCATGTTGTCACAAAAGGTCAATGTGTGTTCGCTGATGAACTCTAACTGTGGAAATGTAGTGTATAATCAAGTCTTTAATGTATATATCTATGCAGAAATAAACCCTGATGCATATTAAGTGGAGAAAAAGTGCCAAGATTCTTAAAATACCAGAAATATGTCAACATTTGAATCCATTTCAGGCATTTTTCCACACTGTAGCTGAACTAAGAGGTGTGAGTTTGTTAGTTCAGATGATAGTCATTGGCATGGAAACCTCCAGTAGGCCGTGTGGTTCAGGAAGTTGGCTGTGTCAGGTCAGGGTCAGAGGTCAAACAGATGCTTTTACTGTGGACAGAGGGCAGGAAGAGGAATTGGGCTGTTTACTCCTGGTACAGGATGACTCGGAGATCAACAGTCCTGCACTGTCCACCTCACCGCTCACTATTTATTGTTTACAGCTTTACACGCACGTCTTTGGATGTGTGCCTGCAGACTTTATCATTTTGTTTGTCAAAATAATGCATTGGTTTAGTCTCAGTAGGAGGTTCTGCCCAACTGTATCTGTGTCAGTGGAGAAAAAACGTCAATTTCTGTCTCTGTTTGAGCCGAGTGGCCTTGATGCCGCAGTTGGTTTAATTGAATTTGTTGGGGTCCGAAAAAGAGGATAACCATGAGAGAACATTGTAAACAAGTTGAGAAATTGAAGTAAATTAAATTTAGTGACATTTAGAGTGCTGTCTGCTCTTGATGAATGTGTGTTTGGCATTGCATGTGGTTGCAGTTGTAGGGCCCCATCAAATCCTTTTTATATATATATTTTTATCTCTTTAATGGTTAAATTCATTTTTAATAATAAAAAACATGCCTAATTAGTTAGATAGAAATCATGAAACATATACAATTTAAAAACAATAAAAGTTTAGCAAAAATTATTCAAAACCTTTTATGAAATATGTGGATCCACGATATCGGCGACCAAATCGGTATCAGCCGATATATATATATATATATATATATATATATATATACATTTTTAATGCTATAGTTATTGGCCCAATAAATAATGGATTATATCCTTCAGCTGAGACGCTTGATCCACTGATGCACACCGTTCACCATGATCATTTTGAAATGCTTGAAATATGATTGAAATATGACTGAAATCACTTAAAAAAAGAAAAATCCAGTTAAGTTAAGTCTGTCATATTGGCTACATATAATTATAACGAGAACATTATAACTGTGTGCTTGGGATATGGCTTTAAATGGTGAGACTTAGTTTTTAACCAGGCTCTCAAAAATTATCAAAAATGTAGATTCCGATTTATCGGCCAAAATATTGGTCATCAGCTTTCAAATTAAAGAATTATTGGTTATCAGTATAAACCAAAATGTTCATGTCGGTGCATCCCTAATGTAATGTATTTTATTTTATATAACCCCCCGCATCCCAACCAACCCCAACCCCCACCCCCCCAACACACACACAAACACACACACACACACACACACACGCACACACACACAAGTCATTTATCAATGATTCCAATTTAATGGTTTAATTAAGTTTAAAATAATCAAAAGGCATTCTTTTCAGAAATTCAGTGGATTTGTGATTTAATACAAATTTGTTAAACCGCATCATTCATTCGCACTTCAATATACGTACAATAGTGCATATCGCAATTTGATTAATCTTCTGGTGCTGGTCTGTCATTTTTGACAGGAAATTGTATGTTTTGGTTTTTGTTTTTTTACTTTAACAAAGTGGGTATGAAATTTCAACGCATTCTCATCCCAAGGTGTCATATACGACATTTTTGCCAAAGCGTAGACATCCAACGCACATGGCACGCTTTAGCGTCAAATGAGACGCTTTATTGAAAAATTTCAATTAAATGCCAAGTGTCTTTAAAAAGAGAAGTACCAAACTGAAGTATAACTAATGCAGAAATATAATTCAGTACCATGAAGTCCCCTAAACATACAAATATTAATTAAAAAACATTATCAAACTAAAAAAACATTAAAAAAACATTATCGAACTTTTTTGACTGCCCTACTTTAACTTATTCACCCCTGCTATTTATTTCCCCCTAATTTACCATTATTATAAAGAACTATAAGTCTCAGTAAATGAAAGGGCGTGTGGTTTTCCCAGCCATTTCAAGAGCGTGTTAAAGGAGTGTGTTTAGTGTTTATTTGAGGAATGTTTTTTGCCTTAATCTCTATTTGATCTGGACAGTCTTCCTGCCATTGTTGCTTCATGTCTCTACCGTCTCCTATCTTCCCGTCCCTGAAACCCTTCTTAGTGAGGAAGCCATGGATGCAGATATACAGGATACACACACTCATTAGTGCGGGTGATTGTGGCAAAACATGCTGTTAAGAGGGTAAAAGTGGGTAAAAGCTTAGAAATACACATACATGCACACACTGAAGATGATATGAGAAAGAAGTCGTCTGGACTGTCTGGATGTCTGCATCAATCCGATTTGAAGCTTGTGACATATAAACGCGCACATCAACCCAGTCCCTTTATTTAGCGTTCATGTTAGGATTCATCAATCGGAATGATTTCAGAAAGTATACTTTAATTATTACCATAAATGGGTAATTTAATGGATTACGTTACTAACTAACTGATGTTATGTAATTTAGAATCTGTAACTGATTACAATTTGTAAGTAATCTACCCAGCACTGAAACATATTAGGCCTATATATTTTTTGACCTCATAATTTTTAATCAAAAAAATGCCATTATTTGGTGAAACGACAGACTTCTCTCTGGTGATGTATGCAGGATTATCCAATCATTTGGTCTGCTTAAACCCCGCCCCTTTCTTACAATCCACTGCAAGTGCCCACATCTCAAAATCCAATCAACAACCAACGAATTCCCTGCCCTACATTTTTAATTACACTTGGATGTCCGTCACAATACGGAAAGATCTGTCGCTACTTCAATTTCATTGCGACTAAATTGAAATTTTTCACGTTCACATTACAGAAAAGAATAAAACAACACGAGGGTGAGTAAATAATGACAGAACTTTCATTACCCCCTTTAAATAATTGACTGAAAAGCAAAGACCTTGCATACTCCATGTGCCTCTAGAGCTTGCGAGTGAACAATGGATCCTAATGAGGTAATGATGTCATACATCTGTGTGTCAGAGACCGTGTGTGTGTGTGTCCTGACAGTGAGTAGGATGGATGAGTAGACACTGATGTTGTGCACAATGGGTAGCCACTTAAGAGCACATTTTGCTGTAGATTGATTATAAAACCATATGGCAAGTGAGAAACCGATTTTTTTTGGACAATGGTTTATTGTGTTCCAGCTGCCGTGAACCCCACCTTCATTATGCAAGATGTTTGAATTGTGTAACTAAGGACACATGTCACAATATGATTTGCAAAATAGTAAGATTTTCTCAACTGAGCTGAGAAAAGCTCAGTTAAGATGATTATGTAAGTCCATAAATGGTAGGTTACATGCCGCTCCCACACTGTTGAATTATGTGGCTCATTAACTATTGCTATTAACTGCTGACCTAATTAATTACATAAATCTGCATAGATGATTTCTAATCAGTGTAAACAGAGTGATTAAAGAAGTATTCCAGGTTCAGTACTCAGTTAAGCTCAACTGACATCTTCTGTGGCATAATGTTGATTACCACAAAAATGTATTTTGACTCGTCACTCCTTTTCTTTAGAAAAAGCAGAACTTACACCGAGTTACAGAGTAAATGTTAAAATACTCATTATGTAAATAGTTTAACCACGAGATGTGAACAGTATGTGCTAACATGATATTAGAGGCGGAAATGGCTGGGAAACGTAAAAAAACAAAAACGTTTTCTAACCTTTTCTGTGTAAAGTTTTTTTTTGTTTTATCCAGAAATCCTAAGATGACAGTCTATTCTCACCCCCAAGGCGTCACCTAACTGGGAAGCCTTGGGAAGCATTTTAGGCGCCCTTTAGCGTCAGTTGGATGAAGCCCTAGGATTGCGTGTAACCCTACCCAGACCTAAACCTACCCGTGTCATCTAGCGTCATGTAACTGACGCTAAAGGGCGCCTAAAGCGTCATATATTGAAGCATGGTCAAAAGGTGACGCCTTGGGGTGAGAATGCGTTGAAAATGAATGTTAAAATAACACAAACAAGAACTTGCTCAAACAATACACGTTTCAATGGAAAAATCAATGTGCTTGTATGAAATTGAAAGATTTCTCATCGTCATCGTCAAATCATCCAAAAATTGACATCACTTGCATTGCAGTAAACTCGATTTTTTTAAGGTGTGTTTTGAATCGAAATTTCTTTTTGTGGTAATTAATGCTGGTCACTATTCACTGCCATTAGGCTATATGGACGAGGACGAGTTTGAGCGGGAAACTTTTTAAAAACTTATCCTTTTGTTGTCCATAAAAAAAGAAGGGCGTGGCATTAAAACAACACCAGGGTGAGTGAATGATGACTTTAGTTTCATTTTAAGGTAAACAATCCCTTTAAGAAATCTTCTTTTGGCCAAAATCGAATGTATCCTTTGCAGAGAATCCAATCCCATAATGCATAGCAAAGAGCTAAGTGAAAACATCCATCTAAGTTGTCCATACAAATCTAAATTATAAATATAAGTGGCTCAATAGAAAAACATTCTAACAAAAATGTAAAGTTAACCTTATTTTACTTTATCATTTTTATGTGCCAAGCATTTTCATGCCTATTAATTAGAGGACGACACTGCTAGCTTAGCAACATGCTAAAATCAAACTCTACTGAAGTAAAAGGTGAGTGGAATCTTCTTTATTCAACTCTTTCCCCAATAGCAGTCCAACCCATTTTCTCCTTCCACATTTACTGGTTCAGGAAGAGGTTTATCAATAATCTGAAGACTTGCAGCTTACAAAACAAGACTGTCCTCCAGTCTCTGAGGGCCAACACAAACGCAGGCCACATCCTGGCAGGCCTTTTCCTGTCACCACACATCAGTCTCTGCGTTTGTGCTGCCGGCATTGCCCGCGTAACCCGCACTGCTCAGACTTATTCTCCGAGTGTCTTGGGAGCCATTGTGATCTGCAGTGTCTAAATGAAGATCACATGTGGAAACTTGTGCCCCTGTTTTTGTGTGTGCCAAGCACTATTTCAGGGCTCGTTCTCAGGAAACTGTGGCATTTGTGTGCTAAGTGTGTCCTGATACAAGAAACAGGATGATCTTAATCAGATTCTAATTTTGAATGTTTGTTTTTCATTGGAACGTCAGACAACCACAATTCATCACCATTAAGTTACAGGGTTATCTGTGAAAAAAAGATTAATTTAACATTAATTAATTAAATAAAATGAAGGCATTATGGTTTTATTGAAATCAAAAAACTGCATGTTTTCCTTGTCCATAATGTTTTTTTTCCCAAAAAGCAGTTGTCTGTTCATCCACACTATGTTGTGACAAGTTTTATGTTTCAGAAGACATCATAAACATATTTAGCCACTACATGTATGCTCTTGCAGTTTTTATGTATATTTTAAATGATTAGTTTTCATTTTTTTGTGTAAACTAACCATTTAAGCTTAAACTTACGGTTAAACACTGATAAAGGAAAAATGGTTGTAACAATGTTTTTTTTTATAAAAATTGGTGCAATTTGCTAGTTCAGGCTATTATTAGACCATCAATCAGTAACATATTCCAGATTGAGCAAAGTTGAGACAAAACATGTTTTAAAAGTAATATGTCACAGGTTATTAATATTTATTTTCATTTAGGAAAATTTGCTAAATTACCAAACTGAAGAGGTAGTTTTTTTTTTTACGTTTTTGAAAGAAGTATCGTATGCTTACCAAGGCTCATTTGATCAAAAATAACAGTAATATTGTACAGTAATACAGTAACAACAGTAATATTGTGAAATATTATCACAATTTAAAAAAGTAATTTATTCGTGTGTTGAAAGCTGTATTAAACTCCAGTCTTCAATGTCATGATCTTTCAGAAATCATTCTAATATGATGAAATATTTACTATTATTATCAATGTTGAAAACAGTTCTGTTGCTTATTTTTTTCCACAAGATTCTTTAATGAATAGAAAGTTCATTAGAAAGAACATTTATTTTAATTTATTTTCCAAAAAAACCTCTTACTGACCCCAAACTTTTGAATTATAGTGTAAATGAAAAGCAAACATGTGGGTTTGAAATAATAAATTGCTTTAGTGTTTACAGATAGTATTCAGGATCACTACTGACTTTGCAGGGCTGTTTTCTGGAATTACCCTCAAATTTAGCGTAGCAAGAATAGATGAGAACATCCCTCCTGATATGTGCCAGATATTTACATCAGAAGCAACTTTTCCTCTTCCAAACAATGGCCATCACAAAAGAGCAATTAAAGAGGGATTTCTCAGGTCAAATGTCCAAACGAGGAACACGGTCCAGACACGTTCAGTCATAACATTTTGGAGGCCTACTCAAGATAGCTTTTCCTATTAAAGCCTGTGTTCGGCCATCAAGCATTTCACTTGAGCCATTAAGACGCCACACGTTTGGACGCACTTCAATGCATATGTCTAATTTTAAAACAGGCTGTGATTAAATCAAAGCTCAAGCCTGAGTGCTAACTTCCTACACTTTCATGCGGCACGCCGCTTTTGCTCATGGAAAGCTACGACAAGAGAGGAAACCAAGCCATGCTGATACACCGCAAGGACAAAAGATCACTCGTCTTTCTTGAGAGATCCGTCACACCGCTGCTCTCTGGGGGCAGGAGATAAGAGAGAGTTAGGTAAACACAGCTAGCCGCTAACTGCTAACAACACTAGCGGCTTCCATGCGGATCTCATCTTTCAGCTCATTTAATTGGGCCAGACAATAGCCTGTACTGGCTGGTCTGTAAATCAGCACTACTGGGGAACATGTGGAAAGAAAGCCAGCTTAGTGCGGAAGCTGAAACGTTTTGGTGTTACGTCTTCCTGATTAGCATCTGATGTTTTCAACAGGTCGTTAAATGGAGACGCACAGAGCAGAGGGGCAAATGCTTATCTAGATATTCAACCCCAAGCATGGCGAGGAAACTCTCACCAGCCGCAGATATAAGGCCAACAAATGGAGCTCCTTAGGAAAGAAAACACTAAACCGCACCAACTCCCTAAGGAAGACTAAACTGCATGAACTCATGACTACTGATATCAGGGAACTCCTGTGCTTGAAGGGAACAGGGGAGAGCAGGGCACTAACTAATGTGGGGGTAGTTGTAACAGACTTGTTTTAAATACTTCCACACATGCTAGCATGACGAAACTTAGTGTATTGGCTGTTTGCCATATCAACACTATAGGCTATAGAGAAAAATGTAGGTAAAAATTCTGAAATCTGTAGACGATATCACTGAAGATTTATTTAACCATAGCAAAAGTCAATTTCTTACTTAAGTTCATTTTTCATCTCTGTTTTTTTTTTGTGTGTGTTTATTTAAAATGAGAAAAATTTGATATTATTTTAATCTCCAATCTGTTATTTAACAGTTGAGATAGTTCTTGAATGCTGATCTAACCAGGAGAAGTTAAATCCCAGTTGCACCGTTGGGGAATGCTATTATATATTAGTATATATATTATTATACTTTTATGAATTCTATTAAGTAACCATGAGAAAAAGGTGAATGAAGAGTTCGAAAATTATTATTCATTGTTATGTTTTGAATTTTGCAGTGTCAAAAAATTGTTTTTTAATGATTAAAAATGCCATTATTTTATATGAAAAACTCAAAAATTGTATTTTATTGAGAAACCATTTCAGTTTATTTTTATCAGATCAGATAACATTTGAATCTTTCATATGGTCATGTTACAATGTACCCCACATTCTTTGGGACATTGAAATGAATGCAGGGAAAAATAAATACTCTGAACCCAAAGTAGGTTTACACAAACTGAGAAAGTCAAAAAGCATTAGGTTGTATCCCGCTCTCCCCTTGTCATTTTAGGGTCAAATATAGACAGAACCCAATCATTGGATTAAATATTAATTAAATTCTTAAACCAAACAGCTGGGCTTGTCCATATTTGACCCAGACATTAAAACAATCCAGCAGTTTTTAGACTGTAATTAACAAACTTTTTTCCAACAAATAGTTTTGTAACATGACAAAATGCTACAATGCAATATTTCCACAAGCTATACTCACCATGGGTGTCCTTTTGTCTCTCTCTAGTATGATTCATTTAGTGAATTGGTTTGTTCAAACAGTTTCTAAACGATTCACTGATTCTTTGAGTCCTTGCACAAAACCTCATGTCTCGTAACTGTTCATGGCTCTGCTATAGAAATTAGCTTGCTGTTAAATTCGAGTTGTGTCAACTATATTGTGTGTAAATGGGTCTGTTCTTAATGTTGATATAATGTGCAACAATGACCATCCACTTTTTTAACAGCCATAAGTTCATTTTCCCCATTAAAAAAATAAAAAAAGACCTAACCAGCTAGAGGTGAGGTGAATCACTACATGCCAAACATATAAATATAGCATCAGTGTAGTTATCTTCTTAGCTTGTTTTTTTTTTTTACCTAACTGCATTTTCAAATGGTAGATTGACTTTAATTATGCTAATAGCATCTTGTAGTGTGGCAAACTAGTTTCAAAGTAGCTTCCCAAACACCTTTGAACACTTTAGAGGAGCTTAATGTGTGACAGACTGTCTTAGATGATCTGTATTCTTGGTCATGGCAGGACGAGAGACACAGGAAGGGGCTTTGAGTAACCTGGGGATGTTTGGCTCATATAATTAGCTTCCTAGCTGGAAGACCATGCGGATGTTGTCCAAACTCTTGATCCCGCGCTTTTTTTTATTCGCCCCAAGTCCATGCTAATTGCATTTCAGGTTCTGACTGGAATCTGTAACTGAAACTTATTTAAAACAAACACCCACACCTTCAATACGCTGCCCGGGCTCGATGAGCGTGTGTTCAGGGGGTGAAAGGAGGAGGCCGAGCGACAGCTCAAAGGTGTGAACTCGTTCATTGTCCCGTCCCTGGTGCTCAGCGACTTGGTGTCAATGATTCGGCAACTCTTGTTAGAATCAGTCAATGAGGCCCGGGTGTGGTGCCATAAAAGACCGCCACACCTTTCCATGTAAAGAGGAATGTATTACACATTTACAAATGCCTCTATGTGGTATCATTCAACTTTAAGATTCAAAATCAACAGCCAAATACCACACACACACAAACTTCCAATATTTTCAGTCATTTTTAATATTTAAGCCTGCAAAAAAGTCTCACACAACTGGTGACAGTGTGTATTGTGCAATATTTATTTATGGATGTACAGTATGTTTGCCCTATATGATATGCAAGAAAAAATATATAGTATGTATATATCGTGGCCAATTTGATCAACTCGTTCCTAATATGTGGCCACAATTTACTAAAATGGGAGAGCTAATTCTTCATTTGTGCCCATGATATAATATACTAAATTCAATATTATGATCAAGTTGCTCTCATTAATATTACTGTTGTCATATTTATATTTCATTAACCAAATGGCAGGTAGATGTGTTGTGCTGTGAAACATATGCACTTCTTTCCCCTATCATGCATTCGTTCATTTAAAGAAATTTATTTCAAGGGGAAACTATTCTACGATTGCTGATGGTCGACAACTGCTGTTTTGCTAAGATTTAATTTGGTTGAAAAGTAAATAAGCACAATTGTTCTCCTCTGTCAGGAGGTCTATGTGTTTTCTCAGTTGTCTAAAACTCATACTTACACTCCTGCATCCCTTGTGGCCCTCACACAGATGCCCTGTACACATTTGTCCTTATTAAGCAGTTCATTTGCGCTGCACATTGAGTCGGTTAACTTCTGAAAAACAGAGTCAGTTATTATCCACAGCCAAGGTCAGACACGACGGATCAAAGAGGCTGCGCTCAATCCAGCTGCTCCAAGAGCTCTGTCACTGTGTGTGTGTGTGTGTGGTCTAACACTGCGCTTGCCATTCATTCCATGTATGGTGTGTGCATGCAAATACCACATCAAACTCTGTCATGTGTGAAGCCCACAGATCTTAATAGTTTCGTTCCCATCATTTAACATTTAAACAACACTACGCCATTTAGAAACGGATATGAGATACTTTATTTTGGACCGGGGACACTTGAGACCTACTGAAATAAATTTAATTGCTGAGGAATAAACAGTTTGGCAGTTGTTGGACCCCCAATTGCTCTTGTCAAGCATTTGCATATCTATCTACCATTTGTCCCATTATCATATCTCTCCTGTTAAAATCAAGGGAAGATAAGTCCAATGCCTCCTGTGAGGTGTGTATTTGGAGGGGGGCAGCGCATGATCTGTGATTTAGCTTCAGATTACAAAACACTAGTTTTTAGTCATGCTCATTTTAATGAGGAATAGATAAAAATAAAAATAACTTAGTCATGGGGCACGTTTAAATCTCCATTGAACTGCTGCTCAGACCTGCCAAAAAGAGTGTGTGCCCTGTAGAGGGAGTTTCAGAGATTCAAACCGATAGAAAACAGTATCTAGAGCCATTTTAATAATGTCACAACACTTGATCTTACAAACGCTGCAGCCTCCTGTCCTGGGTCTGGGCAGTGCACATGTGTGTGTGTCTAAGGGAGGGATAGTTGTGTCTGAGCGGGTCAGGTCCTCGGCGCCACTGACGCCTCATCGCTGAGAGACGAGGAAGGGTGCCGAGTGAAAGCTCCCGTCTGCTCCTTCACTCTGAGACTGTTAAACTGCTGAGCCAAATGCTCTGCTGATATCTGCCATACAGTGGCTTTCCTCGGGCAAACTAACCTCACCTCTCTGCTGATTTCTTTTGAAATTGATTTAGTTGACCTATTTCCATTGTACATTTCCTTGCTGAAATTTTTTAAACCCTGTTTATATTTCATCCTATGCATTTTTAGACCTGGTGCAGTCTGAAGGCATGTTATACCTGCATTCAGACACAAGGTTGGATTTCTATTCTATTTTAAATTCTGTAGCAAATATCTGACTTATTTTCAGTTGCTTGTGTATGTTGCGTACACTCTAAACAATGCTGGGTTGTTCATTTGGACAAAGCATTTGGGTTTGTCAGGGTTTGTCCATATTTGACCCAAATTTGGGTTGAAACAACCCAGAGTGTTTTAGAGTGTCTTCTAACAAAAGCTGACAAGGGTGTGATGTTTATTTGTGTTTACTAAACCAAATAAAGCGTTTTAAAAGAATCAAATTATCATTCAACTAATTAAACATTTACAAACAAGTGCTTTGGGACTAAAATAAAACAATTGGATAAGAAATAAAATAAAACTGTATTCTCTAAAAAATTACATTTTTAACCCGATGGCTGGGTTTGTCTATATTTTACCCAAAATTGGGTTAAAACAACCCAGCATTTTTTAGAGTGTCATATTTTGTGCTGGACCATGTATGGATGATATTAAACACTGACAATAAATAAATAGGCAAAAAAAAAAAAAGGCAAAAAAAAAAAAAAAAAAAAAACTCATTATTATTTGATAGCTTAAGTCTTATTAACTAGGCTACTCATAAACTATATTTTAAGCACATTATATATATATATATATATATATATATATATATATATATATATATATATATATAAATAAAGTAAAATAAAATAAAAGTAATATATATATATATATATATATATATAAAAATACTTTTACAAATAAATTCACAAATAAAGACATAATGCACAAGTACTCGGTCACCAACTTGTAAAACATTTTTTTAAGCTAAAAATGTTTTTAAAAAAACAAAACTATCTATAAAAGAAAGAAAGAAAGAAAGAAAGAAAGAAAGAAAGAAAGAAAGAAAGAAAGAAAGAAAGAAAGAAAGAAAGAAAGAAAGAAAGAAAGAAAGAAAGTTTGTTAAAGTATTATTTGGGCAGACTCTGCAACGAACTGCACATGTTACTGTAACATCGTCACGTTAATATTCACTTATTATTTGAAACTCTCTTAATCCTATTTCTTTAATGTTTATTTATTTATTTTTATTTTTTTGGGAACTGTGGCGTGGCTAATTGCTGCTAGTTCAACACATGATGTTGTTTTAATTATTGCATGTATTACTTTTAACATAGACTGTTGTTTGCTTACGATTATTACGAATGTCACTGTTGTTGAGTGAAAACGAGGAACTGGAATTGTCATCCTAGTAGCCTAACTTATACGGCACGTAAATGTCATGCTGAAAACGGCGTTAAGAACTGAAGATTAGTTTTAGGAACAATTTTTATACGCATTGATGAAGCTGCACTATATTTTCTCGGATAAACACATACAGACATAATATATGATATTGCTCGGGCAAGTCCGTGAGCGCAGAGTCAAACGCATTGGAATGGAAATATAGAGCTCTCGAATCGTCCAACTAAGACAGTTGTTCACACATTCACATCCGTCTATTACAATATCAATTAATCCGTACAGGGAAAAAACAGGTCCTGACATGTAGCGACAGATAGATAAGTTTCGTGTTTAACTTTTAAAATAGTAAAACTCCTGAAAATATTAATAGAAACGCGAAAAACGCCTACATCATCGTAGTATTGGTCTATATAAATAGCCTATAAAAAGCATGTTTATATAAAAATAAATAAATAAACCGTAAAGCAGACCTCTATCAATTTAAACCTTCTATTTCTGCAGCATTATTTACAGTTGTAATGTGAGACTATTTTTTATGTCAGTAGTTCCTCTTGCAAATATTTTTGTTTACTTGTTAATTTCTATTCCGTTGCCTAATCCTGTGTGTTTTCCTGTGGAAGCTGCAGTGCAGTGCGGGTAAGAGGAGGGGTCACAGGGGTAGAGGGGAGGGGTCAGGGGTGAGGGGAGGGGAGTGTGAGATCCTGAGGGTTTAAAAGCCACCGTTTGTCCAGCTGAAAGTGTATTCTGACCTGATCACATCACAAGCAACTTCTCAGTGATCATTTAGATCTCTTGTCAACGGATACTTTAAACACTTAAAGATTTTTGGAGGAATGAATGCCATGGACAACATGACTGATGACTACAGTCAAGATGACTACGACGAGGCAGCAAACAGCTCGATGTGTGACTATAATGAGTGGGAACCATCATATTCTCTGATTCCTGTGCTCTACATGCTCATCTTCATCCTGGGCCTCACTGGTAATGGTGTGGTCATCTTCACGGTGTGGCGGGCCCAGTCCAAGCGAAGAGCTGCGGATGTCTACATTGGAAACCTGGCTCTTGCTGACCTGACCTTTGTGGTGACTCTGCCTCTGTGGGCCGTCTACACTGGCCTGAGATACGACTGGCCCTTTGGCGTGGCCCTCTGCAAGATCAGCAGCTATGTGGTGTTGCTCAACATGTATGCCAGTGTCTTCTGCCTGACCTGCCTGAGCCTGGACCGCTACATGGCCATCGTGCACTCGCTCACCAGCACACAGCTGCGGACCAGAGGAAACATGCAGGCCTCGTTGGCCACCATCTGGGTTCTCTCAGGTGTGCTGGCTGCACCCACCCTGCTTCTCCGCACCACGGTGTTCGACGCCGAAACCAACCACACCTCCTGCGCCATGGACTTCAGCCTGGTGGTGAGCAAACCGGGCCAGGAGACCTTTTGGATTGCGGGCCTCAGCATCTCCTCCTCGGCTCTCGGCTTTCTGATCCCCCTTCTGGCCATGATGGTGTGCTACGGGTTCATCGGCTGCACCGTCACACGTCACTTCAACAGCCTTCGCAAGGAGGACCAGCGCAAGCGTCGCCTGCTCAAGATCATCACCACATTGGTGGTGGTGTTTGCTGTGTGCTGGATGCCCTTCCACGTCGTCAAGACCATGGACGCCCTCTCGTACCTGAACCTAGCGCCTGACTCCTGCACCTTCCTGAACCTCCTGCTGATGGCCCATCCCTACGCGACCTGCCTGGCGTACGTCAACAGCTGCCTCAACCCGCTCCTCTACGCCTTCTTTGACCTCCGCTTCCGCTCTCAGTGCCTCTGCCTCCTCAACCTGAAGAAAGCCCTTCACGCCAGCCCCGCCAGCTCCCTTTCTTCACAGAAGACCGAGGCCCAGTCGCTGGCTACTAAAGTGTGAGGAGGTGGGTGGAAGGGTGACACAGAATTGGGGTAACAAGTCAACAACTTCCCTCGAACTCTTACATCCTTCACAAGAACTCAAAGGTAACTCTGTTTGTTGGAGACAAGAAGACTTTCCTTTTGTATCTGACTGTGGGAACTTGAGGAACCAGCTTCTCCTGTCCCGGGACTATGCGTTGGTACTCTGTAATATAAAGGAGAGCGTTCTGGTTGTGAAGAACTTGATGCAGTCTGTTTGTCCTGCTGTCTCTGAGACCACAAGCAGCGTCTGGAAAGCAGACCCCCCCTCCGACAGCTGTGCTCCAGACGTGCGGGACACAGTTGAATGTACATTGAGGAGGACGAGCGAGGGCTTTTTTGCTTGCCTCTGCATCTCTCACGGCCCCAGAGATTTGGCTTTACAGACTGTTACTTTGGAGCTGCTGGGTGGTGGGTGGCCCACAGAAGGGTTTGAGAGCAATTTATGAACTTTTTACTTTTTAAACTGTATTAGTGCATTTAACCATGCTCTTTACCCTTTGGTTGCTTGGTTATTTTATTTTATTTTTGTCCATTAAGCACTTGTTCGTAAGGGGCAGTGATAAGAACCCTGGTGGCCAGTCTGTCTTATCTAAACTGTCAAGATAGGGGAGGGAGGGATGGGAGCTTAACATGAGAAGAAGTGTTGCAGCTTGATTAAAGACTTTCAAGGGGGGAGGTGGGTGTTTTGGGGAGACGAAAACATGGAGGGGGGTAAACTCAGACAGACAGATGGCAGTTGACAAATGTTGTTGGGGAAAAGGGACGGCCAATTAATAGGTGGCAGCTTCGACAGATGAGATACGAGTGTGAGCTAATGAAATGTGCTCGTCAACTTTTATTTTGATGTTTGGAAAACACTGCTGTATGATTCTTTTATGCAGTACTTCATGAATAAAATGTGTATTATGAATTTACCGTGTACGCCTCTTGTTTTGTCATCCGTTAAAGCTCATGGATTCGGCTGGAATGTCTGCAACATTCCCTCATGTGCGCTGTTTTTCCTGTTAACGCTGGGCTGAGGCCGGTTGCTTTGTCCTTTATTGTCCTAGGCCATTTCAAAATCAAAGCAAGTGACTGACAGGAAATGCATGTTTAAAGCTGATTTCCTTGTGATTCTGGTTTTGTACTGCTGCCTCAAACTATGTTGTGCACACAGACACAACAACACTAAACAGCTCTTTAAAAAAAGACACAAAAAAATCTTTTACTATCAAGTACTATAGAATTTAAAAAAAAGTCTATCCATCTATCTATAAACTATTTATATATTACTTTGTTAAATGATTTATAAAATTATTTACATTAGTAAAATGTATTTCTTTTTGCATGGGTTGCGTTAATTTGGTATTTAGCAAAACTAAAACAAAAAACCTTCATAAAAGAAACTGCTCTGCATATGGAGGGTCATCAGCCCCTAAACAGCCCACTAATGATTAAGCTCCCTAATAAGCTTTGGGTCAGGACATTATCATTATCAGAGAGACTATGCTAATCTGTGGTAATTAGTGGTCTTTAGCCTGGACTAATATTTGTCCTTCATAATAAAGGGTGTGGTTATTATCAATAACAATAACGTGCATTATATGTACATGAAAAAACATTTAAAGGGATACTCCACTTTTTTTTGGGAAATAGGCTCATTTTACCACTCCCCCAGAGTTAAACAGTTGAGTTTTACCATTTTTGAATGTATTCAGGCGATTTTAAAACGGTAAAACTCAACTGTTTAACTCTGGGGGAGTGGTAAAATGAGCCTATTTCCAAAAAAAGTGGAGTATCCCTTTAAATTTGATGAAACCACAAATGAGCTTAAAACTTTATTTCCTTGTAGAATTGACCACAACATGCGAGTGTGTAACTTCTAGAAATGGAAAAAAGGTTAACACATTTGACACATTACTTGTTTTACCATTTCTTACTCTGAATAAAAGCATCTGAATGAATTCATATAAATGTATTTGAAAAATGCTGAGTTGTTTTATGCCATCTTTGGGTCATATTTGACTCAAACATTGTTAGAAACAAACCAGCATTTTTTAGTGTGGAAGTAAACACTATAACAAGCAGTTGATAAATGAGTGAATTACCGTATATCTAATCTGAAGATTACTCCATAATGTGGACAGGCTGAACATGCTACAGGGATTATGAGGCGGGCAAAACACATGTCTGTTAAGCGGGAAACAAAAAGCAGAAGCAAGAGGGTGGAGCTTTCAGATAGTGGAGGAAAAGTGAAAGAATAGAGGGTGTTTCTTTTATATAAATGGCCTTTAGAGACAGAACAAGTGTGTTTTGTGTGTGTGTGTGTGTGTGCAGTTGCTAGTATGTGTGTGGGCTAATGGGTTTGTTTGTTTGTTTTCTGTCAGGGATGTGAAGTGAAATATGAAGACAGGAAACTGATTTTTAGATGCCTCCAGTGAATGAAATATTTCCTATATTTGATTACAGGAGACTGTGAGCTTGTATTTATGGATAAACAAATGAATGTGGAATTGAAGAACGATACTAGAACAGGATAAAGTTAATCTTTTTGGCATCTGCTGTTAACATGTTCCATGTTTCTTTGCTAACAGCTGCAGTGTGTGGGCACAGATCAAATGTTGGACTCAGTATTGCCCGCAGGTGTCAAATTATACCTTAGGTTCTCAAAGAAAAGCTGGACGATATTTCTTGGGACATTTTCAAAGATGTTGTAAAGATTTAAAACAGTAATTTAATCTCCCTGCATAAATGTGAATTTCATGGTGTGAAGTTGCACATGTTAAACGAGCTGCTTCCTGTGCTTTAAAGTGAAACTTGTATATGGTGGAAGTGGGAAACCTGACAGTGTAAAATCAGAGCATAAAATTAAACAAAAAAAATCTTTTGTAACTCTTACCATTTGAAAATAGTAAATAAACACTTCCCGGACACATATTCATTGTTTAAACATATATTTTTTCTTTGTTTTATCTTGACATTCTGCTGTTTTCAGTGTCTTATGCTGATAGAATTAAAGCTGATGTAGGTCATTTTTTTGGAAATAAAAATATTTTTTTTTCTGCTATCCCAGCTTAATATACTCTATCATAGGATAAGGAAGCCATTTGTGGAGTTCCAAAATCAGTAAATACTGGAGAAGCTCCTCACACCATGAACAAATGGGTGGAGCTTTCACAGAAGTGGACCGTAACAAAGTACATTTACTTGATACTTAAGTAAACACTTTTTGATCTGTACTTTACTTGAGTATTATTTTTTTCTGGAAACGTTTTACTTTAACTTCACTACATTGAAAGACAAATAAACTTTTTCTTCATTACATTTCTGTCAAGGTCCTTGAGTAGAAAGTAGTAACGTCAGTCAGGGGATTATTTTGGTTGCAGGGGTTGCGTTTTGGTTGGAAATTAAAGTCGGGTGGACGTCAGAACCAGGCGTAAGATTGACGTCTGAACGCAACGTCAGGTTGACGTCAACATCCAATCCGACTGATGTTGGTTTCGTGTTTATAAATAATAGTAAGACTAACATATTCATGCTAAAAGCCAAGAAACTTGTCCGAAACCATTGTGGACATTATTGAGTGCACTTACTCAATCTCACATTCAATCCTACTTCTGGAACTGTGTTATAGAAATAAATTTGATATTGATATGAGTAAACAAAAATTTTTTCCAGACATGTACTTTGTCCACTAGATCCTCGCTGGACATGCAGTGAAGAGGAGCATGCAATTTGGGCCTAATGGGTGGAGCTAGAATATCCAACCACACCCTAACCCAACCCAAAACCACAAGTCTATCCCTCCACCCCATCAGACGTCCTGAGAGGAGGAGCTGGACATCATTTGACTGCGTCAAGTGAAAATCTTAACCTGTCCACCACCTTCCCTCTCTTGAGCACTAGTGACCTCGATTTTGCTGGTTTAAAGTTCATCCTTGACCAGATGATGAGCTTTTCTGGCCCCTGGAAAAACCATCTACTGCCTGGGACAGATGTTGTGGTGACAGTCAGGTCATCCATGAAGGCTTATATTGGGGTCTGTTACACTCCAGATCTCATCAAAGGGCCTCTGCACCCTCCTGACTTCACAATCATGTTCATAGCGAGAGCGAAGAGAATCACTGAGGTGGTGCAACCTGCCTTTCTCAAGCCAGTCTATGTACCTTACCCAGTGGTGGCTCTTAACCTGAACTTGCTGTAATAATCCAGGATAAGATCTGTGATTCTTCTGGAAACATGCCGCTGGAGGGCAAGCACAGTGAGATTAGGTGTGGATCCACAACCATTAGCAAGGTCCAACCACAATGCAAAGAGATCTCTTTTTCCTTTACAAGCCTCCCTAAAGAGTTGTGTGATGACTCCTGTGAGTTCCAAACAGCCTCGCACTCCCGGGATTCCACCCTTCTGTACAGAGGTTTCTATATAGTTGTAGTTGCACAAAAGGATACTGAAGAATAACTTTGCCTGTTTATGCAATTTTTTCCTGCAACGTTAATGAAAGTTCATGTCAGGTAAAAATGAAGCAAAACAGACTGCAGATGATATTCAATGTTGTGTCTGCTGGCTTTATTTCTTCAACAGTATCAAGTTTAACACACTTTTGAGTTCTATACAGGCCGTTTCACGTTTCACATTTCACGAGTATGCCCACACAAACTTTTAGCTGATCTGGCTTGCAGTTCGCATTTATTTTCACACCCTGCTTGCTGCGCCTACATTGAGACTTTTCTCTGCTATTCACAGTCTTTAAATCTATAAATTTTTTGCTGTCATTAAAGGAAAAATCTATTTGCTTATAGCAGCACTTGTAAATAGTATCTGTTTGGTGGCATAATGGTAAACAGAGTGCGCTGGTGTGGCAGCGGCCCGGTTTGAATCCTGTCCGTAGTGTTATGCATAAATATACTTTTTTTCACGTCTGGTGTCTTGTCCTGAAGAGGTTCTTTTTCCTCCAGTTGGTGATATTAAGAGATACCAAGCCAGCAGACAAACTGATGAACCCTCATTCTCCTCTGTGACTCTAGTGATTGATGGATCACCGCGGATGTGTATTTGTCTTCCTCATCAAAGCCTCAGACTCTTAACCACTGACACTCAATTACAAGGGGGGATTTTTTGAGGAAACAGTTGTGATTATTTAATGTTGCAGAAATTACACTCTTCAGTTTTAGAGAAAAGACAGAAAAATTATGAGATGCTTGCCTGAACTTTTTATGATCATAAAAGTTTTGTTTTTAGACTCTTGGCGTGAATTAGGCACATCTCAATCCTTCCTGTCTTGGCAACCCAAATGTCACATGACTCACACATTGACCACCAACAGTTTCCATTTTGAGTTCATTTCCGACTTCAGTTTTAAAAGCAGGCTAATGAAATGCAAATCATTGCAGCTAAACAATCTGAAACTGGAACAAACAACAGCACTAACACAGTGTTATAATGAATGACATTAAGAGATCAGAGATGCTTGAAGTTATATATGATGATGTAATGTTGATGACTGACACTGTGGAAATAGACCGAGGAGAAAGAGTGGAGATGATGGTGGATATCTATGACAGTGCAGATACTGAGAGACATCTTGATCTGAGGACAAACACAGAAAGACATCAGCCACTTCAACACACTGGTAAGGTAATTCATCTGAAACACATTATAACATGCAGACCGAGGTATTGTAGTATCTCTTGCGTTTTTCTCCGTTGCTTTAGTTCATTTTTAAACAGTGTTTACATTCTCTAAACTCAATTGTCACAACTGTTTAATGGGACATCATGTCTGCAAAATGTAGTTACTCACCCAAAAAATTTCTTTATTTTTTGCCATCAAATGAGATGCAAAACATGCCTTGTCGTAAATATTTTTAGAAATGACACGTACTATGTCTGACAGATTTTGATAACTGAATGGTTCAGACGATGAAAGATGAGTTGAATAGTGATATTTTTACAGAGAAGCAACTCGTCAGTTTTGATCAAGCCATGTGCATTAATATTTTATGTAGTACTATTTTGCACCAAAACACTTGTGCAAAACACCTGCAATTGGCTTAAATAAAAAGTCGGTCAAATTTGGTTAAACAAGGAATGAATTGTTCAGAGATCTGAACTTATTATTTTGAGAGATCTTGTTTGAAAATTGAGCAACTGAGCAAAACAAGAGTAAAGTTATTTAGTAGAAGTGTGAAGACTAATTTAATCTTGTCTGTCGTCTTCAGGAAGTGTCTCAATGAAGAACAGAAGGCACAGAGCAGTTGAAGTGTGTTT
This sequence comes from Pimephales promelas, assembly GCF_988280905.1. NCBI lineage: Eukaryota > Metazoa > Chordata > Actinopteri > Cypriniformes > Leuciscidae > Pimephales > Pimephales promelas. The sequence goes on from NC_142791.1 coordinate 12,396,311, forward strand.
GTGTCTGCTGTGTGTTCTTCTGATGACTGCTGTTATGATGCTCTGTGTGTATTTCACCACCGAGAGAAACCAGTTACTAACCCACATTAATAATCTGACCGAGGAAAGACAGCAGATACTTACCAAATATGAGCAGACACTGAACCACAGTAAAAATCTGACTGAGGAAAGAGAGCAGATTAATAACAAGATCGATAAACTCCAACGTGGCATTTGCGTACAAGGTAATTTTGTGTTTTTCCTCATTAAAAATACTCTTTTTTCCATCATTCCACTCCAATAAAAATAAGCATCGACTTAAACATCAAGTCTCAGTTCATAAATTTCAACACGAACAAAGCTAAACTGTGTAAACTAATATCTAAACTGGTGTATTAATAGATCAGCGTGCTAAAAACTTTAAATGGATTTACTGCAACTTCAGTTTTTATTATATTTCATCTGAGATGAAGACATGGATTGACAGCAGACGAGACTGTCAACAGAGAGGAGCAGATCTGGTGATCATAAACAGCAAAGAGGAACAAGTGAGTGAGAAAGAAAACTATTTTATTTTTGTTTGTGCGCATTGACACACACATGGGTCGGTCTGTTTTTACAGATGAGAGAAAGATGCATTACTGTTATTGTTATTTTTACTATACAATATATTATGGTTTTATCATAACAGGAGTTTTTGCAGAAGGTTGCAGGTTATGATCAGTTTTGGATTGGTCTGATTCATACAGAGGGAGAGTGGAAATGGATCGATGGCACCACAATACATGAGTAAGAAACCACTGAATTTAACTGATCATTAGCCAGGTTTTCTCTACTATGAGTATTTTATCATAATCATAACTGACTAGAAGTCAAACCATCTTCATTGTTGTTTCAGGTACTGGAAATATCAGTTTTCATGTTGCGATCTAAGTACTTCATCAGTTTGGGATGTTACGACATGTCAGTTTTGTTATTATAAAAGAAAATATATATGCAAGAAAACAATTTTAAAATCAGCATAAAATAATCTCATTGCATAAAATAAGTACATATTGTCACAGGCAAATAATGGGGATTCAGTCACAGATGTTAAAAAGTAACGATTAATTAGGCTAGTTCAGAACGTAGTAGATGGAGGGTCAGAAGGCTAGTGGAGATGATTGCCGCACTTGGCAATGCAGGGACACAATTGGCAAGTGATCCGGGTGAAGAAACCAGCTGGGATGAGTCCACAGACACGGGAACAGAATCCCCAGAGGACCACAAAGAAATTCCAGAGAGATCGAACAGGAACTGGATGGCAGGAGAACACCAAACAATCTGACAACATAGGACAGATAGCATTAAATAGCTGAGCTGATGAGCCTCAGCCGACGCTGATCAGCTCATAAACGGCAATCAGCAGACTTTATTGACTTTAAAAAAAACTTTGATTCGGGCATAATGGACTTTTCCCGAAACTAACAATTCTTAATATGTGACCTGTTATAATTGTTTGGATCTGACAATCTCAGCTTCTGGAAAATTTGACACTGCAATAAAAGATCTGACTGATAAAGTACGTAGGGCTTATTATAGTATAAGAAAACCCCAGTTCAAATTTAACCCACCCATTAAACTGTGGCTGAAAATCTTTGACAGCATGAAACCCATCCTTCCATACGGCTGTGATATCTGGGGGCCAGATTTAAATTTAAACTAAATTCCGAATCCTAGGAAAAAAACCCTGCTTAAATTTTCCACCTTGAGTTCTGCAAGAAAATCCTGGAAACTCACAGAAACGTTCAAGTCTGGCAGAATTAGGCAGATTCCCTCTCCTATCTGAAATCCAGAAGAGAGCAGTGATGTTCGCGCAGACGGAGAGCTACATCACTGTGCTCTCAAATACAGGGCAAGACACACAGAGAGTGACCCCCATGCGATATTTAGTGGAAAAACAAACAATTCATCAAGTCAGTTCAGACTCTCAAAAGTAAATAACAGATACATACACGACATGCCAGATAAGGTCACGCAACTAAATAATTTAAAATACTGATTGCAAATTTTCTCCGTGCCTGACCAATATAAGTTCCGATGGTCAGAGAAAGCTCCTGACAAGGTATCGCATTAGTGACAACAGTCTGTGTGTGGAGACGGGCCGAAAGAGCTGGAGAGCCAGAGAGCTCAGACTGTGTTCACACAGTGAACGAGACGAGCTACACTTCCTCACCGAGTGCAGCAAGTATAAAGATCAGAGAAACTTATTTCACACAAATTGCACAGATTTTACCGCAATTCCAACAAGCGAGCCTCAAAAAAACTTTGTTATATTTTGGGAGAGAAAGCAGAGAGTATTTACCTAGCAGCGCATGTGCCATCATATGAGGGTTACCTTAAACTGCTCTCTGTACTTTTTTTTGGGGGGGATATTATATATATATATATATATATATATATATATATATTTTTTTTTTATTGTGATATATTTATGCATAATATGGAAATGTATTGTTCTATTTTTTATTGTTCACTTTCATTTATCTACATGTGGTGTGTATGTCTATTGCTTTGGCAATATTGTGCTATTTTTACTTATTCATGCCAATAAAGCTCATTTTAATTGAATTGAAAGATATTCATATTTTTGAAAAGCAGCAGTTATGGTTAGTAATTTTAACTCTATCATGAAATAGTACAAATTATTTTAAAGAGAAAATCTTTACATGATTCTTCAGCTTTTTAAATATGCAGCTTACAAGGAAATTTGAGTTCTATGTTACCGATGGATCCACTCCATTAAAGTCTGTGGATATTGCTCATGAAAAAGGGTCCGTGTTCTGGTGTCTCGTCCTGAAGAGGGTCTTTTTCCTCCTGTTGGTGATTTTAAGAGCAATCAAAGCCAGCAGACAAACTGATGGACCCTCATTCTCCTCTGTGACTCTAGTGATTGATGGATCACCGCGGATGTGTATTTGTCTTCCTCATCAAAGCCTCAGATTTTAACCACTGACACTCAATTACAGAAGCTTTCATCTACTTCCTTTTAAACTGTGAAATCAACAATATCATGTCACCAAAACCTGTTTGCCTGCTAATGTGACGCAGTTTTCCCAGCGTCTCTCTTTGGGGCTGTTTACACCTGGCCACTTCTGTGATCGGAGCTATCCGATCGTGAAAAGACCAGGTGTAAATGCTCTCCGAAATGCATTTGAGATGAATTTGAATCCGATCGCTCACACCACTTCAGGAGGTGGTCTGGGCTGCAAGTGTAAATGCATCTGGTTGTTGAAACCACATATTTAAATTTTACTGCTCCCAAAAATGCTAAAAAAAAAAAATTAAACATGTGAGAGCGTGTTATAGGCTATATGTCATGCTACTGCGACACGCATCACCTCAGATAAGCAGCTGAGTGTCCATTCATCAAGCCACCACGCCGAAAATTATCACAAATCGAAGTGAAAGTCATCTACAAGTAAAGAAACGAAATGATCTTACCAGGGCTGTTGTCGCTCTCTCTTATTGCTGTCTTTGCTTTTGAAATTAGCTGATGATCAATAATGCAGCAATATCAGTTGCTTTCGGTGACAGGCACTCCGTTAAAGGGATAGTTCACTTTGAAATTAATTTTTGATATGTTTTAGTTTACCTCAAGGGCATCCAAGATGTAGGTGTCTTTGTTTCCACAGTATTTTCAATTTTGACATTTTTCAGTCAAACCGTTGTTGTCTATCAGTCATACACTGGAGGCTAAGGGGGTCCACCAAAGAGCATGCACAGAGAAGTCAAAATTAAACATGATTTAATGACTCGTAAATGTAAGTACACACTGATGGCCTGAGACACGAAACGAGCGGTTTGTGTGAGAAAACGAACAGTATTTATATCGTTTTGACCTCTTGTAATCATAGCCATGACAAAATGATCTGACGGCACGGGCGCTTCGGTCTGCGCATGCGTTGGAAGTGATCGCTTGCGCGCCTACGTCACTCTTTGTTTAGATTTCGGAAAGTTTTACCTTTCACTAAACATATTTAGATATACGGGAAACCGCAATGGAAGACGATTTCGGTATATCTAAATATGTTTAGTAAAAGGTAAAACTTCCGAAATCTCTGTGTAAATATTGAGTGACGTCACACGCAAGCGATCACTTCCGGCGTAACATTGAACTGATTCAGTTCGGTTCAGCTGGACATTGCACAACTGATTCAGATCATTTGGACGTCACTGTGATTACACGCGGTAAAAACGATATAAATACTGTTCGTTTTCTCACAAAAAGTTTTCTCGTTTTCTCAGGCAAACAAGAACATGAGCGAATCTGAACTTCATTGTCCTCACGCAAAACTCCTGATCACACACGCTCCTATGGGAATGACTGGATTTCGCCTGCGAAATTTCTCTGAGCAACGGTAAAAGTGACCTCACTTTTAGAGAAAAGGGAAAGACCCATTCAAGAAACCATTATAAATCAAGGCAACATAGCAGGTCAGGCAAAAAATAACTCTTGAGGAAACGTGTGTGGCTTTACTGGGCCAGAACAATGGGACGAGAGGGCGGCTCAAGTATGGCTACAGTAGAGGGAAACTAGCGATGACCCCCAAGGAGCTTGTGGAAGACTCGTGGCTTCCTGTCGAGGCTCAAGCCTCCCACACTCCCTCCAGTGTGACGACGAGGGGTGGGGGGGCTCTAGTGTACAGGACGGGGTCACAGGGCCAGAGAAGGTTGGGGGTCCGACTAGGGAAAGGTTCCTGTCCAGGGAAATCCTGTCTTTCAACAGCATCACATCGAGGTTCAGGACCCTCGCTGTGCCTTCAGCCCCCTTAGGGACTGTCAGCTCAAAACTGCAGCTCTGCCGATTGTCTGACAAAGCAGGCCACACTTCCTCAGCGCCTTATGATTGAACCCGAGGTCACGGAGAACGTACGCCAGGAGTTTCCAAATTGCAGAAGCGGGCCAAAGATCATCAACACCTTCAGAATAACGGCGTCTTCAGACACCCGAGGTTCTTCCTGCATGAGAAGCGATCCTAGAGACTGGATATAGAGGGTTGTACAGGCACCTCGGCGGTATGCATGATGCGATCGCACCGGATCTATGGGTGTGAGACCAGGAGGGCTCATCCTCCCTGATGCACAAAGCATCCCTTCATGAGCCGCTCTATTCTCTCCTTTGTGAGACTGGTTTTAGAGCAGTCTCAAGCTCTCGCTCTCTCAGGCCTGTCACTGGAGCTAAATGACTTCCCTGTCATCAGCTGAGCCCACAGCCGGTTCAGCTGCAGGCATTCAGGCGAGCCGAGCTGACAGCTCTCTCCTGATCACAGAGGCTCACAGAGCCACATCTTAAATGGTATGCAGTAAATTAAATGAGGCTGAGCGACATTATGTGGCCTAAATGGGAAAACATTACCTGTCTGTCAAAACAAGAATGCAACCTTGTCTGCAAACAATGACAAACTGAATTTGCACAAAGTGTGTGTGTGTGTGTGTGTGTGAGAAAGAGATAGTGGGCATGAACCCCCCTTATTGGGGTTATTGGGGTTCCATGGAAATACTTCCAAAGAGATTGTGGACTGATGTTTAAAAAAATCTTCTTTTTTTTGTTGCAAATAATAATAAATAAATACATATCAGTAACATAAATTAATACTCTTATGCAGCAAAGATGCATTGAATTGATCAAAAATGACATTAAAAATACTTTCTTGTTACCAAAAATTTTTTTTTTTTCAAATAAATGCTGGTCTTTTGAACTATTAATCAAATTCACTCATCATCCATTCATGCACATTTAAGTATTCTGAAAAACTAGTAGTAGTAATGATCACAGAAATAAATTACATTTTAGAATATATTTAAATAGAAAAGAGTTATTTGAAATTGGAATATTTAACAATACAACAATTTCACAACTTTTTACTGTATTGTTATCAAATTAATGGTTTGGTGAACATTAGTGAGTTCTTAAAATGTAAAAAGGATCATACTTTTTTAAATTGTTCAAAAAAACTTACTGTATCGGAGGGGGTGACTTAGAATCAGAAAAGGTTGACAAACACTCTTGTATGAGCCATATTCACTCTGTATTTGTCAATTTTGTGCTGTGCCACTAGGGGGCTGTATGTGCTTTGTGCCACAGCTGATCTCGGGTCAGCCCGTGTAAGTCTTTTAATTTGGAGGTAACTCAGACACAGGTGTCGCTGATTGAGAAGCAAACAGTTTTCGACTGTGCCCATGGTCTTGCGCATGGGGTAAATGATACGGTGTGTTGTATGTTATATTATGAGTTAAGATATTGCCGCTGTATGATATGCAGGAAAATAAATTGCTAGATAATAATAACATTAATGAACGCTCTCCGTCTTTATTTTACGTGTAAGATCACACGCACATGTCTAAACTTAAATCCACGAAATCAGCAACCAGTACTAGACTTTGTTTAGCACTTAGTCAGTACAGTTAGGTCGAAAACTGCTTCGATTTGGATAATCGTTCGTGAGGACGCGGCCGGACCAGCCATAAAGTGGATTTTACTGTGTTCGTTTGGAAATCACGGATGTGAGGAGGGCAAATGTTTGGAGTTGCCGATTGTTGAAAGGAGCTGTACCGAAGCGAGCTGGGTCACCGGATTATCAGCATCTTTACATCGGGACATCATTCATCAAGCCGGCCAACGCTCGATTGGGGTATGTAAACAGCGCTGATATTATGAATGGCCATGGTAATTTGTGTGCACACATTCACGTAAAACCAATGCATTGGTGGTAATTCGCAACCGTCTAAAAATAACTTTACGCGTCTAGACGAGTTGTTGCGCAACACAAAACTATTCTGCGAACTTATTGATTAATAAGCTAAATCGCTTTGTGTTGTCATTATGGCCGAAAAGGAAAAAGGCCAGCTTGGCCCTGAGACTGAAAAACGTGTGGTTAAATTAACACCCAAAGCTTTGTTGGAAAAAATAAGCACTTTAGAAAAGGAAAGAAAGTGTAAATTTAGCAAATTGTCAATTGCAAAAGAATCTATTACTAAATTGATGGGTGATAAAAGGCATGTCAGTGAGGTTGAACATGAATTTAACATGTACAATAAGTTGTGTGATGAAATTCAGCATGTACATACATCTTTATTGGGTTTATTGCCTGCTGATGAAGCAAAAAAACATGAAATATGGTACCAAGCGAAAATGTTGAGTTTTAATGAGTTTTTTGTGGGTACAAATCAATGGTTGTATGACACTAAAGCTTGTTCAGTTACTAAAGTAAATGATGATCATGATGATTTGCCGGTTCAAATTGAAACTCAAGATGTTGAAAATGGAAATGAGATTGATGCCAGCAATGGAAGAGGAAATGCTGGTGGAAAGGATGAGGAAGATGATCAGATTCAACCTCAAGACAGCATTTCAAATGTGCAGTCAAGGCACCATGGCTCAAGTAGTGGGTCCTCCAGTAGTAGATCCTCCACTTCTTCAGCCAGACTCAGGGCAAGGGCAGAACAGGCTGCACTCTTGGCTCGAGCTGCTGCCTAAAAGGACAAACATGCATTGGAGGAGCAGGAGCTCATCTTAAGGAGAAAGAAGGAGCAACTTGAGATGGACACTGAGATAGCTGCCACTTCTGCTAAGTTAGCAGTGCTACAGGTCGGTAGTAGCACCCATTCAAGGCAATCTGATGGAATAGCGTCCTATATCAGGAAAGGAGCTAGATCTAAGCTCCCACCCACCCCTCTCAATCCACAGGCCTCAGTATTTGTGCCTCCGCACTCACAGCGATATGCATCTCCACCACTACAAAGCAATGCTTTACCTTTAACCAATCCATCTATCTTGCCAAAGCCAACTGTAACTCAAAGCTTTCCATCCACTCTAGATCAACATAAACCCCTGCCAAGCCAAAATCAGACAGCAGGTATCCACAATTTGCTGCAGCAACAGAATGACATAACAGCTCTTCTTGTTAAAATGCAAACTTTACAAATGCTGCCACGCCGAGAAATTCCAATTTATGATGGAGATCCTCTAAGGTTCAACACATTTATAAAGGCGTTTCAACACTGTGTGGAGGCAAAGACCAGCTGTAAAGGTGACTGTTTGTATTATCTTGAGCAATTTACTAGGGGGCAGCCAAGAGATATTGTGAGATATATACATGGAGAAAGTCATAGGATGGCCAAGTATCAAAGCTGAGGACCCCAACGCGCTCAAAGCATATGGTCTCTTCCTCCGTGAGTGTTCCAACGCTATGGAGGACCTTCGGTATTTAGAGGAACTTAACATGCCAGCAAACATAAAGATTCTGTGTCAAAAGCTTCCATACAGACTCAGAGACAAGTGGAGAGCAAGGGCATGTGAGATACTGGAGAAAACTGGGCGAAGAGCACAATTCACAGACATTGTGGAGTTCATCGAGCGCCAGGTCAGAATCACTGCAGATCCAGTCTTTGGTGATATACAAGACAATTTACCTGTTATTAGGGGAGCTACAAAAGTAAACAAGTCACAGGTAAAACCTCAGTTGGGAAGAAACAGCTTTGTAACACAGGTGGTCATTGAGGAAGGATACAGCAAACCAGATAGTACCGAGGAAATGGCTCAGAAAAAAGTAACATCCTTTACCAAGACTGATTCTGTTTCCTCTCTGTATTGTGCTGCTGGTAATCATGTTTTGGAACAATGTTTTAAACTGGGGAAAAAGACACACAGGGAGAAACTGGACTATCTAAAAGAGAAAGGTCTGTGTTTCAGTTGCTTGTGCACAGGACACTTGAGTAAAAATTGCGACAGGCGCATTATTTGCAACAAGTGCAACCGAACGCACCCCAGTGTTTTGCATATAGGAGAGATGGAAAGAGTTATTCAAAAGGATCAGAAGGATGGTGAGCAGAAATTTACTGAGCTGTCGAATTCCTCCGACAGCTGCACAACATCCTCCGCTTGTCTTACAGGGGCTGGTCACTGCAATGGAATTCTTCCCATTTTGCCTGTTAAGGTGAAGTGCTCAAAAGGAAACAAGGTTATTGAAACCTATGCTTTTCTGGACCCGGGGAGTACAGGAACTTTTTGCACCAGGCAGCTCATTGATAAGTTGAATGTGGAAGGACGCAAATGCAAAATTCACATTCGCACATTGGGCCACGATAACGCAGTAGAAAGCTCCATTGTTGACAATCTGGAAATTTCAGGAGTTTCTGGTGAGTGCTTCTATCCACTTTCTAAAGTGTGTACCCAGGAAGAGATACCTATCTCTACAGCCAACATAATCAGTGAAAGGGAGCTGAGAAAATGGCCTTATTTAGATGATGTAAAGATTCCCCATATAAATGCTGAAGTTGACCTTTTAATTGGCACAAACGCCTCCAAGTTGGTGGAGCCTTGGGAGGTGATTAACAGTCGTGATGGTGAAGGACCCTACGCGATCAGAACCCTACTGGGATGGGTAATAAATGGTCCTTTTCGGGGAAGTAGTGACTGTGGAATTGACCACCCTTTAGTTTATGCCAACAGAATTGCCATTGATAGAATTGAAGAACTGTTAACCAGCCAGTACAACTATGACTTCAATGAGCAAGCTTCTGCAGAACAGGAAGAAATGTCAAGGGAAGAGAAGAAGTTTGTGGAGATAATGGAAGGCTCTGCTCAGTTTAAAAATGGACATTACACGTTTCAAATGCCTTTCAAAGGGAAAGATGTTTCAATGCCGAATAACCTCTGTGTTGCCATGCAACGTGTTCGTGGTCTGAAAAGGAGACTTCAAAAAGACGCAGGCTTTCATGAAGAGTATAACAACTTTCTTTCTGATGTTATTAGCAATGGCTATGCTGAAGAAGTGTCGCAGCATCAGTTGGAAACGCCAACGGGGAAGGTGTGGTATATTCCGCACCATGGCGTGTACCATCCACGGAAAAGAAAATTACGAGTGGTGTTTGACTGTGGAGCAGAGTACAAAGGGATTTCGCTCAACAGTCAGCTCTTGCAAGGACCGAACCTAACCAGCTCGTTAGTTGGAGTTCTTATGCGATTCAGACAGGAACAAGTGGCCGTAATGGCGGACATTAAGGCTATGTTCCACCAGGTTAAGGTGGCAGAGGAACATCGGGATTACCTAAGATTCTTATGGTGGCCTCAAGGTAACCTGGAGCAAGATCTTGTAGAGCATCGTATGACTGTCCATTTATTTGGAGCGGTTTCCTCACCCAGTGTTGCCTGCCTTGCTCTTAGAAAAACTGCTGAAGACAATCAGGCTAATTTTCCAACAGAAGTGATTGAAACGATCAACAGAAACTTCTATATGGATGACCTACTGAAGAGTCTGCCCTCTGAAGAGGATGCAGTTACCATGGTTAAGAACCTTATAACCATTTGCGGCAAAGGAGGGTTTACCCTCACTCAGTGGATCAGTAATAGTCGAGAAGTGCTTCAAAGCCTCCCAGAAGATCTCAAGTCTACGAACCTGCAAGAGCTTGATCTGGACAGGGATAAGCTGCCGCTGGACAGAGCTTTGGGTTTGCAGTGGTGTATCGAGACGGACACTTTCAAATTCAAGCTAAAAGTCAAGGAGAAGCCGGCAACCAAGCGAGGCATGCTATCCATCATCAGTTCCGTCTACGATCCTTTGGGGTTCTTGGCGCCTATAGTATTCCCGGCCAAGCTGCTGTTGCAGGAGTTATGCAGGATGAAGTATAATTGGGACAATCCAATACCTCCAGCCTTTCAGCAGAAGTGGAACAAATGGCTGACAGATCTTGAGAAGGTGGCATATTTTAAGATCCACAGATGTGTGAAACCTGCTGGATTTGGGACGACTGTCAGAGCCCAATTGCATCACTTTGCTGATGCGAGCGAGAACGGCTATGGTACAGCTACTTGCCTGAGGATGCAGAACATGGAAAAGAGAGTTCATGTTACTTTCTTATTTGGTAAAGCCCGAGTGGCCCCACTGAAGACTGTGACCATTCCCCGTTTAGAGCTCACTGCTGCTGTTGTAGCAGTACGAGTGGACAAGATGCTTCGATCGGTGCTCAAGTTTCCACTAAAGAAGACTTGCTTTTGGACTGACAGCACATCAGTTCTTAAGTACATAAAGAATGAGGACCGAAGATTTCAAACCTTTGTAGCTAACAGGGTAACCACCATCAGGCTCAACTCGGAAATTAAGCAGTGGAGATATGTTCCCACATCTTTGAACCCTGCTGATGATGCTTCACGTGGATTGAAGGCAGAAAATCTTGTGAAGCAAAGATGGATAGAAGGCCCCAAATTCCTATGGGAACCTGAAGAAATGTGGCCAACATTTCCTGTGGATACAAGTGTCACTGCCGATGACCCAGAAGTAAAGAACAGTCTGACAGTCAATGCGAAACTTGTTGACACCAATCCCACATCGCAATTGATGACCCATTTCTCTGATTGGCAAAGATTGAAATTTGCAGTTGCGTGGCTCATTAGGTTGAAAGGAACTCTGCTTAAACTGAAAGAAAAGAGGAAAGAGTTGGAGCGTGCAAATACCAGTGCTATTGGAACAGCAAGTTTGGATGTGCAAAAGGAGATGCAAGCTTTCTCAACATCGCTTGGGAATCAGAAGGTAACCCTGGAAGATCTCTTGGAGGCTGAGACCTCCATAATTACTTTTTGCCAGCGAGAGAGATTCCCCACAGAATTTGCTGCACTAATTTCTGGAAAGCCACAAGTGCCGAGAAGTAGCAGCCTTCTCAAATTGGATCCGGTTCTTGAAGGAGGACTTCTACGAGTTGGGGGAAGGCTGAAAAGGGCAGCAATCCCTGAGGACATTAAACACCCTCTCATCTTGTCCAAGGACCAACATATCTCCGATCTTATCCTTCGTCATGTCCATTTACAGCTTGGACATGGAGGTAGAAACCATGTTCTTTCCGCTACAAGGAGAAAATACTGGATTACTAGTGGAACTATTGCAGTGAGGAAGATCATATCACAATGCCTCATTTGCAAGCTCCATGGTGGAAAACCTGGTGAGCAAAAAATGGCAGACCTCCCAGAAGAGAGAGTTGTTCCTGATCTACCGCCGTTTACTAACGTTGGTGTAGATTACTTTGGGCCAGTTGACATAAAAAGAGGGCGTAGCATCATGAAAAGGTATGGAGTAGTATTCACTTTCATGACAAGCAGGGCTGTGCACCTGGAAGTGGCCTATTCTCTTGACACAGACTCGTGCATCAACGCATTGCGACGGTTCATCTGACGAAGAGGACAAGTTGCACACTTAAGATCTGACAATGGTACCAACTTTGTGGGTGCAGAAAGGGAGTTGCGAGAAGCCTTAGCCTCTTTGAATCATGACCGCATTGGAAGAGCCATGTCTAAAAAGGGAATTAAGTGGAGCTTTAACCCTCCAACTGGGTCACATCATGGTGGCACGGGAGCGCTTGATACGGATGATTAGGAAGATCTTGTGCTCTGTGCTCCGGCAGCAAACCTTAGATGATGAAGGGTTCCATACCGTGCTCTGTGAGGCTGAATCTATACTTGACGATCGCCCCATCACAAGACTGTCAGAGGATCCCAACGATCTAGAGGCATTGACGCCAAACCATCTGCTACTCCTCAAAGGAAAACCAGTTCTCCCACCAGGATTGTTCAACAAAAGGGATATTTACGCAAGGAGAAGGTGGAAACAAACCCAGTACATTTCGGATCTCTTTTGGAAGAGGTGGATCCGCGAGTACTTACCGCTTTTACAAGAGCGTCAAAAATGGAACCAAGAAAAGAGGAATTTTGTTCCTGGAGATCTGGTCATGGTTGCGGATTCAACAGCACCACGTGGGTCATGGATGCTAGGAAGAGTCCTGGAAACCTTCCCTGATAAGAGAGGTCTGGTACGTGTGGTTCGTTTGAAGACCAAGACAAACATCATTGAACGACCCATTACTAAAATATGCTTGCTTAATGAAGCTAAAGAGTAATTGGTTCACAGTGGGGTATATTTTCTGTTTTTATGGCTCTTTTTGAATTTGGTGTAATTGCTCTGAAAGATGCAATTAGGGGCTGGAGTGTATGAGCCATATTCACTTTGTATTTGTCAATTTTGTGCTGTGCCACTAGGGGGCTGTGTGTGCTTTGTGGCACAGCTGATCTCGGGTCAGCCCGTGTAAGTCTTTTAATTTGGAGGTAACTCAGACACAGGTGTCGCTGATTGAGAAGCAAACAGTTTTCGACTGTGCCCATGGTCTTGCGCTTGGGGTAAATGATACGGTGTGTTGTATGTTATATTATGAGTTAAGATATTGCCGCTGTATGATATGCAGGAAAATAAATTGCTAGATAATAATAACATTAATGAACGCTCTCCGTCTTTATTTTACGTGTAAGATCACACGCACATGTCTAAACTTAAATCCACGAAATCAGCAACCAGTAACTAGACTTTGTTTAGCACTTAGTCAGTACAACTCTTTTAACCAAAAGAGGCAAACAGTCATCAGACTTCAATACAAATGGCATCAGGCATGTTCTTTGAAACAAGAACTTAATAGTCCACAACTAATGACACACTTTGAAAAGCAATAATGATCAATATTTTGTTGATGGTACAAGAAACCACCCATGCAGCGTGTATACACAGTACACATACTGAGAAAGAACCTATAAAAGCTCCTTTTGCTGCTTTTCAACAGTTGGATCCTGCTGGTGTAAAGCATCTCTCGTCTGCAAAAACAACTATGCCACACACAGACAAACACACAACTTCTTCCAGACAGGTGTTCATCTGGTGTCAAATCCAACAGCATCATGCATCATTATCAGTACATTGACAAGAACAACTGCTTTTAGATCTATATGCTTCTCTTTTTACAACATTTTTAGCAATTCATAAATATATGCTAAAATAGTGTAGCTAGTTTGGTGCTGGTTCAGGATGCACAAACTTGGACCAGTTAGAAAATTCTGTCATGATTTACTCACCCTTACACAAAAGAAGGTAGGCTAAAAAAACAAATTAACAAAAAAAAACTTTTTTTTTCTTCCATGCAATGAAAGTCAGTGGGGTCCAGTGTTGTTCGGACCACAGCAGTATTCGGGATTATACAGGTTTGGAAAGACGAGGATGAGTAAATGACAGATTTGTCATTGTTTGTGATCTATCCCTTTAAACTTGATTAGGCCTACCCACCATGGGTTGTTAACGCATGACTTCGGTAAGAAAATAAAGATCGAGATACAAAAAAGAATCCTAAATTGCAAACCCAGTATCAATTTACCATCTTGTCCAGATTCTCAGTGATTCAATATTATAGTTTGTGAAAATAACTTCCCGACACTTTTTGTCTTCCATGACTGGGATAATAGGCTATGTTATGAAACAGCGCCATCTGCTGGTTGACAAACTATAACGACGTATCCCGTTTATGGCACCGAAGGGCATTTGTAAACTTAGCTTTCTCTGTACGTGTTTTAGACATTTTTATACTTTTCACCACTATCATTGCTGTCTGATTACTATGAATGACAGCTACTGGTCTAATCGTGCATTCAAGTTAGCCTATTATTAGCTACACTTACTATTAGGCTACTTATTATTAGCCTACTCTTTTTTTTACAGTCTATAGGCTACTAGCATACTCTGATTCGCATCAGTTCTTAGTTTTAGCCCGTGTTGACTTTTGCTTTTCCCTTCTCTGTTTTAAAGAACACATTTGTTAATTCCATATTGCCACATCTTTATAAAAGCTTTTAGATTTCTTTTGCAATATGGCTCACTTGAAATTTAGGCTAACAATGAAACGATGCATACGTGTAGGCTAGAATCAATTATGTAATAAGTAGCCTATTTAAAATAAGTAGATTATTTAAGTAAATATATAAATGTATTTTATTTGTTTTAATATATATATATATATATATATATATATATATATATATATATATATATATATATATATATATATATATATTTTTTTTTTTTTTTTACAGTCCATGGTTTTAATCATGGTATTAGTCGATGTTGATGACCAGAGTGACGTCATCTCACCTGCCCTGCCATGAAGAACCTGCTCAGCTGCTGGACACTCTTGAATAACCTTTAGTTTTACAGCATTCTTGTGTTCAGGTTAATCATTTTGTAGTATTTTAGTAGGGTAATAAAAGCATAAACAAAAGAATGCCGTGTTAATAACAGGCCTTATTTAATGTTTATGTAATTAATTTAGAGATAATAAACCCAGTAAACCTGATGGCGTAATTTGTAGTAAAAAATAATTTCACCACTTTTAATTATGGTGGTGTGCATCAAGTTACTGTAGGCTAAACATAGGCTTTTAAATCTCATTCCTCCAAGCTTAGGCCAAATGTTATCACACGTCACGTGATAATGACGCGAGAGGTCTCAGAAAAACAAAATACTGCCACTGCCACATTCCTAATAGAAATGAACACAATGAACTATTTGTTGGCTTCTTTTTATTACAGCAACAGATAATAAGATAAGTTAATGGAAATGACAGCTCACCCCAACCAATCAGCGTCCAGAAGGGAGGGAGGGAGGCAAGCCTGAAGAAGTGAAACTAAAAGCATGGATGAAATATTCTCATCATGGAATTTCTACTTTTTGACAGCTCACCAGGGAAACTCCATATTTTGAAAATGTAGGAGACGTATATGTTTTTATAGGCCACATAGCTAAATGTAATTTCATCTGAAAATCTACATTAGATTTTGACAGTAGAAACAGTTTTGAGGTTAAATTAGCCTACCTTAATTTTGTGTCTCTGGAAAACCATAATGATCTATTACATTGTATTTGTAAAATATGTGTCTTGTTAATGATAGATGTTTTTAGATTTGTGGAGTAAAAATATTATTTTTATTTTGAAGTAAAAAGATAGTAAGGTGTTACCTATTCTTCAATAATTCCATGAGTTTGATGTACATTTCAGATATGTTTGCTAACCTAATTGAGTTCAATAGTTTAAATTCATAATCTTGCAATATGATATAACTTCAATTTAAAAAAATGTGCAATATGTAAAATATTCAAATAGGTCATAGCATAAATAAGTTTACTTTAATAAATAATATTTGTGGTATTCTGCAAGCTTTGCCATTGGTTATTCAATTATTCAACTAAATTGTCTCAACACATTTTAAAATGAAAATCGTTTATGTAGTATTTTACACAAATTACACTTTAAAAAACATTAAAAAGAATACTAAAAGTCATATTCTGTAAAATTTTAGCGGTCTCGATAATTAGATTAGTTTATTTTTATTTAAGTGATGCATTAACATGTATGCTCCATGATAAACGTATCTAAATGTTACAAATTACATTTTATATGCTAAACATTGTTCTTAAACTTCCCCATCTTCCCCATTTAATAGTCCATATAAGGTCATGTTATCGTGTTATTGTGGTTCAGTGATTTACAAAACAAGGGTAGGCTAGATTCAGAAGACGTTACTTTCACTGTTATCGTTCTCACAATGTACACAATGCACAGTACTGCTTATGTAAGTGCGTGAGGTGGTCATTTTATCAGTTCAATGGGTCAGCCTTCATCTGATGAAGAACAGGTAGATGTAATGTAAGAACAGGTAGATGCAAAAACACGGAAACTGGACATGCAAATACCACGTCGACGGGAGGTCACGTTGTTTACGCGTCACTGGCTATTTAAGCGCAGACGCTTCTAACAATAATTCAGAGAAGTGCTATCACTGACTGCACTCAGCCGCTTCTGAAGGAACGAGCGCTTGATCATTCATCCAGTCTGAGTCTCGGTCTCTGAACATTGCTGAAAACACACTCACGGTCTGAAATGGCGAAGAAAGGTAAGACATGTTTAAAACTAGTATTATTTTCAAAATACATATGATTACAACTTGAAACGTAACGAGTTTCACTTCTTGCCCATACAGAGCAAGCCGCTGTCGTCGAGTGCGCGCAACAGTTGCGCAAAATTGGAGATCTCTTGGATTGGAAATACAAGTTCCTGGTGCTCATAATCGCTCTCCAGAGAATGCAGAACGACGGGAAAAGCTGAAAGAGAAGGAATCCGAACCAACGTACACCTGACATCTGAAGAAGATTCATTTCTGAAGACGAGGTACGTCATCTTCCAAAAACCACAACAACAAAAAGTTGAACAGGAATGGACTTCCGGGACGAAGGCATGGAGAGGATGGCCCGCGAAGACATAGGAACACCGTGGACCATTTCTGTGCTATTCTGAGACCATATTTGTCTCTTGGCTGTTTCTCTGAGGGGGTTTGAACTGAAGGAGTTTTCATTCATCGGGTCGAATCGCAGAGCTCGTTTACTACTGGACTTCTTTTCCTAACAATTCTGAATTTAGTAGGCTAAGTTTAGGCTGCTCAATAATGTGTACAAATAGAGTTAGTGCGAAATGGATGTCCTGGTTTATAGCCTACACTTGTTTTTAGGCCTAGTCTAAAGTAGCTATTTCATACTGAGAGGAACTGACTTCATTTATCCATGATAAATTACCACAAGACGAGATTTAAAAGAAAAAAAAAGTTTGGTTATGCCACTTGCTTGATATTTTGGTCTATAGAAATGTATGTCCAAATATTTTTTTTTTATGAAGCACTGTATATTTTATTCTGAGGTCCTGCAATTGTATTTGGCTTATTCTTTGGTGAATAATTCACAGTGTGTGATACACACGTTTAGGAGTTGACTATTTTAACAAAATGCAAAGATTTTTAAAGCACTTGTCTTGTGAAACATTGGCATTTAGCTAATATCTAACTTTTTAGATGAAACTTTAAAAAAAAATTAAATTGGCTATAGTTGTAATGTGTAAATCTATAATTTGACCAGTAACATGACGTTACTTATCATGTGATAGCAGAGAAGATCTACACACAGTAGGCTAAGCCACTTCCTGTAAATGCAAATGAAATGTTTAATACTTTCTGTTTCTGACTAATGTTTTATGGTGTTTTCTGAAACTGATGAAATGTAACAAAGACTACAAAAATAAACCGCTTGCATGTATATGATTGGTTCCTCAAATGTATTTGTAAGATTTATTTTTTAATAACAGGAATATGTAATGCCTATTTAATGAGGTGGAGATTTTGAATGAATTTTTTAGTGCTGCCAAATCGATAAATGGCATCTAACATAAAAATTGTGTTTACATAATATATGTGTAGGCTATATATTATTATTATTATTATATAGCCTAAATATCTGTGTGTGTGCATGTCTACGTATAGCCTACATATAAGCTACTGTAGCCTATATGTGTGTATATACATATACACACACACATATATATATTTATAAATACACAGTGTTTGATTTGATTAATGATTTTACAGCATACGACGTAAACTGTAAGCTCCACCCCTTAACAAAAACATACAAATTAGATCATACAAGTTCATATAAATAGCTACCAATTCATCAAAATGTAAAACTGACCAATTGCTATGAGATTGTCTTGGCGACTGGTATGAGCCATTTTAAAGCAAAGATTTTTTACCATAAAATAATGTTTTGAAAATCATTAAAGTGGTTCATCAAGTCGTGACATATTGAAATGCACCTATGTCACCGCTTTGCGTTCCTATATCTGACATATCCACGCTATTTAAGATTGCCAGACCGGTGTTCTGTCGATTTTTGCTGCCTTGTCGAAAAAATGCTACCGTAGCGCGAATTGATCACAGAATGAAGTACAATTATAATACAATTCTAAGTTATGAGTAGCTAGCTACTGTATACTGTAGACTACTGTTTTTATTTTTAAAACGGTGTGAAAAGTAAAAATTATGATAAAATATTCATCTTTGACTTGTCAAAGTACACCTTTCCTCATAGTAACTGAAACTTTCAGTTATTCTTTTTCAGCTGGCTGACCGTACAAATATTCAGATGGTAGTAAGCATTTTTTTAAAGGGAAATTATACATTATAACTGGAAAATGAAAAAAAAAAAAGTCTGCACATGCGCATAACCGGTAAGTAGCAAATCTCGATGGGTAGCATGAATCGTCAGAACATCTGGTCGCTTTTCTGTATTCTGAATGAGACAGAAGAAAACTACAAATTTGACTTGCTTTTCGGCAAGCGTTACAATTGCCGATAGATAGGTGGAGCGTACTCGACAGTAGATTACAAGTAAGATACCTTGCAGCTGGGTAGCTTTTGAATTGCCATCATGATTCCATAGCCGGAGCTGGATAAACAGGCTAAATTTCTTACGACGGCAGTAATGGACAATTCCGCTTCCAACCTGTAGGGCGACCGCAGAGGAAAAGTTACTTAGTGTTGCTTTAAACGTGATTTAAAAAATGCTGAGCAACCAGTGAGTAAAGTCTGCTCACAAACAAACGGCCATTTATAGTGAATCAAGAACATACAGCAGGTTTCCCGAAGACCAACAGAACTTGAGACCATAGCTGGCTAACGATGATGATGTAGGGAAACTCACCCCAGAGTAGTGTGATGAACAAATCATTTAATTGAATCAAAACATTGAGCACAACCAGTGTTCAATTGAATTTGATTCCTGAAAGACTGACTCTAACAAACCAGTTCTTTGAAGAAAAAGAAGAAGTTAGATAAGTGAAAGTAATACTGAACCTAAAAAATACCGGTTTCTGAATCAACATTCATTTACTGAACTGGTTGAACTTGTTCACATGATGCGTTTAGAGGAAACCCCGCTCAAGCATAAGCATTCTTGAGGTTATAGTCTCATGTTCTTTTATGCATCATCATACCATGGTAATCCCCTATACGTGTTCAGTGCATTCCACATACAACAAACCAGATTTGACTGCATCATTACACCAGAACATACAGTTACAGCACTAAAACTAAGTGCAATGTACATAAACTTACAAGAACGAGGACAGCTAATATTCATATCCCTTTCAGGCACTTAAAGATATTCCTTTATTATATGATAAAAAGCAGATGTACAAATCAGGGCATCCATTTCACACCATCTCTATTTTTTTTACAGCTCATTAAGTATTTTTTACTAACATGTCAAACACCTGCTTCTTTCACCGGAAGGGCATATCCATACCCCGTTCATTACCAGTCCTCTTTCAGGACAGAAGACAACCAAAAACATGACAATTGACTCCGGCAAATATTCTGCTAACAGCTAAAGGATGGAACAAAATAAAAATGATTAAAAACACAGTATAAAAATTGGAAATATAGCGAGAGGAGATATTACGACATGAACGAACCCATACATATGAGACGAGACGGCTACATCAATGCAGTGATCACTAAGGACAGGCCTCTGGGCTCTGCTAGTGTTTGACTGGCATTTGCATGAAATGGATGAATGTTATGAGGCAACTTAAAGCCAGATGTTTGACTTGGGATCTACGTGAGCTCAATGCTCGCTTGACCTGTTGGTGGTGTGTTAAAGTCCAAGACCCATCGTAAGATTGAATTAACACAGCTGTGAATCTTAGGCTGAATAGATGAACTGGATTTCCTGAACAGCTAAACAAAAAAAAAAGGCTATGAGTAAAAGGAACAATCACCATCAGGTTTTAGTCACTTTATACACAGGCTGTTGAGAATCACCAGCAAATTGACTTTGAATTTAAACCAACATTATTAGCACACATTTGAACATTTTATTCTTCGAGCATTCAGAAAGAGTGAATTTCTGGAAAGAAGACTTGCAAGGAATAAGGGTCATATTATCTTTGAAGCACCGGAGAAAAACTGATGCTTGCGTTTCAGTCTTTTTAAATGTGAAATGGTTTATTTTCTGTTAATTCAAGACCCAATTCAGATATCAGAACCTCAAGGAACTTTTCCAGCTGAATATGGAAAAGCAACTGAAACCTTGACAAGGATCATCAAGCCCCTGTCTTCGGAAGTAGTGGCTCCTTATTCAAAGATACATGGAGATTGAGATTACTGTAGAATTACACCAGGATCTGGATTAGGATTAGAGTCACAGCCTAGTTTAGTACAGGGAAACAGACCCTTTACAAAACACCTCCTTCAATGCGCTCATTTTCGTTCTTACATGAACTTTATGATCTAAGTGCATGAACTACAAGAAGCCTCACAGTGAATTGCAATCATGTAGCAACTATTGGCCATTAGACGTAGACAGGGCAACACCTTTGTGAAGGTCAGAGTCAGATCTGTGACAATGAGAAAAAGCCGTCCCTTTCCAAGAGTCATCATCATCTCCTTCAAAAATTGTATTTCCATCATAACCATCACCAATATCAGTCTGAATCAACCAAGCTTGGGGCCAGTGGTCTGAGTCCATTGCCATGAGCACAAAGTTGAGTCCCTTTCTCTCTACTCTGGAGGTTCATTTGGTGAAAGCGGCCACCACCGCCCACAGCAGCTCGTTGGCGCCCGACTTGGCAGCCTCGGCCTCCGGCTCGAGATCCAGGAGCAGCCGCACCCTCTTCATGGCCAGGTCGTACTGGTCGTCCAGCAGAGGAGCGAAGGCGTTCTCTAGAACATCAGAGGAATGGGCCAGGAACAGCAGAGCCAGCAGACGCTTATCCATCCGTTGGGGCTCGTTGACCCATTTCTCCAGGACGGCCTCCTGGACTTTGCGCACCAGCCGCTGTTTGATGTTGTTGTTGGTGAGCGGGTGGGTGGTCATGTCGAAAAGCAGGAAGTTTTGCTTCTCCGTGGTGAGGACGCCCTTCTCCACCAAGTTCTTAGCCAAACGCTCTCGGACATTTCGCAACTGGTAGTGCAGCTTCAACGGGTTCCAAGTTTCACCTAAAGAATATAAAAAGGGCCTTTGAAATTGACTAGAATTGAAATGATCCAATTCTAGTAGTACTTGTAGCATATTTGAATCTACAAAGCTTAAAGTCAACATGACATCTAAAATAGCCCACTATACTAAAATTGTAACCTTTTATTTTGGATGGTGCCACAAAATCCTCTTATTTTCTCCAACACATCCAACCATTGCGCTTCATTCTGTTATGCAACACCCACTTTTGATGGACCAATTAATTCCCAGTAGATAAAATCAAGTAGGGATGCTCATAATTAACTGGTTAACCGACATTAAGAATTTTTAGATAAATACTATTTGTTAAACGCAATTTATCAAGATATTTTGAAAATGTTTAAATTTAATGGTATTTCGAATAGAACAAAAATGAACAGTAAAAGTTTTTATAAACATCCAGCCAAAATGTATTAATTAAAAGCGGGTGTGATCGCAAAACAGAAACCGATGTTGGGCTCATATAGCCAATACAAATCCAGATGTTTCCACATTCGTAATGTATTTGGATGCTAAACTATTATTTATTATGTAAATGCGGCTCTGTACTTTTAAATTCTTCACATGTGCAGAAATGTGTTTGGCAAACAAACTGAGCAGTGTAACTCGTTTAATACAGTCCAAATGACTGTATTTAAAATAAAATACAGTCATTTGGTTTGCCTGTATTTTATTTTGATTATGTTGTTTCATAACGTGTAACAAGTTAATACATTCCATGTATTTTATTTTGGCTGTGATGTTTGTAAGAGCTGACGTGTTAAGTCTGTCTACGTTTATGTGTTATGAGGTGCTGGCTCGATCACAACGGAAACAACTCAAAAAACTCGCTTTATAATAATGCAGATAAGAGTAAGATATCATAAGAAACTGTTTACATTTATTTCTGTACACCCACAAAAAAAATAAGAAAAAACATTGTGCTTTTGTAAATTAAAGAAAACAAACAGGATGCGCTTTGTGCCGTCTCGGTTTCCTTGTTTTTGGAGCGAGTCACAAAAATTAACCAAGACTCATCATTTAGGCTCCTACTCGTCACCGTTTTTTCTTTTATTTTGTTAATATTTACGTGAAATCTATTTTACGTATTTATTCCTTTTATAAATATGCTTATATTCTCTGTTCACTGAACCGCTGCAGGTGCATGATGTGACGATGAATCCTCATGTTCTGTTGTTTATTCTGCTATTTGCACATGTAAAACTAAACCCTGGAAAACAAAGTTTGTTATTTTTAATGGGTCATACACACTTAACCATTCTAATTAAATGTAACAAACTTATCGGTTTTCTTATCGGACACACTTTAACAAACTAACAAGTTTCGGTTGTCGGTTAGGAAAAAACAAACAAAACTAAATGAATATCCCTAACCTCACTTTTTTTTTTTTTACTTTATTTTGTATGTTCTGTTTCATGAAATGAATCAGATCACAGAAGTAAAATTGTTTGCAATGTTTCACACTGATTTTAAGGCAAAAAAAAAAAAAGAAGAAGAAGTAATTAAGCCATAATTTACATCATTCCAAAAGTTTATGAAGAACATTCCAACTTTTTTGATTAAACAAAAGACTTTCATTTTATGGTAAAAAAGAATTCCCAATGAAACATTTTTAGAAATATCTTTGTATTTCATGGAAGAAAGCAAGTCATACAGGTTTGGAAGTGTGAATAAATAACATACTTGTACATGTGCCAAATATATTCACAACTCACCACTTAACAATTCAACCCAGCTCTGGACTGTTTCTGGAGGTTGAGTCTCTTTAATATGTTTCAATGCCTCATCCAGCAACATGTCTCCAGTGGGGGCATCAGATTTACACAAAACCTGATGAACAATCAATGAGTCAAGATGAAGTGTAAATAGCATTAATTA
The DNA here is from genome assembly GCF_988280905.1 of Pimephales promelas. Lineage (NCBI taxonomy): Eukaryota > Metazoa > Chordata > Actinopteri > Cypriniformes > Leuciscidae > Pimephales > Pimephales promelas. The sequence goes on from NC_142791.1 coordinate 12,419,907, forward strand.
AATAATAAATTATTGATATATTTTTTAAATCACACCCACCTTTCTGGACAAAAGGCTTTTCCTCCTCATTCCAGATGCCTCCAGTTGCAGGCGTCCTCTTATGGCCAGCTCAATAAGCATACATCCTCTCAGACCAGAAGATATGCAATCATTCCAGAATGACGTGTAACCCTGAGCAAGACAGAAGTTATTCAAACATTATTCTAAGAACAACATCGGCAGATATCACACATGAAAAGGCATAAATCGTTCGGACGGCATTCATTTCATATGACATCAACAAAAATTGCCTATCGCTGGAACTGTTATGTGCAGGATAGTTATAGAGTTACATAATTCACATTTAGCCTACGGCAGAACACTTAGAGACATATGCTTTCTAACGTTAGCTATATTTTACTCGAAAGAGCACGACTGGGACACTCCTAACAGGCTAAATGGTGAAGGTCTCCAGGAACAGCTGTTCTTAAGACTCTTAATCTGTGTCGTTTAACAGGATTTATCGAACTTAATCCATGTTAACTAACGTTAGCCGCTTCCTGGAGACCATTTGACTAACAAAGCCACACAAGTCACGTCGAACCTCTCGATCCTTCAGTCCGAGCAGTAACACCTCTTCCATCAAAGTCAGCCGTGTTTCTTTGGAGTCTCCCTTGTCTTCATCCTCCTCCTCTCCGCGACGGGACTCGTCCTCATCCTCTCCGGGGATTTTCTCTTTATCCGCGGCGGCGGCGTTACGCGAGGCCTCGGTCCGTCTCTGCACCAGGCCCGAGCTTCTCTGCGTTAGCGAAGTCATTGTTTTGCAGAAGCCTAAAACACCAGTGTGTTTAACAGCCTTTTAATTATACATCCGACAGGCAATGTCTATATTCACGCTGCTCCGTGCCCCTATAGCTGTTTCATTAATATACTTTCTGTTGACGTGGATGTTTACATGCATCCGGGACGTTCCACCTCTTCCACTCTTATTTCCTTATTCAATATGGCGGACGTTGATGACGCAATGACGCATGTAATGTGACGTCTGCGTGAACGTTTGGTCGAAGACGCTCGCTGATTCTATTTCTGTGAGTGACAAATTCATGTTTATAGATCATTCACTGTAAAAAATACTGTTGGTTTAACTTAAAAAAGTAAGTAACCTGGTTGCCTTAAAATTTTAAGTTGATTGAACTGGAAAAAGTGAGTTAATACAATGAAGGAGGAGATTAGTTTAATCATCTGAAATTCAAAATAATAAGTTATCTCAACTAAATAAATTATTTAGGTTGATTTGACAAAAGAAAAAAATGTTGTGATAACAAATCTTGTAAATATTTTTTCATCATTGTAAAATATTTTCTGTTTTATGACAAAATGAATTAAACAGTGTTTCGACTATATCTTGGAACCCATTTTTGTATTTCCATCCTTAAAATTAGGCTTATAGAAATCAATAAAATTTTCGTAAAAAAAAAAATATATATGTTCATGATTCGTAATCACAACATATTTTTATTTTGTCAAATCAACTTAATTTATGTGGTTCAGATAACATAATATTTTGAGTTTCTGATGATTAAATCAATCTCCTTCGTTGAATTAACTAAATTTTTCTATTTCAAGGAACTTAAATTTTAAGGCAACCAGGTTACTTAATTTTTTAAGTTAAACCAACAATATTTTTTTTACAGTGAGTATGTATTTTTTCCTACTGTGGTGTCAATAGGGAATGAGATCTGATTAAAACATTCTTCCAAATATCCTCCTTTTGTGTTCAGCAGAACAAATAAACACATAGAGGTTTTGAACAACACGAGGGTGAGTAAATACTGACAGAATTTTCATTTTTGGGTGTACTAACCCTTTAAGAAGTGAAATTTGGAAATGCAAATATAATGCTACAATGAAGGCTAATAGGCTATCATTACAAAAAAATATTTATAAGATATGTGAACTTCAATAGTCAAATCATTCTATTCAAATCTGTCATCAGTTTTCCTTATGTCAATATTTTAGTTATAAAACCCATGAAATATAATTGTTGTAAGTAATTATCCTCTATACTTAGGCTATTTCTTTGTTAATACATAGAACATCATCAGGTACCAACCTGATGTGTTGTACCTGTTGTGGGCGTGTCTAAGTGTTAGAGGGCGGGGATTCCGGTGGCGGGTGAGCACCTCCTGCCAACTACGTCACATCAAATAAATAAAGAGGAGCGAGCCAGACTTACATTAGTGGCCCTGTAGATCATGTGTAGTTCATTTTCTTTAGTGTTTAATAGGCTAGGCTAGAAGATAACGGCGCTGTTACATTTGCTTCCTGACGTGATGATGGGACATCCACAGAACAGTAAGTTGTCATTCAAAAGTTCAACTTAATTATGAGCCAGCGTAAGAAGAGATGCGTATTTGTATTTTGAAAGGTCACCACAATTAAAAGATTACAAATATATATAATCTAGGCTTATACTTGTTATTAAAGGAAATGAGCTGATTTCATCCTGCGTGGGTTGTGGGCATCAGATCCTGGATCGCTTCATCCTGCGGGTTTCTCCTGATCTGGAGTGGCACGCGCAGTGTCTGAGGTGCGCGGAGTGCCACCAGTATCTGGACGAGTCTCGCACCTGCTTCATCAGAAACGGGAAAACCTTCTGTAAAGACCACAGGTAGGCTATAGCAAACAGCTTCTGTCCCACTTGTCTTTAACTATTACATTTAAATGAATCAGTTGATAGCCTACAATGCACTTGTTGATTTTACATATAAAAAATATATAAAATAAAAAACCTGGCTGTGGCACTTTAAATAATAAAAAATTATATGATCAATAAGTTATGGAAACATATGGGTTTTTTTTTTACATTGCTTTAACTCATCGCAAAATGTTTAGAATATTTTAAAGACATTTTTTAAAGTCAGTTTAATGTAATTTAAGTTGAAAATTACTTAAACATCTGAGTTGATTGAACTTAAATTTTTAAAGCACAAACTTTTTTACAGTAAACATGTTGGCCCTTAGCTTATCCTACCCGTACCCACCTTCCAACCAACCCATGTACCATCAAACCATACCCTAACCTTATTCGTGTCCCACCTCAATAGCAAGTGTTTTGTAATGAACACAAAACATACAAAACATGACCAAGCAATGTCTTACATTAAAAACAAAATTAAGTATAAAGACGCACTTAATATAAAGTGTGACTGAGTTTTCTAACTAAATAAGGTACAATGAATTGAAAGGATTTTTTAAAAACCTTTTTAAACTTTTAAAATGTGTTGGAAAAAAAAAATCCAAAAAGAAAATATTTCATTCAGCAATTTTGATAGTACATACATTTACATATACATTTGTGAAATATATATATACAATATTGTAAATTGCCATTTTTACTATACAATGTACTATGCATAGAATTTGTGAAATCTATATATACACATTGTATAGTAAAGTGCTATTTTACATGATAAATCCCCCTATATTCTCTGTCAGATTATGCAGCAGTAAATGTGCAGGATGCCACAAAGCCTTCGTCAGAGAGGAGTATGTCATGCGAACGCGAGTGAATATTTATCACATCCAGTGTTTTCGATGCAAGAGCTGCAATCGTCCGTTACTCCCTGGAGATGAGTATGTTCTGCGGGACGGTCAACTGCTCTGTACAGACCATCATGAGTGTTTTAACCAATTAAAGTGTTCATCAAATTACCAACAGAAGGAGACTACTGATCCATCCGGTAAGTCTATAGAGTTTCCGGACAAGCTCAGCCAGCATTTAAATGATTTATCCACATGGTGAATATATATCATACTTCAAGGTTGAATAACTGTTGAATTTCATTTGGAAATTGAATCAATGTTGATACCAGCTGACAAAAATATAATTTTGCTAACATTCCAATTTAAGGAATAAGTCACCTGATATGATAATTCTATCATCATTTACTCACCCATATGTTGTTCCAAATGTGTAAAACACAAAAGAAGATATTTTGAAGAATGTCTGAAACCAGACAGTTTGCTTCCATTGACTTCACACACACATATATGTATATATATATATATATATATATATATATATATATATATAATTTTTCCTGACATTCTTCAAAATATCTTCCTTTGTGTTCAGCAGAAGACAGAAATTCACACAGGTTTGAAAAGGTGAGTAAATGATGACAGAATTTTCATTTTAAGTGAACTATCCCTTTAAGGAAACATTCAATTTTACAATTTTGTAAACATTATGAATGGGAATGCTTCTTTTGAAATTTCTAAAAAGAATCTGAAACAACATTGAAAAAATGCTAGAACTAGAACTTTAGAAAAAAAGAAACCTTTCATGATTGGTGTATAAATAATATTTTTGAGCTGATGTTTTGAGAACATCATTAAAGCCCAGATAACTTTGAACGAACATTTTATTAATATTACTGGAAGAACGTCTGCTCATAACTTTGTGAGAGCCTGTCCAGAACGTTCACCGTTAGCTGCATGGGCTACTGTAATGTTGTTTCGATGTCTTAAATTTAAAATGAATTGATTTATACAGTTTTTGTTAACCTTTTTTACAGCCATTTAGCACTAGATGTCGATAAAACGTCTTGTTATATGTGTCTATCACAGAGGACATGACATCCTCAGCACCCTGGTCCTCAAGGTCAGAGAGAGCCACTCGCGTCCGGACGGTTCTCAGCGAGTCCCAGCTCCGCATGCTCCAGACCTGTTACAGTGCCAATCCCAGACCCGACGCCCTCATGAAAGAGCAGCTCGTGGAAATGACGGGCCTCAGTCCTCGGGTCATTCGCGTCTGGTTCCAGAACAAGCGATGCAAAGATAAGAAAAGAAGTGTGATGATGAGACCCACACAGACGCAGCTCGAGGGCCGTCCGGCGAGTGAGCAGGTATAGGTACACACAGCGGGCTCGGTTCTATGACTGATCCTAAGGTCTACCAATGCCTTTGGCTTAAACAGTCGCAGTACAAAACTGAAATGGTGTTTGTTGTTTGGTCTTGATGAAAAGGTTTCAGAGGATCTAATGCTGGCCAGTCCCGAGAGCCAGGACAGTGACATGATGACACATTTCCCCCCATGGAAACTACTGACCGACTTTATTCTGCAAAAGAATGCTGATTACAGATCATACCAGCAATTGGTAAATATCAGGATACACAAAAGATAAAAAAAAAATATTGTTGTTTTTACTTAAAAAATTAAGTAACCTGGTTGCCTTAAAATTTTAAGTTGATTGAACTGGAAAAAAAGTGAGTTAATACAATGAAGGAGATCAATTTAATAATCATAAACTCGAAATAATAAGTTATCTCAACTAAATAAATTATTTAAGTTGATTTGACAAAAGAAAAAATGTTGTGATTACAAATATTGAAAATATATATATTTTTTACAGTGTACTAACAATGCATAATAGATGCATCATTTTTGCACTGTTGTTCTTTGTTTGGATTTGGTTTTCAGCTTTCTTTACCAAAGGAAGGTCCTTGTTCTGCTGGAAGTGAAGTTGTGTCAATATCGGCTCACTATCCAGACACACCCAACAGCCTGACAGCAAGTGCCACAGACATCAGCGAGTAAACAGAGTCTCCCTGAAATAGGAGGCTGCAGTAGGACCACAGTCCCAGGACCCGTTTTTTGTATGTACTAGCAGTTTATACTGTTCAATTTGTATTAATACATTTCAGGTACGAATTAGTGCGATTTTTGCTAAATCGTATACATATTTTACGAATTGGCCAATTTGTATGAATTCGTACGAATGACCTACCCCTGACCCCACCCCTAAACCTACCCATCACGTGGGTTTGGACAAATCAAATTCGTACGAGTGAGGTCGTATGAATTTGTACTAATTAGCCACTTTTTAAGCACTCGTACGAATTCGTACGAATTGGTCGTGAGATAGCGTAGGTTTTTCTACTGTGGATGCCTCAGGTCAGGACCAAATAATGTTCGTCCAATCATTGCGTTCAGTTCGACACAATCAACGGTGAAATGAATCTGCCGCAGTCAGGTGGTACAAGAGCTCTGTAAGTCGTTTACATGCTCTATTATTGTAATGTTACGTGCGTCGTTGAGACACAAGGAAATTTAACGCTGTCTCTCGTCCCTCCTTAACCTCCTTCAGTTTTGATAGAAAGAATTACCTTATTTTTTAACATGGAAGAAAGATATTTTTTGTGTATGTATGAAAGAAGACTTCCTTTTTATTAGCCGCAGATGGCGTGGTGCTTCTAGTCTGGTGTGTGTGTTTATTATTAATAAATTAAAACAATATGAAAACAAATACCAGTTTATAACAACTGGAGGTGCCTGACACCTAAAGCCTTGAACATTCACATTTAAAATGCCCGCGCCTGCTCTTACATTAAAAATAATGTGGACAAATAATAGAAATGCTATAGTGTCTGTGGGTCTAGTCGTTGCGTTTGTTGTGTAAGTCAGGTCTCTGCTGTTGGAGTAGAATAGGCGGCACAGTTGCACAAAAACAAGGGTCCTATATGCCAGCCCCCGGTATTGTAGGAATATAGTATTGACTATACAGCCAATGATTGGCAGTTAACTGTGAAAACAATGAAGGACTTCTTTATATACAGTACTATTTACAAGTTTGGGGTCGGTAAGACTTTTTATGCTTTAGAAAAGTTGTGAGCTAATTTATTTGACTAAAAATACAGTATATGTGTGTGTGTGTGAGATATACTGTATATTACAATTTAAAATAACGATTTTTTATTGTAATATATTTTAAAATGTAATTTATTCCTGTGAATTAATCATTACTCTGGTCTTCAGTGTCACATGATCCTTCAGTAATCATTTTAATATGATTTGATGGCGCAAGAAACAATATTATTATTATCAATGCTGAAAACAGTTGTGCTTTTTCATGTTTTTGTGCAAACCATGGTATTTTTTTTATCATAGACAGGTCAAAGTATTTATTTAAAATAGAAATCTATTTGAAAAATTAATTTTTAATTTAATATTAAACATTACAAATGTGGTTGCTGTAACTTTGAATGTGTTTAAATGCATCCTTGGTGAATAAAATAATAAAAGTATTCAATTTCTTTAAAATAAAAATATTATTGATTTATTAGGATAGGATTTTCTTGCCAGGACAGAATGTGACAAAGTATTAGCGATCTGGTTATTATTATTTTCCATTGGATATGTGGTTTTATGAACCTGTTTATAAATTAGAAATCAAATTATGAATTGTCCAAATTTTAAATATTTTATTATGCATAATTATTGTATTTATTTCTTGAAATCTAATGTAATAATATTGTAAGCTGTTCAGCTGTCATTGTGGCCTAATACATTGCAATATACTATATCAATTTTTGTTTCTCTGACCAAAATTTAACTTAAATGATGTCAGACCACAGGGGGCAGTCATTGTCAGAGAGAGAAACATTTATTTCTGAAAACCAATCAGATATTAAGAAACTGTCTTAAACAGCAACATGAAATCTGAATGCCTTGTTGGTCTAAAAGTCCTAAAAATGTTTTGTTCATGTTTGAGGGAGGTTTCCATATTCAGGACTGTTCCTCTTTGCGTGTGGGTTCATTTGAAGGACCTCTTTCTTAGGAGCGGTGTTTTGAACTGAATATAATCAAACCAATGCATCCACTATTTCGGCCCATTTCTCTGCTGTTGAGCATGTAAGTGAATTGAAAAGATCTTGTTTGGAGATGGTGCTCTATACCATTGGTCTGGGCTCTCAACCTTTTGTTTTCTAGATCAAATAATGAAAGAGGTCCTGCACTTCAACGGGCCAATTCATCCTCACAGAAAGAGATGAATTAATGGATCGAATCTCTGCTTTTTGCTCTCGCAGCTTTCATCTTTGCCCCCACCTATTTATTGTTAACTTACAAAATTGAGTGAGAAATATCAAGCCTTAAGCGTAATTATCCACGTCTTTGAGAAGCTTTTATTAAAATGCTAATTTAGCAAATGTGCAGAAAAAAGGAAAGTAAAAAGTGGTATTAGCATGACATACTAGATGTTGAAACATTGATCAACCATTTAGTTTTATTTTTAATATTATATAATATTTTAATATTTATCAAATAACTGGGATTTGTTGTGTTTTGTTTGTAAACTGTACTTTGTTTGTATTATAAGTCTCTTTCGTTTATTGTGAATAAGATAAATGAGTTTCCATTAGATGGTCACTTTAAAATTCTGTCCCTTAGTACTTTTTTTTTTCTCTTGTTCAAAGCATTCGTTATTACTATTTGCTCATTTCATAAATGAATAAAATATGAATAAATAAATATTTAATGAAAAGCAATTCAAAAATGGGTTGATGCTAAAATGCAACTTCCTTTACAGACACAGAAAATCATCTAAAAATTGCTGTGTTTTAACCCAACTTTGGGTCAAATATGGACTAACCCAGCCATTGGGTTAAATTTTTAATAATACATTTTTAACCCAATGTTTGGGTTTGTCCATATTTGACCCAAAGTTGGGTTAAAACAACACAGCATTTTTAGAGTGTAAATGTGCATTGGTCATAAAATCGTAAAATAAATACATTTATTTTAGTTAGTCTACATTGGTTTCTATGGGCAAATGAAAGTATGTTTTTTTAACTATGAGACATGGGTAATATAATCAGATCAGTGCATTCACTATTTCACCGGTTGTTAGACTCGATGTAGGTGAAATGAAAAGATCTTGTATGCTTTATACTGCTGCTCAGCTCTAAACCCCATACAGACACCTTTGTGCTCCAGATCAAATAATGAAAGAAGTGCTGCACTTCAACGGGGCAATTCATCCTCACAGAGATGAATTAATGGATTAAATCTGTTTTTTGCTCTCAAAGCTTTCATCTTTACCCTGATCATTTTCTTCTCATCAAGTTAAAAAAAGAGTGAGAAATATGAGACCTCTACTTATTTACTAAATTTGACTGAAATTAATATTCCTTGTTTATAGTTCACCAAAACACAAAAATTCATTTTGTTCCAAATCTGTATGGCTTTCTTTCTTCTATGGAACATACAAGAAGATATTGGAAAGATATTCTGAAGAATCTTAAAGTTTATTTTTTTGTCCTTCATATAAAATTATTATTGCATCATAATTACTTCTAATTATTATTACAGTGAAATTAAATATATTGTGGTTATTTTCATGTTTGGATGATTTAAAAAATTACCACTTAATTAATAAAATAATAAATGAGTCAAAGTAACTGGAGGAACTTTTCTGAAAATGACAAGACACACACGGACAAGTGACGTACACATATTTTCTGCGAAAAGCATTCCACCCGTTCTAAAATATAATCTCTTACCACAGTGAATCAGTGTGAGACAAAACGTGTTTTGGAAGAAGGATTTATGATGTATTGAATCATTTTTTTTTTCATTTAGTTATTTTTTTTTTTTTACAAAAAAAAGTTACATAGGCTACCTTCAAGTATAGGCCTATGTTTTTGAGCTATTAAAACAACAAGACCCCAGCCGGAACACGAGGTTCATTCAGGGCAGTATATTGTATGATATAAAATAAACAAAGAAAACATACCGTGCCAACACATGTACACTGTTAACATTTGTTTAAGCTGCTTGTCCTATAGTTAAGCAGCTGGATTTTCTCGAAATGAAGCAGACACTGAACGGCCTGGTGTGTAAAAACATTAGCGGCCACTAGATGGCACACTAAACACTTGCTATTTTAAAACTGAACTCCACAGACAGAACACGCCTTTTGCACCACATAAAACTTTGCTGCAAAATAAAATAAAATAAAATAAAATAAAATAAAATAAAATAAAATAAAATAAAATAAAATAATAAAATGTTACTCTATTGTAATTAGCTGTTCTTCCAGCACTGCTGGTGTAGTTAGTTGTTTTAGAGGGCCACCAGCTAAACTTAGAAACAGCACAGTTGTTGTTTTTTCTTTTTTTTTCTCAGAATTAAAGAAAAAAGAGACAGGAAGAGGAAGGACAAATAAGAAGCAATGCACATCTCTCACACATGTGTTCCCACAGTGGGCAGAAAGCTTCAGCCTTTGCCCCTCGTGGCTTACAGTGTAACTGATATCTACAGCAATTGTGTGAGAACTACAGATATTTATACTATTAAACTATTCCACTTCCAGCTGCACTCATTATTGATGATGATAGTTTTGATGATTGCCGACTGTTCAGAGGAAGGACGGGCCTTTCAGGGACGTTTGTTCTGCATGGGACAGCATGATTCCTGTGCGTTGCAGACTGCTCTGATGAAGGGGTTACAGCCTAATCTGATTTGGCCAAAGTCTGTGAGTAAGACATACTGAAGAGGAAAGGAGAGGTTTGATGATTCAGAGGTTACATCTCTAAAATCCCCTTGAGGAACTATCCCCAAAAGGTATTGAAATATGTCCTGTGTAAACACGGTCTTGAATAAACAGTCACATCCAAATGCCTTGCCTCCCTGACCATTTCGGTAACATATTTGTGTGTTATCCAAAAAGACGAAGCACAAAGACCTGCTCTATGTCCCCTATATGCTGATATATATATATATATATATATATATATATATATATATATATATATATATATATATATATATATACAGTGGTATGAATAAGTTTTGGCACCCATGCTAAAGTTGCCTAAAAAGAGGAATAAAAAATCATCTTTTGGATATTGATCTTAAATGTGCCATATGTAATAATTGAGGTAACAATATCCGAAAAATGAGCTACACGCATCAAAAGAATGAGAAGAAATAAGTGCAATGATGTCATTAAAAAACTGACAAGTTATAGTGCTGCCGAGATATTAACCTGAATTAGCATGCTAAATTACTAGCCCCGGCCCAGCAGGTGTCGTAATACCAGTTCCGGCCATGGGAGGCGGTATGCGGGCGGGCAACATAACCACCAGCCTAACTGCAATACACGAGTGAGTCGCGCTCGCGCCGGCTTGTGTGTGTACTTGAACCTGATGTCATGTCGTGTGGAAATACAGCCCATTACTACATTTCAGTTCAGGGAAGAGTTCAAAAAATGATTGGTCGACATTATGCATGAGGAATACATTTTGGTAAGTTGTAGCATACTGTATCTTTCAACAGTGTTCGTGTTCTTTTCCATTAGCTAGAGATGATCGGTTCACGTGCGCTAGGGATCTGTGGTGTAACATTAGGTACTGTATGTGGACAAAAAATTAAAACTCAACAAATAGACAAATGGATAGCATATGTGGAAAGACCTGGGTACCCCCTTTACAAAAAAAAAAAAAAGGTAATTATGTCAAGTATGAAGAAAGTTACAACATTTTATAGTTCAGTAATCAGCGCCTATTTTTGTCTCATTTCTAAGGTGAAAACAATAGAATTTAGTGTGACCGAAAACAAGTTGTTTTTTCACAAAAATGCTCATAACTTTCTCAATATTCAAGATATCTTAATGAAATTTTCTGTGGAGATGGGTTTCATATAGTTATTTGGATCAATACTTTATTTTAACACACGTAAAGACTGATTTGGCCTATCTATTATAGTATTTTTGGAGCAGATGTTGAAAATACAAATAATTGAATGGAAAACAACAATTCAAGGAAAATTATATATCCTTAATTTAAAAGATGGATTTTGGTTGATTCATGCTATTTCCAGTTGTGTAAGAATATAGAGTTAACAATACTAATGCTGGTGGAGGAAAGAAAGTGGAGGAGACCACACAAATGTTGAGTGTAGCCTACACGGCGCGCTGCATTTTGACAGCTCTTCTACAGGTAACGTTCAGTGGCAGTAGTCATAAAAAAGAGGGGGAGTTTAAATGGCCACGAAATTTTGTACAGCACACCACAAACATATGTTCTTCATGTCTACCTTCCTCTGGAAAGTGTCCAAAGTGGGTAAAAATAATTTCTTGACAGTTGAATTCTTCCGTATTGTTTGAAATCGCCTTTCAGGAGGAAAATGCAGCCTGACTAGAAAAAATTGAAAACAAATGTGCAGTCGAAAACGCTAATGATGTGATTGGCTAAAAATAATCCAGGATTCCCACAGCAAGTCAATAAAAACAGCGCATTTTAGGAGACCCGCTCAGAGTGATTCGGGAAAATCCGGCACAGAAATTTGGAACACAATGGCGGCCGCTATTTTTTGAAATGTCCACATACCTAGTAACATGTACAAGCGCCAAAACGGTATTTATTCTTTGAATTGCGTAATAAAATTGACAGAATCTGAGATCTTAACTAACCTGCTTGCTAAGTGTCAATTGTGTTTGTCTTACGGTGAATTCACGGCGCTAGCTTGATCAACATCAGCGAATGCTGTCTGTCAAATTAATTCACTAACAATAAAAGTGTAATATGAACAAAACGAATACCATAAACTTCAAATAATTGTCCAAGCTTTTATTTTCCCATATCGTCGAAATGCACCAGTTTGTTTTTGAGACAGGCGTCTATGAGGCGGTCTTCATCATTTAGTGTTGAGATGTTGTTCATTGAGTCTCTGATCTCTAAAAATCTCCAAATGCTCCACGTGAAACTGCAGTCTTGCAACCTTTTACTATCATGTCAAATGATTTGAATAACATGCGCGATGGTAGGAGCACAAGTCATTTTCTGGAGCAATACTGCCCCCATCTGGTATGGAATATGGAGCAGGATTTGATTTATTATGTTAGATGGCACCTTTAATGCCTTAATTAGAAAAATGAGGAAAACTCCAACCTTTAAGGACACAAATTTTCTTTGTGAATGAATAATGTATCATACATAAATAAATAAATAAATGTTTTTCCTTAAAATACAGGGTGCATAAGTCAGGGCACCCGTATGTTAAATTCCCATAGAGTCAGGCAGATTTTTATTTTTAAAAGCCAGTTATTTCTTGGATCCAGGATAATATGCGTCCTGATAAAGTTCTCTTGGCCTTTGGAATTAAAATATCCCCACATCATCACACACCTTCCACCACACCTAGAGATTGGCATGGGGTACTTTCCATAAGATCATCTTTCAATGCAAATCAAACAAGGCTAACTGAAGTAAAACCATGCCAATCTCTAGGTGTGGTGGAAGGTGTGTGATGATGTGGGGATATTTTAATTCCAAAGGCCAAGAGAACTTTATCAGGATGCATATTATCCTGGATCCAAGAAATAACTGGCTTTTAAAAATAAAAATCTGCCTGACTCTATGGGAATTTAACATACGGGTGCCCTGACTTATGCACCCTGTATTTTAAGGAAAAACATTTATTTATTTATGATACATTATTCATTCACAAAGAAAATGTGTGTCCTTAAAGGTTGGAGTTTTCCTCATTTTTCTAATTAAGGCATTAAGATCAATATCCAAAAGATGATTTTTTATTCCTCTTTTTATGCAACTTTAGCATGGATGCCAAAACTTGTTCATACCACTGTATATATATATATATATATTCATTTCAAAATCATGCCTTTTCCCTTCATTTCAAAATCATGTTTAATGTAAATTGTCTTATTTGTCTTATGAAAAATATACAAATATTAATTATTAATGTATTAAACTTTAATAACCAAAAAAAGTAAAAAACATATTACTAATTTCAATGTAACAACTGTAATTTCCACCACAAGATACTATCAATACTCTAAAATACGTTATTATTATTTTTTTCTTTTGATGAAAATTACACTGTGGTGGAAATGACTTCCAGGAAAAATGACAGATGCATGTATACACTGTTGGACAGATTAAATAAACTAGTAGAGAGTAAAATGTATTTTAAGGGAGATTAGTCTATAAACGTGCTCAAGCCAATGCCAAACAGCTGAAGAAACACCCATATTGACTAAAACATAAACGGCTCATCTAAAACATCAGTATTTCATTCACTATGCTCATTAAAGAGTAATGAGAGTATCATAACTGGTGATGAGCCTTTGGATACTTGAAACGCAAATGCAGACAAGTAAATCAATGATAATTGCTGTAATAACTCTCAATGAAAAGTTTACGTTTTTCCTTATTTAGTTTCTAGCTCCTGCTGCTCACATCAAAGAAAACACAGATAGTTTCAATAATGGAAGTAGAGAAACCAATTAACAGGCCTTAAAAAGAGAAATAAACATTCACTTGCTGGATTTTCACACATCGAACAGTTTGAGCTGCACTGACAGCAGCTTTAAATCATTCCAGGAAGGTCAGCTGTGAAGACCTCCTCTCCAGCCCATATTGGAGCCATTTCCTGGCTCATGGGTTAGCCATAAAGATCCTCATGTGAGCCTTCAGCCAGCACCACTCTTTAAGAACAACACACTCACATGCTGAGAGATTCTCTTACCCCAAACACTGATGCTAACTGCTATGACGAACCGCTTTAGCTCAACTACATGAGTTGTTTTCACATATTCAGGCCTTTAGCGACCCGGGTCTTTATCTAACACGGATGGATCGGTAACACTTTACAATACGGGTGCACTAATAATAAGGATTAATTCATGTTTAACTAATGCACAGATAATACTGAATTAATGTGTAACTAATGATTATTTAAGCTATTCATTAATGATTAACTATTTAAGAGTATGTAAGGTTAATGTATTAGTTCATAGATGATTTGTTATTAATTAAATATGTAATTGTTAATTAATTCCATAATAACTCATTTTTTAACTAATAGTGTCAATTAATATGTTAATTGCCAGAATGAGCCAAAACCTTGTATTTCAACTTTCATATAATATAACAGGTACACTAATATGCATTAATACATGATTAATTACTTCATTGTTATTGCAAATTCATGTGCAAATTACTACAATTACTAAATGACTAGTTAATAATGATGTGTCCCAACAAGTAAAGTCATAATGATACCTTTGCAAATCATTAGCTAATGATTAATTAAAGCAGACAGCTGGAAGTTGAAGTGCATAGCTTTGACTATTTGTGGTAATTAACACATTAATTTACACTAGTTCATGAAATATGTTATTAAGGAATTAATACACAATGACACATTGAATTAACAGCAATTAATGTATTACTCAATCTATTAATCATATAGATTCTTTATTAGTTGCTGAGTAATCATTAATTAATGGTTTAGTTCTTCATGAGTTATACATTAACTCATGATTATCTGTTAAGCATGAATTAATGCGTATTGTAAAGTGTTACCAATGGATCTTTACCTGACGCAATAATAAAACTCTCCTTATGTTAGAGTAATTACAGAAGAATAAAATGGGAGCTTTTTTAAATTGAGAGTTCTTTAATAATAACTGTTGAATTAGACAGCTCTCTAATTTAATTCTTACAATTAAAAATGCAATTATGACGAGTAACGCTGGGAATATTTTAAGCTAAAATGTCTTGCTCATTCCCTGACAGTGCACATCAGATACAACAGCAGCTTAAGTGTTCAGTGGCCCATAATGGCATGCCATGTCGCTCAATGCTACAAAAACTCTTGTGGATTAGTTATGAGCGGAGGGCACAGCAAATGCAGATGACGGGCAGCTTTTTAAAAAGCTTTTTCCTTGTCTTACATCATAAGTGAGCTGCATGTAGTCTAATCTCATTTAGAAGATCTATGAAGAGGTTGAAAGACAACATTACCATCGGTGGAAATATCCTATAACATGTTTAGCAATGGGCCCTTTTTTTGTTTGGTCCAGATCTAATAATTTAATCAGAAATACATTAAAAAATAATCCAGTCTTACAATTAAGTGTAGCATTAGTTCTACCAGAAAGACTCTGGAAGAAAACACCATAACAAGTATATGTATTAACAGCCCAGCAAGCAAATATTATATAAAGTTCTTTGGTATATAAGGCCAGAGTGATACTATCCTGATATGCAAAATGAAGAAAAAAAACTTTTAAAAAGAATTTCATTCTTAAAACATTGTTTGCAAACAACAAAATCATGCAGGAAAAAAAACTTAAACCACAAATTAACAGTGTTTATAATCACCATATTATAAAAAGCCAAGGAGACATTCCTTGACGTTGATAAACAAAACCAAGGCTAAATACCTAGCCAATGCCATGTGCTCCCAAAAGCTCATTAAATTTGTAAAATGAGACCAAGCATAACAGGCTTGCACTTTTTTTGAAAGCATTTCATATGTCATCTGTTCAAGTTGAGACAATCAGAGGAAGCTCTGTCTTATTGGTTTTCGAAAACATGCGAGAACAATCATCGAGGCTTGATGGAAGAAAAATAGCACTGATGCAATCTGAAGAGCTTGCATCAGAATTAGTGTTTGTGAGGAAGAGGGAATCAGACAGGGAGTGATAGAGTTATTTGCAATGTGAGGCACTAAAACTTGCAATCTCACACACATGCTTTGACTTCTGCAGTCGCTGTGTCATAGTCAATAGCACAAAAGTCCAAAAAAATGCTAAGAGAAACATTCATTTTGTGCATTTAATGAGATTGTAATATTGGGCCTTTAGGGATGAAACATGGAAGTCCGCAAACAGGGACGTGAGCGCTTTGTCCGATTGACCATTCAAGTCTCTTCCTACATTTTATCACAACTTTGAAGTGTGCATGATGGACACCTTACCATTTCATGAAGCCAAAGGAGAGAATTTGTGATATACTTGATATGTGATTGATAACGTTGGTGTGTCGCGTGACAACGCCAACACGAGACAGTAGATATAGTAGTAAGAATATAGTTCACACTTCATTCTTTCTTACTAATATATGTATTGCAAAGTGTTATTTTAACTATTGCAAAGCAAGTTTCATCTAAACAGAAGACCTATGCAGTTTCTGATGATCAGAGAAAACTGACTGTAGAAGAAGACTTTTATGCCATTTCTATCACACTGCGAAGAAAATTTACCAACCAATAAGAGTCATGCTTATGGTCATAAACATTGTTTTTTAGATAAACATAAGAATATTCATTTAACAAAAAGTTATAACTGCACTTTCAATCTGTCCTTCAGTTGAAGGCATGTCCTAAATCACAATATAAAAATATACAAATTAAAACCATGTTCATGTGATTTTGAATAAATTAATGGGGAAATGAATGTCATGTCATTGGCCCCAATATTGTATGTGTTGAGCACAGTTTAACCAATGCAGTTCCTTTAGCATGGAAATGACACAACTTGCAGCAGAAATTTCAATGTGCTGATGAAACACGCCCAGATTAATTCCATTGATATGTTCTTGTGAGTGGATGCCAAACCCCGCAGTGACCTCCCTTTCCTCTTCCCTCCTCAGAAGACGTGCAGGAAGTCAATAACAATAGGACCCCCTCTGCTCAGCCTCAGCTTTGAGAGAGACTAACTAACCCAGGTCTCTGTTTACCATTAATCTAGACCAGGTAATGTGCAACCGAGGTCAAGAGAGAGCAGAAGCCATTGCCTGGTGGTCTGGCTCCAACCTGACCCAGTGATAGGTTCTGTCAAGTGAGTAAGTGGGGCCACATGGTCTCCCAGATGTGATGTAACAACATGTTGAATGGTGTGTCAAAGTGGGGGTGAAAGAATAAGAGACACCCACTGTGATGGATTTTTAGCACAGTTCAGGGCACTGATCAGACACAATGGTTTCACACATAACAGACCCTCCACAAAGACCCTGTGGTCATGGATGAAGACCAAAGTGAGCATTATATTACAACAATAAGGGTGACCCGAATCTCAATGAGAATATTGCCATCTCGTTCCAGTTTCTCTCTGATGGCTAGACATTCAACATTTGAACTCAAGTGTCCTGGTGGACTAGCTCGTCTCTTGTTACATTACCCCCATTGCCCTCTTTCCTAAATCACACCAGACTCATGGAACTCTCAAACTCCTAAACATAATCATTGAGGGGCCTCTGAACTCTTACGATTGGTGTTGATAGCTTGGGTACCTGCTGAGACCTGTCAATCCCATCAGAAAAGGGATATTCTGTTTCTGCCCATCAGCGAACATGACAATATAAATTAAAGTGCAAAATCAAATGCTTTTGTATTTGGACTCATCTCAGACTAACAGATACGTTTCACTATATAATATATTAGTTATATCTATTTTGTTGAATAAAGAAAATTAAGCTTAATTTTTAGGAACATTATTCATTGTGACTAGGGTTGGGTATCGTTTGAATTTGAACGATTCTGATTCCGATTCCGATTCCTTGTTTCGATTCCGGTTCCTAACGATTCTCGATTCCGATTCTTTTAAGAGGCAGGGTCAAAAAAGTTTAGCTAACCTTGCTAACCAACGGTCTTTCTGAAGGAAATACTCCTTTTGTCACAAATTTTGCATTTTGCCGAGATTTCGTTATTTTTAGAAAAGTGAAGCCACACTTTGGACCGCCGACGTAAGCTACTCATGTTCGACTCGGGCGGTTATGCCAACACTTCCGGTAGACGCTTCTTCGTTGGTGTTGTTCAGCGGGTTCTTCTTCCGCTCGGCGGACTGTGAATATCGAAACTAGGAATCGAAATTTGAACTTTTGAACGATTCCGGGAAAAACTAAAAGTTAGTCCCGATTCCAATCGATACTCGATTCTCGATACCCAACCCTAATTGTGACATAGTAATTCATTCTGGCATTTTTTGGGTTTCAGTGGTTATTTGGTTCTCTTACAAATATTTGTAAATACAGCACTCTTTCATTTACATTTTTACATTGCAATTAAGAAAAAATAAATAAATAAATAATAATAATTAATCATAATAATTTCTTGGATTCTTTTTTTTTTTTTACGTTTTTTTGTGTTCCCCTTAGTTCCTGTTTCCCTGCACTGTTTAGTTTCGTTTTCCTATAGGGTTTCTGATTGTTTTACGCTATCTCACGACCAATTTGTACAAATTCGTATGATTGATTCAAAAGTGGCTAATTAGTAATTCATACAACCTCACTCATACGAATTCGTACGATTTGTCTAAACCCACGTGGCGGTTATGTTTAGGGGCGGGGTCAGGGGTAGGTCATTCGTACAAATTCATACGAAATGGCTAATTCGTAAAATATGTACGATTTAGCAAAATCGTAATTCGCACAAGTGAGGTCGTATGAATTGTTACGAATTAGCCACCTCGTAAAATTCGTACGAATTCCCGTGAGATCGGGTTGCTATGTTTGTTACTATGACCCTGTTTGATCCTAAAAATAAACTAACTTATGCATTGCATATATAAATATAAGTTTGACCCATATCTATCATCCAGATTTTAAACAAATTGAATGAGTTTATGTGATCAGCTCTACAGATAATATACTTTTTTTTTTTTGTCACTGGTCACTGCATTATACAACTTCTTTTGATTTATTACAGTCTCTTCAGTTTAGGAACTTCGTAAAGAACCTGACAAGCTCCCAATCACTCTAAAAGCTGGAAATCTCCAGGATTTTTGACCACAAATTGCAAACAGTGTGACGGCGGGAGGAAAGAAAAAAAATATTGGCATACATGGAATTCCATTAAGAAAGTTCACACAGATCCATGCCAAGCACAGTTGCACAAAAACAAGCAGGCGTGACAATGGGGTGAAGGGCACTTTAGATCTTCATTCATGATCCATATCACTTTGTCCACCAACTACAGAATTGCAGCCCATTCTCACTCCCAAGGCGTCACCTAACTGACACCTTGGGAAGCATTTGGACATGCTTCAATATCTGACGCTTTAGGCGCCCTTTAGCGTCAGTTAGATGACGCCCTAGGATCGCGTGTACCCTACCCCCACCCCACACCTAAACCTAACCGCGTCCTCTAACTGACGCTTTCCTTTAGCGTCAGTTAGATGACGCCATAGGATCGCGTCATGTAAGTGACGCTAAAGGGCGCCTAAAACGTCAAATATTGAAGCATGGTCAAAGGTGACGCCTTGGGGTGAGAATGCGTTGAGAATTATTACTTTGTCAAACAACAAGTGCTTGCGTTTTCAAGTGTAATGCAGTGATTCTGTAATTTCCTCATTAAATTAAATGGAAAGCCACTGCTCAGTTGCTAAATCACATATGATTGTGTTTAAGTAGCCTATTCCTCATACTGTTTACCAAAATGTTGCAAAATGTAGCACAATTTTTAAAGTGCTGCTGATGTTGCCAAATGACTGAGTGGGTGTGTATGAGGTAAACCACAGAGACACACAACACCAGTTCCCACATTATCATTTGTGATCCAAATGGGCAGAAGGTGAAATTACATCGATTTGAACTATGTGTGCTAAGAGGCCACATATCACGCGGAAAGGTGGCCTCATGTTTGTTCGTTTTCTTAGCATTTGTTATGTTCCCCTTGTGAGCTGTCATGGATGTTGACTTTCACAAATATGCTACTGTTGATGAAATTCAATGAGTCATGATGAGTGATCTGGAATTGGTTCATTTTGAGTTAAATTACAATTATTTATCGAGAAAAGAATACAGAAAATGGGAGTTAAAGAACAGAACAGAACATAGGCTTAAAACAGACATCTGACTGTCCTGGACACAACAAATCAGATTATGTTGTTGTAAGAGGACTCATTGTGCTCCATCAAACATCTTTTCCCCCACATTAAGACGACTTTATTATTTTAAACCAATCTGACAGGCATCTTCTGTAATAATGGCTCTTGTACATCTGTCTGCTGAAAAGCAAATGACATCTTGAAAGCTTTCCTGTTGTACCGAGATAACTAATCAAGATCATGCTGTGTCCAGAATAAAGACTACCCACAAAAGAAATTATAAAAGTTGTTCGTGTCGTGTGGAAGGAAATTAATTATGTGTTTGCAAAGAAATTAACCCTTTTGTCAATAATGCATTCACAATAACATGCGGGTGTCACGCTCAGTTGCAGGAAGGAACAAGAAGATGATGATCAGGTAAAATGGATTTAATAATCTACACTCGAAAAAGTTGGCACGACAGCCCGCGGTGGAGTCGATAGGAGCCAAGGTTGATGTGGCCAACGATATTCGCGGGACGGTCGACGGAGACAAAGCCGATGTTAAGGGACAGCTTAGAGCCGAGAACCGAGCAACACCCCTCGCACTGGAGACCTATAGGCAGAGCCGCGCCGAAGAGTGTCGAAAGTGGAACTAGAGCGCCCGAGGGCTGAGGTAAAAATAATTGTCAGTCAAACCCGCCTCATTTCCTTCAGTCAGGAGGATTTGTGTGGAATACTATAAGCGGTTTGTGGGATATGTCGATGCGACGTCCATCTCTTCTGTGACAGGCTGTGTCTGCTCCTTCAGAGGACTGAGGAGGCCTTCCAGACGGGTGTGGTGTAGGAAATTGATTAAAGAAAGACACAGACAAAAAAAAAGAAAAAAAAAAAAAGACTCTAATCAGTGTTTTCCTGAGACGTTACTCTGGGAGAACAGAGGAAGCTGAAATAATCTAAACTGTCCTTTTCTCTAGAGATTCTTGAGATTCAATTTTTGATTAGTTTTTTCATTTTGTATGTGACCGCTTGCCATTTTGTCATTATTGCAGGAAGATTTCTCCAGAATCTCCTTGGTGCTGCTTTAGTTTTTGATGAAATAAGAAGCGTATATCTTTGGTGTATAACTAATGGTATGACTAATGATAAGATTTGCTTTAAATGGCAGTGTTTGGTACTATCTAGCATTGATGACATTGTACAAGTAAAAACAGCATTTCTGAGAATATTTTGTGAATAAGGAACAGACACAACAACAGCAGTCTTCACTAAATATGAAATACCTTATTTAAGTAAACTTCATGAGATTATAGAAGTAGCTGTTTATGAGGAACCCACATAAGCAGCAAAATGTAGACTTACTCCTACTTGACACTGATGTTAAAATGGGTAGTCTGGTTGGACGAGCCAATGAGTAGCTTAGAACATGCAGCTGGTTTCTACTTTAGACTTGCTACTAACTAGTGTAGACCATCTGATGACCAGCTTTAACCAGCTTTTGACAAGTTTAGACTAGCTTATGACCAGGGGTTTCATTTATAACGGTTGCATACGCACAAAACAGGCCTTAAAAGAGGCGTACACATATGATGCATTGTGATTTAAAAAAATGACTTGACAGGGAAATCTGCGCACATAGACGCAAACTCTGACCCATGCGTAAGAACATTCTGGAGATGGAGCAGTTTGGCGACACTAATGGTGAGCTGGACTTAAATGGCTTTTTGGTCACTTTTAGACAGAAATTTAAAGAAAATGACACATACAGCAAGATAATACAAATATAATTTCACTCACCTAGCCTATAACTTGAAGCAAACATCCGTCCCTTCTTAAATGTCCGTGCGTCAGGCTATTTAGTGAAGCTGACTGCTGTAACATATACTGTATCTGACAGCAGATGAAAGAAAACCGTAAATCTTCATTATGAGTACTAATCATAAATACAGTGCATGTCCTAACTTCTAATTTCAGTTTAGCAAATTTGCTTTCATTGTCTTTCACAAAATCAGGGCCAGGAGGCATTGTAGTAGCCTATAGTGAGGAACTGAAAAACTGGATGCAGGTGGAGCCGCGACAGGTTGTCGTGGAGAAGGTGCAGCTGTTGTATAGATGTAAGGCACTCTGGGATGCTGGCAGGTTGGCGTGGGAGCTACTAGCTGTGGCTGCACCCGAGACTGAAAGGCAGTTCCAGCATCGTCATAGTGTATTAAGCAGTAGTGGCACAGTCTCTGCTCTTGTAGCATGTTGGTGTTGGCGCACGGTGGCAGGTAACATATCAGATGAAATTTGTTATTACAAAGGGCGTGACGTGACTTGCTGTGTTGATACGAAACCAGAGTTAAAGTGCTCTGCCTCTGCAGTGTGTGCTTTCATTTATTTGTGTGGGACTCACATGTCCTTGTCCTTTGGTATGTAACTCAATGTCATTTGACTTTGAGGAATAGGAAGAATGACTTAATGGATGACATAATCCATGGCACTGATTTGATATAAACTGAATGTCAAACATATTAACTTTTTCTTTTCACCAAATTACCTCTAAGACATTGCCTTTCAAACTGACCTGTGAGGGACCAAGCTGGCAGGCATGAGGAGTCAAAAAGTTGTCAAAAGTTTTTATTTCCAAAAAACAAAAAACAAAAAAAAAAAAAAAAATTATTTCACAAAAAAACAGAAAGTTCTGGGCCCAGGTCAACAAAAAGAGGTCAACTAAACAGAACTTAGCTCAGGTAACATTGGTTAAACAGAACAAAACAGACCTAGCTAAACTTCTTCTTCTTCTTTTGGTTTTATGGCGGGTTGCGAACCAACTATAAAGGCGCATACCGCCACCTACTGTGATCGAGTGTGAAAAGAATTAACTAAATTCTCCTAAATTCTATTATATAACCCACTATTCTTAATAAACCCCATGATTGCCTTTATTTGTTTTCCTGAATTTGGACCATCATTTACCTAGCTAGCTAAACTGAGACGTGCAAACTTATATAGTGGCTGATCAGGCCTTTCTGACACAAAAGGAGGTAGACCAACACATAATATATAAACAAACCACAATAATTACAACACATGTCAAACCAACGCTACCGTATATGAACTAAGGACAAAGCAATCAAATAAATCATAACAAAGTATAAATAGCAAAGAAAAAGAACAAAACTCAAAAATGTAACACTCAGCCACCCCCATGAAATGGGCATACATGGTGCAGTCCAATTAGCCATTCCCCTACTTAAACAGCTGAGAGTCAGTTGCAAATCCTTTTGCCTGTCACCCAGCCGAAGATCCCCAACAGCAACTTCCCAGGAAATGGTAACTCAAAAAGAAAAGCCATCAACTTCACAGAATGTAGCTTAAAGATAAAGAACCTGAAATTAGCAACATGACATCATGACTTTTGCGTAAACATATACGCCACTTTCGCGCCAGGTGGCGTGTTATCTCTACGCATTTTGAGCTATCCGCGTGTATCCGCGTGTATGCGTATATGTCTACGCCATTAACGTCCGCGTCATTCCGCGTGTCCGAACACGCAGTCAAATCTCCAGTCATAAATGCCATTAACCCCAGTGACGGTTAAGTTTAGGGATGGGGTTGAGGTAAGTCATATCTTTTTCTTTCCTAGGATGGTAAGGGAACAGTCATAAATGCCATTAACCCCAGTGATGGTTAGGTTTAGGGACGGGGTTGAGGTAAGTCATATATTTATATAACGTTAAGTCAACGGCGTTCATAAACACGCTGAAAGGCGATTATGCGTCTTGATAGCACGCCAAAAATGGAAATACGAATTGGTGTGTCATACACACGCTACTTCATGAGATCAGTCTGGAAATTAGCTAAATTGAGAAAGTTAACTAAATGTGTGCACCCAAACAGAAAACCAAGTCAAATAACTAATAAAATATTTTTTAAAATTATGTGTATCCAGTTATTTATTTTGTACAATATGTAATGTGCTCAAAGCAAATGAACGTTACCCGAGTTGAAGTTTACATGTGTGGCTGCTAGTGCGGCCATCACAGACCTTAAAATGATAGTATCTTGATCAAGTGACTAACTTTTGACGTCAAATTGATATCAAGGTGCCTGCTGGTGCTACTGTAGTCTTTGATGAAGAGCAAGGTAATGTATATGAAGCACAATAGTGTCAGAATAACTATGACTATAGTGAGCTTGTGTTTGGTATCTTGCACCAATGGCATTGTAGCAACATAATAACAGCATTTCTGAGAACAGAAATGACTAAGCAAGACTGCGAGAACAACAGTGGAAAAAATACATTTGTGTTTTTAACGCAAAGACGTTGTCAACGTTGTTTAAAATGCACCCTCAATCACATGGATCCGTGGAAAAAAAAAGCTTTCCAATTGATCCCATGCCAATGTGGTTGGCTATGTCTCTTTGTAAGAAACACTATAGACTGGATGCATATCAAACATGACATCACAGTTATCACACATTCACATTTTTGTGCTTTATACAGTGTCATTTTAAAACACATCCACTTTGAAAGACGCTTTCAGCCTTGTCAGGCCCCCAAGACATTAGTTGAAAACAGAGTCATGTAAACGGCCCTTACACAGACTAACATAAACCAGCTAATCAACTGGCTAATGACCAGCGCATTATCAGGTTGGATCAGCTAATGGCCATCTTAGACCAGCTAATGGCTGGTTTAGACTGCGTAATGACAACACTGGTTGGTAATGACTATTTAAACCAGTTAATAACTATTTTAAACCAGTAAATGTCCAGCTAATGACCAGTTTAGACCAGTCAAATATGTACATTTATAACTATAATAAAAAGTATAAATCATTGTTTTTATTATTTTTTTGATATTTTTGAATTGTGTCTAAGTTCTTAAAAATGCATGTAGGCTAGCTATATAATATTACTAATGCATAAAACTTTTTTCTTCTATACTAATTCAGCAAGGCTACTTCAATCTGAATAAGGAAGAATCCTCCCCTCGAATGCCCAGCTAAACCCTCCCTCACCGTCCGTCACCCCTCATCCTCTCAAACTACGCATTGTAAACTCAAACAAAAAGTTAAGACAAAAGGTGTGAGATCTGTAGACTTGCACTGGGACATTGACTTTGCAGCAGAGGAAATGCCCTCTAGCTCAGTCCGAGAGTAACTGAATCGAGACTTTGCCTCCAGAGAGTCGGCTTGCTGCTCAGTTGAGTGTTTGCGCTTCTAAGGGAATGAACCTCGTATCCTGGCTCTGACAGGGAACCGGGAAGATGCTTTCTGGAGTCTATCATTTCACACTTGCGGCGCTTCTTGGTAAGTTTTTTTCTTTTATTGTGTCCTATTTTGGTTTCCATTACATGTTTGCTATTATGTAAAAAAAAATCCGAGAGCGAAACTGCGCGCATTATTTATTCGGTGCATCATTCCAAATTCTGAGGATCATAGGCTACATAGCCTACATCATTTATTATTGACGATCTGGCTTAAGGCTATATGCACGTTTCCCTA
Organism: Pimephales promelas; assembly: GCF_988280905.1. NCBI lineage: Eukaryota > Metazoa > Chordata > Actinopteri > Cypriniformes > Leuciscidae > Pimephales > Pimephales promelas. Next base: position 12,445,776 of record NC_142791.1, read on the forward strand.
ATGCGGTCTGTTAAGATATTCTGAACATTATTTATTTTGTAGACGTAGATAACATTACTTAAGCGCTTATTTACGCGGCGTTTTTGCGCTTCACACCACGTCCATGCTTGTACAGTGTGTATAAAATGTTTCCCTCACAATGCAATTATTATTATCACGTTAAGAGCAAGTGGACATTTATTTTGGTTACTGAGATTTTGATAGTCTTCTGCTTTCATTATTATCACCATAATTTTAAAGGTGCACTCTTTTTGATATCATTGAGAAAAAAATAACTGAATAAAGACTCACATCAGTCTTCTGGAATAAGCTGTTTTATTCTGTAAAGCAGGTTTATACAAGCTACACAGTTGGGATTACATGACCTGCTGCCTTGTGCAATTAAATAAGTTATTAATATATTATAACAACAACATTATTATCTTTAATTTATATGGCACTTTCACTTTCATACATCCAAGTCAATAGGTGTCAGTAAAAAGTCCATTCAACTATTAGAATGAATTAAAGCCATTTAAACAAACAATCAAAAAAACAAAAAAAACAAACAAAAAAAAGCGTACAGAGGGGACCTTTAAATATGAATCAATATTTTGGCTGTTGTCCGTGAAGCTGCCTATTGGCAACTTTTTAATCACCGTTCATGTAAAATGTAATTAATGTTATTAAATGGCAACTTTTTATGAGGAATAGCAATCAATGTACCCTTACTGTTTACCCAAACGAAGAGAGCTCAGATGTGTCCTTGGGTTCAGAGTCGTAGGAATGCATGTGATGCAGGCGCGTGACGTGCGTTAAGGAATTAAGTTGTGGATGCAGCTGCAGATAGAGGTTCACTTTGACTCACATTAGGTGCAGGCTCATCACACCATTGCTTCATTCATACACTTAACTCTAGTCTATATTGGCTAGCACACTTGATGGTCACTACCTGTGTAAATACTGGTTTTATGTTAGTGTAGGTCTTGTCCTTCACCTGCGCTTAGATCCTGCTAGTTTACAGATCCGTACCCTTGTGGACAACAGGGAAAATCTATATTTGGCTATGAGAGAGAGTCTCCTCCAGAGACCCAAAGACCCAGATGTGGGTATTGCAGTGGCAACATTTAAGCCGTGTGAATTCCTAATGGAGATGAACGTTCAAGTGTGTTTGGTTTGAGACCAGAAAATTCATCTGTTTTCAGTCAGCAGTGTATATGGATGTGTGGGACATCACAGACATTTCACACACATGTCTAAAGGGTGTGGAACATGATATAAAAAGCTGTATTGAGTATTGGGTCAGAATAGCTTTACAGTAGGTCTGTTAAATGCTGACTCAGAGCTGAATTTTTATAATTACCTTCCTTCTGTTTTCCTAATTGGTAAGTACATAAAATTGAATAAACAAAAAACGTAAAACCTTACATTTTAGATGACTTTTCTGTATTATTATGTTGATAAATGGTGACCACAATGACTTAAATCTCCCTTAAAATTCTAAAATAACAATTTTCAAATATTTATTACAATAGCCTGCCTGCTAAATATCTATATGTTTGCATATTTCACTTATATTTACTACATTGTAGACTAACGCATACATTAAAGTTCATTTTGTGAATGTTGAGATTTTTTTCCATGGATTGTCCAGTGTTTATCTCCAGGCTTTGACAGGAATGCATTCCTACTGCATGTGCTTCATGTTCAAAATGCCTGCACTGTCTAATTTCATTCTTCCATGATGACACAAAATAAGATATTTTGAAAAATGTGAAACTTCGTTTTGCACCCCATTGACCTTCACTGTAAGAACAAGAACATTTATCAAAATATGTTATTTTATGTTTCACAGAATAAAGAAATTAAATGATGGCAGAAATGTATTATTTTTTGGACCAACTATCCCTTAGCGCAGAATCATTAACCTTGCTTCACTTCATCGAGTGATTTGTTTTTTAGCCTGTGCATCTAATATGTCTAACTGTAGATTCATTCCAACCCTTTCGTCTAATTTAATAATGTGCACCAAAAATAGAGTCATTAGGAGTTGAATGGTCAAGTATAGAGTGAGGCGGGCTGAATTTAGCCATCCACCAATCCTCTCGCTGGCATTAAGAAGATCTCCATAGTTATAAATCTAGAGCACTTACTGGCAAGGGCTTCAAATCTCCCAGAAGACCTTGCTTTGAACTGTCTTCTTCCATACTTGGAAACTTCGAAATGGCATTCCATTACATGCAGACAAGCCCCAGTCTTCTCAAAGGAAACACTCGGACTCATAATTATAGCAGAGTATGGCTGTTGACAGTATACATGGTTCATGTACTGTACTGTTCCTGAGAGAAGTAATCTGGAATTGATGGTACCCAAAAGAAGAGCAGGTTGTCCATGGAAAATATCAAAAAAGTTTGGCAAACCACCTAGTCTGAGAACTGGCACATAATGGGCAGTTCAGTTTAAATGATAATAATAGATATAATTACTGCTTTGGTGAGCCTCCAACTTAAACAACTATTCAAACAGCTACTGTGTAAACATTCACATTAAATATGATACGACTATGCGATTTGGAACGTTTCTCATTAATTGTTGTGATAAGGCTTGTTTTCCTGCTATTATGACATGATCACAGGAAGTATTCCATGTTCCAGGGCATTTTAAACATTCTTGCTTGCTGGGAAAACTGCTCCTGTCATCTGCTTTATGCCAGTAGGCTGTCAAGAGCTGAAAAAGTACTGCTGGTTGTTTGGGCGAGTGAACCGGAGGCTGGCACATCTCTCTCTGCTGCTTTATTCCTCTGATCCATCAGATATGCCAGTGACTGATGTTTCTAATCCCATCTGCACATACTTAGCTTCCAGAGCTTCAAAAACATCCCCAAATTTGATCTACAAGTGACTTTGAAAGTCTTTCGTTTCTAGTTGTTCAAAAAACAAATGCGCTTATAGAATGACAAGGTTTATACAGTAGTTATCTACAATTTGGGATAGTTCACCAAAAAACACAAAGTCTTGAAACTCTAGATTGCACAGTGGGCTGATAGGTCCTTAACTCAATCTGTTTGCAATCACATCATTCTTTACGGCACAGCTGATTGGTTCCTGCTGTATCAGTAGCTAATAGAGAATGTCAACTGTCAATGGAGAAATTGTATTGAATTTTTACTTCCGGCACCGGCTGTGGGCGGGACTGTGATGCTATAAGCTGCTCAACATTCGAGTATTGGTCAACATTTATTAGCAGTTTGCAATGTGCTTTTTCAGAAACCCCCCCTCTTCCCCAGCTCCACCTGTATAGATCTGCAATGGGTAATTCATGTATGCTATTGTTAAACAGCAGGGTTAGGGTTAAGTAACATGTCCAGTACTTGATCTGCAGCAATTACCAATAGCAGCGGAGGCGTTGCAGATCTATTCCGACAAAAATGTGTCATAATTTACTCACCCTTAAGTCGTTTTAAACATATGACTTTTTTCAAACAAATGTATTTTGAAGAATGTCTTATGTGATTTTGTCCATACAATGTCAATGGGGTCCAAAACAATAATATTTTTTTTTTTTTTTTGCAACGGTAGAAAGTCCTAATGGTTTGGAACGACATGACATCCTCACCCTGGTGCACTAGAATTGAACTTTTGTTATAAATAGTGCATTTGACTTATTTTTTACTCCATTTCTTATCTAACTTTCTTGCATGTTTGAAACAAACAACTGTGATCTCATCATGCACTTAGTTTAACTTCAAAAAAGATACATAGGAAATAACACTTCTGAGACCGGAAGACTATTATTGTTCGCGTTTAAAGATCTTTGCACCACTTTGTAATAACTATGAAGGGAAACTTGCAGTAGATCTCACTTTCCTGTCCTGCGTTCTGCTAGTGCAAAATGAACATCTTTACCGTTGTTTTTTCTCAAATGCTTAGACATATTTTACTGAAATGAAATCTACTGTATATAGTTTCTCAAAACTGTAAGTACAAACTGGAAATGTTTTTGGAAAAAAAATCAGACAGTTTAAAACTTAGTTAATTTAATTTAAGTCAGACTTTGCCTTCATAAACATCATAAAAGAACACTCATTACACGCTGTCAGATTTAATAAAAATAATATGACTATGGCCTCTTGCTACAGCAAATGAGATTTTACAGAGCAGCCTCAAGATATGTTAAACCTGGCAACATAATACTACAGTAATCTACATGAATTATTATCATGCTAAATAGAAGACTATCACATTTTAAACAATTCTTAATTTTTTTTTTTTTTTTGCTTACATTACTGGGTAAATTAAGCATGATTTAAAGAAAAATATCTTTGCAACTATCAGTTTGTAACATTTTTTTAAACAAAATACTACGAATTATATTTCTTAGATATTCAACCAGACACTGTGAGGCACAGTTTAAACGACAAATATGCAATTACGAGACGTTTACAAGAAGTTACTGTACTTCATCTCTCTTGTTTCTGTCATATACCTTCTCGCTTTCCATAGAAAGGGTCAACTGCAGTAGCACAGATCACATCAGACACAAATGTTTGGGTGTTACATACCAGGAGGGAGCCAGGCGGTTACAGGGTTGGGTGTGAGAAGGGAGAGGGATTTGTGATGTCAGATTTGTGATGCTGTTTCAGAAGCGCTTATTCTTATCTTTTTAAAGCAGGATTCCTTGAAATGAGTACTGTAGTAATGAAACGTTACCCTGTTCTCACCATTAAATGTTCAGACATTTTGAAACATCTTAAAAACATAACCCTAGGGGCACAACCTGGTGACCTCTCTCTCAAAGGCCATAAACCTCACAGTCACAGCACAAAAATAATGAGAGGGAACTGATTCTATACAGGTGCGATTTCACCCATGTTTTGCTGTTTATGAGCTGGCTGGGAAACTGTGAACATCATAGTATACGAGTATCAGATTCAGGACAGTTGACAGAACTTTCAAATTCCATGTTGGGTGTTTTTGCTGTCATCACGACTCGCATTTTTTGATTACGTTTTTATGCAAATGTAAACTTTTGTTTCTCTGTTATGTTATGAACACCATTATTTAATGACTTTTTTTTCAAAATGTAACCTTATTTAGCTGATATAAGGTGCGTTCCATTCGACAGGGTCCCTACGCGGTGTTCACTGCTCCCTTACTCCCTGAACACGGTATCAGTTGAAGTGGACTTCATTGACTTCTGTGAAGTGATGTATCGATGTTCCCTTATTCCTTATGCCGTTTACGAACTGACATGTTTGTTCCCTTCGAATTGGAATCTCACTTAAGATGGTGAAATACCCTGTGAAATCCACTTCGCAGTCCACTTACGGTCGAATGGAACGCACCTATAGTGTGTGGGATTTACAGCATCTATTCATGCAGGTTATTTGTTATGCCAGTAGGTGGCGACAAGTTACTATAAGTGAGCAATTGAATCATCCATTCAACCGATTCGTTAAAAACTCCTGATTCATTCAGGAACGAACCAAGTGGTTGGCTGCATCCGAATGCGCATACTATAAAAAAACCCCAGTAATTTATAGAATTCATAAAACAGTTTGTGAAAAGTAAATGACCTATTACTTCCGGAGAAACCACGGGAGAAGACTTGTGAAGTAACGCAACTAATGTATAGTTCAGATGACAGTGACAACATTCATACTACACACCTTTATACTATAGAATACACTTTTTTAATGTTCATGAAAGAATTACTTTAATGAATTCTACAAAAGAAATACATACTTAGGCCCTGTTTCCACGAGAACGCTCGCGGGTGAAAACGTAAAAATATTTTATCGGATGTGCCTTTCGTTTACACGGCGACGGCGTTTTTGGGGCTTAAAAACGCAAAAAAGTGTGAAAATCTCCACGAAAAAAACGCTCCACCGCCGCGTTCCCGTGTAAACGGTAAAAACCCAAAAGTCTGCTCGACAGTGAAGGTTGTATGCAACGAAGGCGCGTTGACTTGGTGTTGTTGTAGTATGCACTCCTAGCTGCCTGGAGTGCATACTACATTGAATTTCACACACTTTTGCGTCACCGTTTGCACGCTGATTTCCCACACAAAACGCTCGTCTAAACGCGGAATAAAGTGATGACGCAACACCACTTTTGCGTTTTCTCTTCAGAATTGTTTTCGTGTAAACATAGCCTTAAAAGCAATGTGATTTCGAACGCACTTTTTAAGTATATTTAATTTTCTGAATCATTCATTCAACCAGTGATTCATTCTGCATTAATTCACTACTGTGTCACTCTTTCACTAAAGCTGGTGTTTGGATGTTTTTGTTGGCAGGCAAAGTAACTCTTAATATTGTGACTAAAATCAAAATGTAAGTAACTCAATGTTAACTTCTTGTTTATTGAACTGATGGAAAAAGAGAAAAAGAATGTGCAAGAGAAAGCTAAACACTGTTCATCTTTATGAGCCTTTTTTATCTGTCATGTGATTGAACTTCACAGGGTGTTTGCGAAGTAAAGGCAAGAATGCCCCTATTATGATCGCATTATCTCCACTTAAGCGCTACAACAAATAGCATCTCTTCTAGATGCAGAAAAGTAAATCTTTCAGCCTATTAATAATGTTGACGTGATGCACGACAACACAGAGCTCTTGTTTTATCAAGCCTCTAAGGCGCACTAAATAGAAACATCATCATTTCTCTTGCCATATCAATGTTTTTTGCTACTGTATAATGATATCTGATGTGTGCTTGTATATCATATATTTGCATTTGCTGCCAATCTATAAAATACTTCAATTTTTTTCCCCATCTCGCCATAATATCTGGCTTGAACTTTGCCCTCTACAGAGATTTCATCCCCATAGACACATGAATCAAGTACCATCCGGGACAACTAGGCAAGCTTTGAGATAAACGGCCACTCCAGCTGTGAGACATAAGTCAGAGCAAGTACATGATGTAGGACTGCTAATTTCAGCAGCGTGTAAAACGGCAGTGTCAGGGAATGTTGGCATTCAGCACAGCTTCAGGAAGTGAACTGGATAATGTCTGCTGTAGTGAATCGAACTCCCCTCCAGCGGGACAGCAGAACTAGCTAACTGTTTCCAGAGCCGCGCTATAGCACATGTGATGTTCAGTGATTAGCCACGGGGGATGTTTCAATTTATTCTCATGCTGCAGATAGACACACTAACCTTTTCCTTTTGGAAGGAGGGCAGCGCTATTTTGTTTGACCTAATTAGCAATAATTGCTAAAACGTCTACAGTATTTTGTCACTCATTTTGCTTTCTGATTGGAGGGGATCTCATAATATGAATATGTCCTGGATTATCAAACACAGATGTTTTTTTTTTTTTTTTTTTCATGGTCTGGGAATATATTTATATAGTTGTTCAGTCTAGAAACGAGGGCGCAGGGCAGGCTAATAGGTCCTTTACATGCCATCTGGATGAAATGGACTTCAGAGGCACAAGCTGCGGCACAAGCTGATTGGCCACTGGTGATCCTATACAGCCAATGAGATTGCTTCCTCAACGTTTAAATTGTCTGGTTCATTGTTTGCTGTCCTCTGACACCTCCCACCTCCCCCAGCCCCAGCTCCACCTGTCTAGATAGATCTGCTATGGGATTTACAGTATGTATGTCTATTTATACAGCAGCAGCATATCTTACATGCTCACAGAAGTGTGTCTGTGTATCTATTAGCTGAAGCAAGTCCATATTTGTTTTGCAGTGTAGCAGATATAGGCAACCAAGAGCAAATACATTAACATTGCCATGATATACAATAAAATGCTAAAACTATTCAGAAAGTTGTCATGATTTAATAAACTAATGCAAATATATATATATATATATATATATATATATATATATATATATATATATATGTTTAATATTAACTATACATTTTACATTTGATACATTTTGTATTAGCAATATATTTTGCCCATTATTTGTATTATATACAGTAGGCATATATATATATATATATATATATATATATATATATATATATATATATATATATATATATATATATATGTGTGTGTGTGTTGTCATAACATCAATTGTTTCCATGATAGTGATTCTCTGGCCATATTTTTATTTTGGTTGATATGCAGGAAGTGACCCGCTTTACCCCGCACTGTGTATTTTTAGTCTTGAAACAGTTCTGTGTGATGTTTGAGCAAGCCTGGGTTCCTGGCCCATCTGTGCCCCGTGTGGCTGGACTGTGTGGGAACCACAGTTTTCGGGGAGTGTCTGGGTGTGTTTGTGTGTGAGTGTTTGCACAGGGTGGGCGTTTGACAGAGCATGATCAGGGGTCTCTTTCCCTGCTGGTGCGGAGGAAACTGGAATAAAAGCTTCTGTAATCAGCAGGGAGCATTATGTCATTCTGTGGGCGTACTTTTTCATGGCCAATAAAACGCTCATCCTCCAGAGGACACTTCTGTAGGCAGAGTATTCAGGAACAGTATATTGGGTCTGCGTGGTGAATTCACTAAAGAGTTCTGCCACTTTCACATGCGACATTTCAGGCTTATTTACTAATCCCCCGTAAATACAACTTAGCAAGGTTTTATATTTGCTTAAATAAAATGATTTTATTTTAAATATAAAATATTATTATTATTATAGTAGTAGTAATAGTTATAGTAATAACTCTACAAAATATTATTAATATTGTAATATTACTATTAATATTATTATTACAATATTTTGTAATTTAAAAAATATTATTACAATATTTTGAGCCTAATTGTTACTAATGTTTATTTAATAACCAAATTAATCTGCTGTTTTCTTTTTATGAATTAATTGGGTAAAAGAATATTTAATTGTCTGGATTTTATGTTATTCCATCTTTCACCCAATGTTGTCCTTCAAACAATGCGCACATAACAAAGATAGTAAATGTATCCATACCATTTACAGTATGTGAAATAAAAAGCAACATATTTTTTTTACACATTAAAGGTGCATTGTGTAATATTTTTGGAGGATCTGTTGACAGAAATGTAATGTGATATACATAACCGAACCGTTACATACAGAACCGTTATGTTTTTATTACCTTAGAATGAGCCATTTCTATCTACATACACCGTGGGTCCGCTTGCATTGAAATGCGTAGACATGTTTCTACAGGAGCCCTAAACGGACAAAGGTTTCGTCACTATGTTGTTGTTCATGCAAAGAAGTTAGCTAAAGTCAGCGAATAAAACAATGGCAAAAATGATAAACAAGCAACGATAATAATCGCAATAACATGTCGTTTCACTGAATAATCAAGGAAAGATAATTTCTTAGTTTATCTTTGTAAAGAAACCCTAATTGCTTAACTGGCTACTCTCTGTTGATGACGACATATTTTCCTGTCGGCCACCGTAACTTCTGTTGGTTGCAATTCACAACCTCACCACCAAATGCAGCTAAAATTACACAGTGCACCTTTAATGTCATTATGTTTATATTGAATGTACTTTTTTCAACTGTGCTTTAGTTATTGATCTATCAACTAGCACGAAAACCCTTGAAACCACATAGCAACTCCCCAGCAACTAGCCCGAGTAGTACCACAGAAACCACACAGCAACATCCTATACCAAACGAAATAGCAACTGCATATGACAATCTGTCTGAGAGACTTAAAACCTTCAAACTTAAATCTTTTAAACTTGGTACAAACTTCAAACTATTTCAAATTCAAAATTTCAATTTCAAGCTCTTAAAGCTGCTTCAACCTTAAAACCTTCAAGCTTTTTAAACTCTCTCTCTCTCTCTAAACTATTTCTAACTTCAAGCTTTTACAATTACTTCAAACTTTCAGGCTTTCTCAAGCCAACATCAAAGTTTGTCCACACACTTTACTCATCAATTATATTATTATTTTAACTCCATAAAAATGAAGAAATACAAATTACTGTCGTTAAATACAATATTGTCTATTAAAAAATGAATATTTGATAATTGTAGGCCTAATAACTATGTTATTTTACACTGAAAGTTACAATGCTACTTATGTCTTAAATTCTTCACCATGGGTTTGCAAACACATGGTTGGGGAACCCTAAATTAAACAAAAAATACAATTAATGAATTAATGAATTAATAATTTTGTTAGGCCATTACATACTGCTTATAATTTAAATAGTTATTATTGGCTTTTTATTCTATATTGTCATTTTAGTGAACCAAGGAAGTGTATCCTACATTGTGTGCATGTCTATCAGCCCCTTTGGCCAGGAAAGAAAGCGACAAGGAGAGTGTGTGCATGAGGACACATTTACTTGATTATCTTGAGATCTGCTTTGTCATGAAAGAGCATGTGTGAGCCAGACAAGGCCTCGTTTCTCAATCACACTGCACTCCTGCTGCCAGATGAGCTGATTTAAAAGTCTTAACACAGATAAATCCGACACATTGCCGGCATTGGATGATTAAATCTTACAGCTTTATACAGTTAATCACATTTTGGCACTACACATATGACACATGATCAAACCTGAAGGGGGAAGACAGTGTCATTTAATGTGCTTTGAACTTGTCTGCAATATATGCTTGGAGCTTTACCACTTTAAAGAGCTTTTAGAGATCCAAAATGTGTTCCCAGTTTTCTTGCCACATCTCCATGGATACCAAGGCATGCACCATAAACATTTGGGCGTGATGATAATATTGTCATGATGTCACTATGATGTCATTGCGAAGTGTCATCCAGCTTTGTTAGTTATAATAGTTTGGCAAAGTCTTCAGAAATGAAAGAATAAACACTAAGTTGTTTGCATATTGTTTTCGCTCAGTTGTGGATGTGTGTAGCCAAAAAAAAGTCATACTTTAGCCTTGCATGTGTTTGTAAAGGATGTCCTGTTAAATAGAAATTAACATTCAAATGAAACAGGACTAACAGGAAGTGCTTTTGATCCATGTGTGAGACTTTTGATACTTTTGATAGTTGATGCATATCAAGACAAAAAGGAAGCATCAACAGAAGAGTTGCTTTCTGTATTGAATTTGAATAATGAAAAGACTGTATACTAAAAAGAATGACAGGAAATGTGTTTCCGTTGAGTTGTCCTTACAAGCTGCTTGCAGAAACATACAATGCAGCCGATTCACAAACAAATGAATATTCTTAGCAAGTTATTTTTTTTAATGAAATGAAACATATGCAGCACAATAAGTGTAGTTTTTGGGGTCTAAAAAAATTACAGATATTTTTAGAAAGGACTTGAAGACTTATTTATTTCATCAAGCTTTTGGCATTTGATTAGGTCTGAGAACTGTGAGGGATTTGTGGTTTGATTTATCTCGGTATCATGTCTTGATGTAATTTTATGTCTCTGTGTATTATTTATTGCCTTGGACACTTTGGTCCATTTTAATGGTTTTGAAAGTGCTTTATAAATAAAAATTGAGCTGAGTTGAGTCTACTATAATAGGTTTTCATGCTTAAACACACGATTCTTCACATATATGTCATTGTTGCAGCTCCTCTCTTCTCAGTCTGTCAGCAATGCTCCGCTTAGTTCCTGTTTCTACGAAGCCCCTCCTTTTAAAAAGCTCAATTTGCTCTGATTGGTTGTTGTGATTGGTAAACCGCTTTGTGTGTTTGGGAAATATCACGCCCCTTACCATAACCGCTAGGAATAATGTGACATGTTCAATCCTGGAAGAAAACTCAAGACTACAATGGAGGCGTTTCAGGGAATTCAGAAACAATGCGCACTGATATAGACTTTGTAACTTTACAGACATTTTCATTGCTAAAGCAGCAACATACACACTATAAAGAAAGTTAAAAATGTAAAAACTGCAATATAGGACCTCTTTAAGAGTGAGACAGCTGAATCTTGACTGTAAATATTGCTTTTGTAGAGCCGTGATCGATGCGTCTGGGCATCTCTTCTCCATTCGTGATCAATGCAGATGGCCTCTTTGGCTGGTGGCCATCTTGAATCACCTAATTAACTTAGTATTTTCTCTATACTGCGAGTTGAAATCAATCAAGTCTATTGAGAGAATGGATGAAACTTTTCCATTCACCATAATCATGAATCCAGCGAAAATGACTGAAATCTAATGCAAGAGTGTTTTTAAGGGTGCATTCCCAAGGTTTCAGAGATTTGTGTGTGTCGTTGTGTTTGCATAAGCGCTGTGTGTGTGTGATTTGTAGCGTGTTTGCAAAGCAGCTCGATGTGTGCTGCGAGCACGCCCTGCATTAAACCTCAGCAGGAAGTCTTGCCTTTTTTTCTCTCGTTACACATTACAAACACCCACTTCATTAAGAGAGAAGTCTACATCCTCCTGGTTTAGAGGATGGTGTGTTCGTCTGTGAGGAGATAGACGTAGTCGAGGAGGAAACCAGCTGTCCGGTTGCCTTTGGCTCTCGATGTCTTTGTTTACAGAATCAGTGGATTGCAGAGGAAATTCATTCTGTTTATCTAACTTGCAAATCCGACCCAAAACAAAACAGCTGCCCCTCAGGATGAGAAAGGCTCATGTGTTGGCACATTTCTTCTTCTTCCTGTTCTGCTGCTTCTTCAGTGTTGTCTCTGTCTGTCGTCTTCTTCTGTCTCTTTGTCATATTTTCCTTGCTCTTCTTGCTTTTCCAAAACATCAAATACATGCTTGAAGACTTTTGTTGTTTATCTAATTTGCGAATGTTCTTCTTCAAGTTCTTGTGTTTTTCTCAACACTATCTCACGACCAATTCGTACGAATTCGACGCATGATTAAAAAGTGGCTAATTCGTACTAATTCGTACGACCTCACTCGTACTAATTCGTACGATTTGTCTAAACCCACGTGATGGTTAGGTTTAGGGGCGGGGTAAGGGGTAGGTCATTCGTACGAATTCATACGAATTGGCCAATTCGTAAAATATGTACGATTTAGCAAAATCGTATTAATTCGTACGAGTGAGGTCGTATGAATTGTTACGAATTAGCCACTTTTTAATCATTCGTCGAATTCGTACGACTTGGTCGTGAGATCGGGTTGGTTTTTCTTTAGATCTTTTTCATCATCATCAACATCGACTTCTTTCTCTTATTATTATTTGTCTTCCCAGCAAACAAATTTAGGTTCTGGGAATGTTCTGGGAACGTTAGTTTTTGGTTCCCAGAACGTTCCTAGAACGTTCCCTTCAGGTTTATAAAAATGGAACCTACATGGAACGTTCCTATAACGCTCTTGATTGGTTCCCAAACAGGATTAAACAAGATGTTTGCTGGGTTAATGCTCATTGATTTTCTTAGCTTCTCCTTTGAGGATTTTGCAGCTTCTTCTTTAGAATCATCTTCCTTTTCTCCATGTTTTCCAACTTCTTTTTCTCTTTTTATTCATTGTATTCATCATCTATTTCATGTTTCATTGTCTTCGTGTACTTCAGCTTCCTCTTACCTTCTTCTTTCTTTTCTTCTTTTCCCAAACAGATTGATTAATGTGCAAAATAAATGTGTTCTGTTGCACATTTTCTAATGATCTTCTTCAGATTCTTCAGTGTTTTTATGTTCCCCTTCTGTATGTTATTTATCATCTTCATGTTTTCCAGATTCTTCTTGGCCTACTTGAGCTTCTTTTAAGACTTCCTTTTCAAATTCTTCTTTGTTCTTTTCATTTTACATCAATTTCATCTTGCTTTGTCTTCATATTCAGATTGTTCTTAGTCTTCTACACCTTCATATTATTTAGCATCTTCATGTTTTTGTTCAGCTTTTACAAAACACATTGCGGAAATTCATCCTGCCTATCTAACTTGCAAATCTCACTAAAAACAAAGCAACTGTTCCTCAGGCCAAGACAGGGTCAGCACGTCTCTAATGGACATGTTTCTTCGTCTGCAGCTTATTTTTATTCTGCTTGCTTTTCCAAAACACTCTGGTTCTGTCTTGCTCATGATTGGTCAATATGGTCTTTGGTCTGGTTTTTCAGATGTTCACCCATCATCCACATCCTCCTCAGAAGGCAGACTCAATGGAAACCGGGTTTGGAGGGATAGCTGGAAATCTTAATTCCTGTTGAGTGGACATTCACATGAGGCGTGCCCATGGGCACACACTGCCTCTCTGTTCCCTCACTGAGTCATGACATAAGCAGTGAGCCCAAAGTACCAAAGCCCTCCATATTATTCTACATTCATTAGCTCAGAACATGACTGTTATCAACAACAGACATTAGGGAAGACGCACAACTGGCTTTCTGTCTCTCTGTCTCTTCGTGTTCTCACCCAGATCCAGGAACACACAACACCACAGTGATTTGTTAATCTTCACAATTCATTTCCAAATCCAGAAATTGAATAAATCATGACAGGAATTCCATGTCACACAACATGTGAAAAGGCTCTCTGTGGCACTGCACAATGAAGCATTTAAACACTATATTTAGCTCTCCTTTTATATACAGTACTAAAAGACAGATTTTGGTTGTCTTCATGAAGAGGACATTGTCCAAGAGGTCAGGCCGGCTGATCCACATTGCTCTGTGAAATTCCTCTGCCTACTGTGCGTGTATTGCTCCCTGTAGAATTCGCATGTTTCATTCCCACACAACTGGGCATGCACAACTGGGACCGCTTTCTCTCTCTCTCAAACAAAGGAAATGGAAAGTTTTTGTGTTTATTTTCTTGATGTAAATTATTATTCATCAAAAATATTTAGCAATTAATAAACTGAAAATTGCATTAACTTGCTGTGTTCCATTCATCTTGTTTTGGCAACAGAACAAATTAGGAAGTTAGACTTCCAATCAGAGATTACATTTAGTTATCAAATAAATACTATTATTATTGTGGCTTTTATCTGCTCATTGGAAATACATCTTTAAAGGAGTAGTTCACTTTGAAAAAAAAACTTTTGCTGATAATTCTCACTCCCCCCCATGTCATCTAAGATGTCCATGTCATTCTTTCTTCAGTCGAAAAGAAATTAAGGTTTTTGATTGAAACATTCCAGGATTTTTCTCCATATAATGGACTTCAATGGGAACCAAATGGTTCAAAGTCCAAAAAACAGTTTCAGTGCAAACTGCAAACAGTTCAAAGGGCTTTAAACAATTCCAGAGGATGAATAAGGGTCTTATCTAGTGAAACAATCGCTCATTTAAAAAAAAAATTTATAAGCACAAACGGTCGCCTTGCTCTGTTCTGTGATGCGTGTTCGTTACTTTCCTATTTGAACTCGTTCATAAATATGAACGAATCTTTTACCGAGTCAACTCGTGCATTTCGTTCGTTGAATGAACCAAATGACATGAAAAAATATTTGTTCATTTTGATGAACGAGTTCGAACAGGAGAGTCACGAACGCACATCACATAACAGAACAAGGTGACCATCTGAGCTTATAAAACTTTTAAATGAGCGATTGTTTCACTTGATAAGACCCTTATTCATCGTCTGGAATCGTTTAAAGCCCTTTGAACAGTTTGCAGTTTGCACCGAAACTGTCTTTTGGATCTTGAAGTGTTTGGTTCCCATTGAAGTCCATTATATAGAGAAAAATCCTGGAATGTTTTCATCAAAAACCTTAATTTCTTTTCGACTGAAGAAAGAAAGACATGGACATCTTGGGTAACATGAGGGTGAGTAAATTATCAGCAAAAGTTTTTTTTTAAAAGTGAACTACTCCTTTAAATGGACAAACTCATCTTATAAGATAATATGTAGAAGATAAAGTGACATACATTACTCTGTTATATGTTTTCTTGTATGTTTATTGTGTCTTTTCTTTGATAGTTCTCCTGCCGTGGTTGTCATGTTTCAATGTGGACGAGAAGAACAAGATGTCATTCAGTGGACCAGTGGAGGACTTGTTCGGATACACCATCCAACAATTCGAGAACAGTGAGGGAAAGTGGTAAGCTACATATTATTTCTATAAATGCTCTACACCGGATGTGACTGTTGATGTGTCGCATTGTGCCACGCTACAACAGGTAGAAGCTGTCTAAATTTTGTCCTTCCTATGAGAAGTATCGCAAGTGCTTGAAATGCATCAATAATAGTATGAGGCATCAGTGTCTGGGATTTGTCATGTAGTTTGACCCATATCACTGATTATAATGGGGTCTATTGTCTTTTGTCGCACCGCTCATGTTAAATTTAATTTATTTTTAAGAACCTTTTGATATGAAAGTTTGAAAATCTGCCCTTTATGTAGCCTAAAGCCTAGTTCACACTACGTGATTTTAAGCCCGATTTAAGCCCGATTTGCAAATCGTTGAGTCGCCGACAAGTCAGGGTGTTATCGCGTGCAAATCGCGGGCGATTAGCGGACGATTAACGCTCGCCAATCAGTTAGTGTGAAAGAGCCAACAACGCATCAAAGACAGCTCGTAGACAGCTCGCAGACAGGTCACCGAGCTCAGAAAAATATCTAGCATGCTAGATATCTCGCGCAGTCGCGCGACTCAATCTCAGTGATGTCATGAGTACAGCCAATCATAGCAACGCATGGGTTGAGGACACCAGGTAAATCTTACTTTTTCTTTTTTGCATTTTTTTTTCTCAGAGCAGATCGTCGAGCAAACAGTGTGCAGCACTAGTTTCTGTCTGACGTCCATATTCGCGTGTTGTGTTCTTCTCTGCAGTTTCGCGTCATTTCTGGTTCGTTTTATTGCGTGGTTTTTCATTACAAAACATGGTTTCTAGATCAGATAGAATCGTGTTGTTGTCAACTCGTTATTTGTTTGATTATTTTCAGGATTTAGACCGTATTATAGTAGCTACTGAAACAGCTCTCATTGAGTCACAAATGATATGCTCTTATCATCCGATCGTGGTTGTATCTCTATGTAGTGCGTTGTTAACTCGTGTAGTGAGTTACCTCCTGTTGTGGATCAATCACGTTGTGTTGTGTGGTGTGAACAGCTAAACAACTTGAACACTCATGATTTCACTGAGAGCAAGTCATATAGTGTGAACTGCACAGTTCAGCCCGACATTTTAAAATCATGTAGTGTGAACTAGGCATAAGTAAGCAGTTAGAATATTCACCATTCAAAATCGAACTGACTGCAATGTCATTGTATGTATTTTATTTACATTCTGAATTATGATTGGTCTTTGATTCCTCTGTTTACCATTGTGCACACTCAACAAAAGGAATACAGAATTTTATTTACTGTACACCATATTAAAAATACTCCATGATAATGCTAGAATTGTCATGGTAAACCTGAGCACCACTGATGTAGTCTGCTTTTGTAATGGCTCTTGTTTTTTTTCTTCTAATAAAGACATCAAGCTAATGCACTCAGGCCTGCTAACTCCATTAAGCATATAAATAAATGGAAAAGATTCCCTATTGTAGGAAATAGTTCCACTCAGTAAAACCTTAGTGAATTCAGACATCTGTAGCCTCTTAAAAACTGGTCCAGCAGCAGGTTTTAGCTCTGCTTGTAAAGGTTAACCTTCTACCTCCAGAGAAACACCTCAGCTGGTGTGAAAACCCCAAGACAGCTTTACATAAACCTCTCACAGGTGGCCTTGACTGAGGTAGAAACCTTTCCAATAATCTGTTCACGGTCGTTATATTATTTGACTGAAGTGATTTGGATAGATTTTACAGAATAAGAGGTTTTTTGATGATCAAAATAACAGCAAAGTTGAAACAGAAAAATTTGATTAATCTCAAGCTTGAAAAACCATCAATCCAGCCATCCAGAATGTGACTTTTATTTGGTTTGTTTCTCACACAAAGCTGTCATAGGACATCAGAAGACTTGGAATAGTTGTCCATGGTGTTTTTTTGGTGCCATTTTGGCTTTTTCGTTTGACTTGACAGCCCATTCACTGTCATTGTATGGAAAAGAGCAGCCAGGATTTACGCAAAATTTCTCCTTTTGTGTTATACGGACGCAAACCACCACAGAACTCTGTTTTTCTCTCGCATTAGCGAGTTTCTGTTTCACAATTCGGACTTTATAACTTGAAATGTGTCTCTTTTTCAGAATTGTGTGAGAAAATTGCAATTACCTTTTTCGTTTTTTACTCCATGACGGCAACAAGCTTCCATAGATTTGAATATTAAAGGATAACAAAATTAGATAAAAAAAAAAAAAATCAATCCCTCAAATATATTGTAGACTATAAGGTGACCGGTGTCTGTTGTAAGCAGTGAAGATTGTGTTGTATCCACTGCTGTGTCAAGGCCCATTTGTGCACAGGAATGTTAATGACTTGACTTGTTTACATGCTTATACAAGGATGTCTACTTTTAGCACTGTTGTCAAAAACCTCCATTAGAAATCTGAGGAACACGGCGAATGTTCTTCATTTAGCTAAGTGCACTCAGATGTACCACAGAACATAATGAAACCTAAACAGCCTTACGTTATCTCACGGTAAAGCACATAAATCACAGTGGGGTTCAAGGGTAAACCATCACATATCCGTCAATATAGTAGTCAAACTCTCTCTAACTGTTTTTGTGATGAAAAGAGAAACTCTTTGCTCCCCCTCGTACTGACATTTCACATATGTTCCATTTGACTGTAATATTTAAAAATAAGCATGTGCATATTTATGTTATGCTTTTCTTTCCCACTGGAAAACTGGTGAATCAATCAATCAACTGCACTTTGGCTCAGCGGGCTTCCACTTTCTCACAAATCCCAAAGGTTTGTTTTGTGGTCAGGGATTAATGACCCCATTCTCTACTTCCTGCTTTTTTTTTTTTTCCTGAAGGGTTCTGATTGGTTCTCCTCTTAACGGACAGCCGGCCAACCGGTCCGGAGACGTTTACAGGTGCCCCGTGGGACAAAACAAAAGTACTGGATGTGAAAAATTCAGTTTGTCAGGTGAGAGGTGTCCTTCCTGTTAGCGGTAATGCAATTTGTGTTTTTCCATGGACTATTTTTGCTCATTACTGTGTACTCTTTGTTTGTATTCACTGTGTTTATACCAGAAAAAAAAAACGTTTACAGGAAGGGGTGACAGACATTACCTCAGTTGCTCTGAAATTGTCATAGCTTCCAAATTAGCACTTTGACTGTCTCAAACATTACTGCTTGACTCAAGGGTACTAGTGGATTTCAGAAGGGAAGTATGCCATCCACCGACATGGCACTTTGGTTCATGAGTGTACAAACTCCTCCAGATTTGTAAAACAGGTTGTGAAATCATTTTCCTTTTTCTTTAATTTCCAAAATAACACACTTCCTCGGTGCATTTCCTATAAAGTCAACATGAAACTGTTTATTTTCAAAATGCACGTACTTGGTCGTATTCCACATCATTACCTCTTTTTGATCAATCTTTTAAATGTAGTCTATTTTCCTGTCAAATTGATTCATTTTTAGTCAGTTTTCTTTTTATTAACAGTACGAATGCCCACTTTTTAACAATCCTAAAAATATATTGCAGTTTCCACAAGAATATTAAGCACAAATTTCAACATTGACAATAAATAAATATATAAAACGGTTATTTTAAATTATAATGACATGTCTTGCCATTGTATTTTTAAAACAATAATATCTTAGTAAAGACCTTAAGTAATATTGACAAACTATATATCATTTGAAAGCTTACAATCTCTCGTTTCCATATTTGGTGAATGATTTTCAAAATAAATTACACAGGAGCCGTAATTTATCAATTTGCAACAAGAATATTTTCATACTCAAAGTGTGTTCAGACCTTTATTTTGAAATAGCGATGTAAAAAATGAAAATTGAAAAATCATGAAAAGAGGTAGATACCTCAGTTTGTTTTCATGCCAAGAGTTCAAAAGATTGCATCCATCCAATTATTTTAGAAAAAAAAGGTCTGAAACTGTCTTAAATATTACGAAAAAAATAATAAATTCACCATTTGTGATGTGGCAATAAGCTATAACGTGCATGCGTGTTGTTTGTATGTGTTTCTTAGAGGGTGAATTCATATCAAAATCTGCCAGACTTCCCATACTACTTCTGAATAGGATTTCTACTTCATAAATTGTATGAAAATTGTGAAAATAATGGTTCATATCACTCAAAACACATGTGGAAATGGGGGCGCCCTTATATGGGCAGTAATGGAGTCTGGTTGTGCCCTAGTGAACGAGTTTGGTACTGCGCCCAAACAAAATTTTACATAAAGCTCATTTTTTGAGATATCAACCTAAAATTTTAAACACAACTTGTTTAGATTTTTGGCTTTGATTTATCTGCAGGTTTAGAGTAGCCCAGGTTTTGAAAATATATATTTTATATGAAATATGAATAATTTTTTTTTTACATTGTACATTTCCATAAACTCAAACTTCTATAGCTTTTTTTCTGTTTCACTTTCTTAATTTAAAGAGTTCAGATGCAAAAGCCTCTAAGTGCCATTTGAAATTTTCTTCTAGAATGATCATTTTTATCAAGCTTGTATATTGAAGTTCAGTGATTTCACTTAAATGGCAATGATAATTACCTATTAATTGTTATTTAAGTGAAATTACCGAACTTAAATATACAAGTTTGATAAAAAATCATCATTAAAGAAGAAAATTTCAAATGGCATTTAGAGGCTTTTGCATCTGAACTCTTCATTTATTCATTTATTCTAATTATCAGACAACAAAGTGCATTCCACATATTTAATTGCTTTGAGGAAAGGAAAGGTATGAAGCCCCATCCTTCTAAATGCTGAACTACGATCATTTAATTTAGGAAGCCTTGACTTTAGCTTTAATGACTTGACACCATGATTGTATCTTTTAACAGATGCATTGAGTAACCTCACAACTGAAACATCTAGTTTCCCCTTTCTAGAGGTGTTATTCTGAGAATAGAAGAGGAAAAGAAGACTTCATACTGATGGCCAGAGAGACTTTGACCTCCTCATGCGTCATTTACATTTACTACATTTATTTAGCTGACGCTTTTATCTGAAGCTTCTTACAAATGAGGAATGATGCACTACACGATTCACTACAAGTGAAAATAACTAGTAGACTAAAAAACTAGAAAATAGCTAATACAGAGGACCTGAACAAATTTTCATTATTGAGTTAGTATAATAGAAATTAGTAAATGAGACTCAGTGTGCTCAACCCATTTCACACAGGGTCCCATTCACACAGCATCTTACAGTAGCGTCTTGAATACTCAACAGGAGTCAAGCACGTATTCTCTAGTCTAAGAGAGTATTTTTGCATCACTGCACATTTTGATCAATGATAATGTGTGTTGTTTGTAAGACTCATTAGCCTGTAGTGTTGCTCTGCTTGTGTGTTTGAAACCTCTGCCTGAATGTCTGACCCTCAGAGGAGGCCTAGACAGGAAGTGATCCATTAAAACATTTTAATGTCTAAACTGAACATAATTACACAATCTTTCACCAGATAACTCAGTGTTGCATGTCGCCTTTCTTCAGGGATCTACCTTAACATGAGGCACTTCCAAGAGGAACTCTGACGTCAGAATGGATAGCACTTGAATCCCTCAGTCATTTCACTTTAAAAAAATAAAATAAAATCTTAAATGGACAATGTTGATTTTTTTTATGGTTTGACAGTAAGATCTTTTTTCATGACAGACCCTGTGGCTTATTGTACATTGTTTTCACATCAGTTGATTAAGCAGGAAAGGAAATAAACACTGTAAAAATGTTCTTTCCCCGATTAAGCCCCACATAAAATTTAGTTTTGTCCGATCTGCCTATGGGAAAATGCAGTGTATTTGTTTAGATATTCTTTTCATAGGACTTAACACTGGGAGTGCATATTTGTCTATTTTTCTTACAGAAAACACAACAATTCCGAACATAAATGAAGTCAAGGAAAACATGACTATGGGGACGACGCTGGTGGTTAACCCGGACGGCAGTGGGTTTCTGGTAGGGAACATCTACAGATGTTTCTTATACACTGTTACTTTAGCCATGGCTACTTTTTCAATCATTACATTAGAAAAAACCTTCTGGAAACACTCTTTTAACATTTTAGTTTATGTTTATAATTATAGAACAGCCAATGACATGCTGGTCGTATATGTGCATTTCTTTTTTTATATTTTTATGACTGAAAAAATTGCAATTTGTGATTGCTGTTAAAAAAAAAAAAAAAAAAAAAAAATCAGCTTTTC
Source organism: Pimephales promelas (assembly GCF_988280905.1). Lineage (NCBI taxonomy): Eukaryota > Metazoa > Chordata > Actinopteri > Cypriniformes > Leuciscidae > Pimephales > Pimephales promelas. The sequence continues at coordinate 12,467,786 of NC_142791.1, forward strand.
GAGTGGTCAAACAATCCTAGAAAAATGTATAATTTGGACTCAAACCTAATGGGATCAAACCGGAATCCTCTACGAGTCAAATGTAATCTGATTAAGTAAACTGACATTTTTGGAAAAAAAAGAAAGGAAAAGTAGGAATTTCATTTTATCCTGTAGGATCTTTTTTTTAACCCATTAGGATTGGGTTAATTATTATGATAAACATTCCAGGAGGATTCTTTTAGGATTTTTGGATGAAGTATATCTCTGTACGAGTAGACATCGACTTTTCACCATCAAGATTTTGTAAAAGGGAAAGTTTGTTTTTAGTACGTTTTTATCGCCTTTTTATTTTACTTGTTTATTTAAATGGTCCTGGAGTGTGACAAATGAAGTTTTAAAAGTAAAAATTCAGCTTGTCACACCTAAACATTCCCATGTTTAAGCTGTTTGACACATTGTTTATAACAGTTTCCAAATGCAGTTTCAACCTCCATATGCTGCAAAGGACTGAAACAGAAATAGTTTCAGATAAACATTACAAGTTAAATAATTAATTGAGCTAGGTAAAGCTATCAATTCTCAACAATTAAAGCCGAAATATGGAGTCACGCCACAAAACTATTTGTGTACTGTATATATGAGGAGAGTTACATGTCATGTCAGCTACTCTCTCTCTCTCTCTCTCTTGCTCCCTCTGGACAGGCCTGTGGTCCTCAGTATGGGTACATGTGTGGAAAGCAGCAGTACATCACTGGGATCTGCACAAACGTCAGCTCCTCCTTCAAAGTCCTCAACTCCATCGCTCCAACTGTGCAAGGTACGATACACACGTGTTGTGAGTGTACATTAGCGCATTCCAGCCATGTAAACCACAGCCGGTCGCCCTTGCCTCGCATGTCCATGTTAGGACAGAGTTTAGGAAAGCTGACATCTACCAACATAACATAGAGCTAGTGACTCATCATAAACACACACATACATACTGAATGAAGTGTCATAGCAACAAGGAACTTCTCGCTCCTCTCATTTCATTTGAATTATGAGTTATCATATTGATTCTGAGGCAAATATAGCTCTGGTTAGCATTTAGACATGCAGACTAAGCCTGTATTTGCATAGTTTAGACATATAGTCCTTTATACAGCATTTGTTGGAAGTTGAAAACGTCTTGAATTTTCTTTTTCCATAAATTTTGTATACACAAATTGTATAATATCCAAGGTAGGCTACACATTGGATACAAGATACAGTGACAATTTAACCCTCCTGTTACCCTCAAATCTGATAACATTTTTTACCCACTGGGGTCAATTTGACCCCAGTAATTTAAACCTCCATGATATGATTTTTTTTTTGACAAAGGTATGTCTCAGTTAATTTATGTCTTTGTTGACTACTTAGGCAACCTTTTAAGTTGACAATAACCATAGACGATAACCAGCACATGGTTAACTAGCACAGTTCTGAGCATTTGTACACACAAAAAATTAAATTTTATAGAATAACCCCCTAAAAAGTTTGCCTAATTGCAGAAAAAAGGTGTTTGCAAAACACATTTTGTTACATAAAGTTTCATGGTTTAAAAATAATATATATATATATATATATATATATATATATATATATATATATATATATATATATATATATATATATATATATATATATATATATATTTTAAACAACAATGGAAAAAATACCAAATTTCACAAGTTGAAATTTATAGGGGTTAGGGTTCGGGACAGCCACATCCCAATTGAAAGTAGCCATAGACAATAAATGATGATTTGTTAAACTTAATGATATTTTTTCAATAGATAATAGAATGATATTTGTAAACATCTAAGATTTGAATACTTAAATGATTTTTAAATGTGTTTTTTTGGTTGTTGGATAGCAGTTTGCCCCAATTCTGTAGAATGGCCCATATACAAACTACACTCTAAAATAAATGGTGCTAAATAGCACTAAAAGTGGTTCATTGGCTTGTAATCATAGGGGAACCACTTTAAGTGCCAGCAGTTATCTTTGTCATATGGTGCAATGTAGAACCAAAAGAGGTGCCAGAGCACGTTAACCACCACAGAGAACCACTGAAGAACCACTGAAGAACCAAACTGGGCTTAACAGGTTCTTTGTGGTGCTACAGTATATAGCACCATGACCACCGCAAAGAACCCCTGAAGAACCTTTTTTTTTAGTGTATATTGAGTTTCTGATGAAAGGTGACATAAGCTGTGGTTAATCACCACTTTCTTATTTCCCAACGAGGTCACTGTCACGTCCAATTTCATAAATGTCATGCTCAATATATTTTATAAGTGTGCTATGTAATGTGTTTCCTATATAAACCCACCAGTGGCTGTTGGCCTTCAGCCTTTCTGTAATTTAAATGAAAGCAATGTGATATTTATTTCTCTTTCTCACCGGTATAATTATAATAAGGTCCTCATTACGTTGGTTTGCTTGTTTCAGAGTGCAAGCAGGACATGGACATTGTCATAGTGTTGGACGGTTCCAACAGCATCTACCCCTGGGATCCCATCACTGACTTCCTGGAAAAATTCCTCCAGAACATTGAAATCGGACCAGCCCGGGTGAGATTTTTTGGATTATAGTGCTTTGTCGAACAACCTTGCAGTCTTGCTTTGAAATACCTTAGAAATCACACCAGTTTAAAATAAAATATTCACTTACTGCGTCAATGGATGTTTAACAAATTGGATGAACAAATGTTTAAGTATTTTACTTTGACACTTAAGTACATTTTTCCTACTTCATCAGAGTATTTCTATTTTGGGAAACTTGTGTTCATCTAGTCTCATCCAGTGTCATCATCTTATATTAACATCATTACAAGGACTATTATATAAAGACTTTCCATGGAGAAGCTACTGGGTGGTTTGATTCTAGGGAAATAAAGGCTTTCTTGAGCACGCCGCTGGAAAATACGGCTCCAGAACGCTGAGCTGGGGGGAAGACCACATATTCCATGGCTAAATAAGAGTTTTTTTTTTTTTTTTTTTGAGAGGATGACATCACATTTGAATCAGCACAGACACAGACATTTAGCAGAGAGTGTCTGCGGGCCACCCAAACTGTCCATGTTTGGTAGCACCACCTGAACTTTATGTGTGTGTGTTTTTGCTTCTCCAGGTGGGCATCGTGTCGTACGGGGATGATGTCGGCCATGTCTTCAATCTCAGCCAGTTCAGTAACAAAGAAGACCTTGTTAATGCCGCCGGCAATATACCTCAAAGAACTGGCCACAAAACCATGACAGCTCTCGGCATTGATATAGCAAGGTGCGGCACACCGTTCAGGCCTAAAGTCTGAGACCACAGTGAAAATATCATTCAAAATCTTCTTTAAAGTTGGAATTTAGCTAAAAATTTAAAAACAAAGTTTTATAATAAACTGTCTGCTGAATAACAAAAGGGGCACTAAGAAATAGAAAATCTGAAATTTGTTCGTTTTTAATGCAAGTTGTTACGCTGATAATATAATTTGTAATGAAAACAGATGTATTACATAATTAAAAGTCATTTTCACTGGTTGATCTCAGACTTTTGGACACTGATGTATTTCAGAAAAATAATCTAATAATAATAATCATTTTCAAGGTGTCTATTCAGATAAAACATTGTGCAGACTCTTGACCTGATGTTGCATGTTTTCTAAAGGAAAGAGGCCTTTACAGTGGAGCGAGGAGCAAGACCAGGGGTCAAAAAAGTCATGGTGATCGTCACAGATGGGGAGTCGCATGACCACTACGACTTGGAACGTGTCATAAAGGAATGTGAGGACGATGGTATCGAAAGGTTTGCCATTGCTGTAAGTACATTCATCCATGTATAATTATAAAAAGCAAATAACAAATACTGTGCTGCATGAATTCAGTGGTTTCTGTAGGAAAAAATAGAAGCAATAGACTGTATAATATGGCACATGTCATTTTTCTTTCATAGGTCCTTGGCGACTATAATCGGCAGAATAAAACCACTGATGAGTTGAAGAAGTTTATTGACGAAATTGAATCCCTTGCTAGCAATGACAAAAATGACCATTTCTTCAATGTGTCAGATGAACTTGCTTTAGTGACCATTGTCGATGCCTTAGGAAGCAAAATCTTTGCCTTGGAGGGTAATGTACCTAATGCATCACGATCATTTTTTTATTTATTTTTTTAGATCCCTAACCTTAAGTACTATAACACATGAGTGGACATACGATTTTCACATGGTAGATGAAGAATCTGGCTAAAAAAAGAGAGACTGGACTGGACCTGAGTCATATTTAACAGTGGCCAGTCTTAAAGTTTAGTACTTAAAGACTGGTTAATCTTTTTAAAGTCAGTTTCATAAAAAAAGGATTCTGTTTTGAACCTGAAAAGTAAGAATGATTAGCCCTATAACTAACTGCTTGTTTTTTTTTTTTTTTCATAAATAGTACAATTCTAGTTATACAGTATAGCCTAATTATGAATATGACTTTTTTATGTCAAATGTTGTAATTTCTTCATTAAATCTGTGTAAAAAAATGTATGTCTTTATACCTAACAGCCACATCGGGGAAGCACACCTCCTCCTTTGAGATGGAAATGTCTCAGTCTGGATTTAGCGCTCACACATCAAAAGTAAGTGTTAGGTCAGTCTGCTCTTGTGAATATGGTGATATAGATCAGATTACATCAGATGCAGTTCTCAAATTTACCTCATTCTAACATCTTGCTGCTGAGGTCTCATGTGTAGCGACACAGGAAACACGCACACAGCTCAGTGTTAGCTATGAATCAGAGAAGGAAGAGCTCTCTGAGTGTGTCAATGTGTCACATCCTTTCTCAATTTTACTGACGACAGTGTTACTTTAGTACCACATTTTCAAATGCGTTGCTGGGAAATCATAAAATATGTCATAAAATATGAACGGAACAAATTTTGTATTAATTGTCTGTAGAAACATTTTTAGAAAAGTTATCTCATCCATTGCTGCATATTAAATGGTAAATGTTATTTCTTTAAAAATGCAAAAATCGAGGTTTGGGTGAGGCAATTACAATGTGAATGGGGCAAAATGTTTGAGGTTTTAAAAGCAGAAATATGAAGCTGATCATTTTATAGAAGGACTTTTATTAAAGCTACACTGTGTGATTTTTACCCCCATCTAGCGGTGAAAAGGTATATGACCATCCAGTAAATATTATTTTCTGTTCCTCTCAATTCCGATTTCGTTTTAACTCCTACGGTGGCCAATGTAGTCCAAGATTAACATGGCTTCCAGTTCGACCTCGTCCATGAGTGTTAACTCAAACGTAAACGTGAAAGGCGAAGCTTGAATTAACGGGTATGTCCCTCTTTGGCTAATGACATTAGAACCCCTTATCCGTATGTATTTTCAATGGCATATTATACACTCACGAGAATACTTTATTACTTGAACGAAGTAAATATAATATTTTTGAAAGAATTAAGTGTTTTTAGCTAAGAATAAACTAAAAGAGTTACACAGTGTAGCTTTAAGGCCTAAATGAATTCTTCAGTTTAAATGTCTGTATTACTGGATTAAATCATAATTTTTACAGTCAGTTCAGGCAATGCATTGCCATGGATTTTAATATTTATGGATTGGCTTAATTCACTTCCATTGCTGATCAAATGTCTAATATCGTAAGCTGAAGCTCAAACGTGCTTTCTTGACTTAAATATTGATCTTGTCATTGTAATATATGTCTTTCTGACAGGCAGGTGTTATGCTAGGAGCCGTGGGTGCTTATGACTGGAATGGGACTGTTGTGATGCAAACTGGGAGCGAGTTTGTCGTTCCAAAAAAAAACACCTTCCACGACCCTGAGGTGCAGAGGTACGAAGGCATGGCGGGATACGTAGGTAAGAAATCAACATTTAACCAATTCTTTTGGGTTTGCCAGTCTTATTGATAATAAGAGTCGAGAGTGGAGAGAAAATGATGCAGGAAGGGAGAATTGTAGAAAATGTCATCACAATCGTCATATTTTGAACTAATGTCACCTGTATGAGTACCACAGATCAGTGTGTTTTGAGATTGTGTCCCATCCCTGGAAACAACAGCTTAGACTTGGCTTTGTAACAGCATTGGCAACTAGCTACACCTCGGAACTTCAAACCTAATTAAGGCATGTTAAGTGTTGGGCCAAGGCCATGAATGATTATACTTCTTAGGTACCAATAGTCAAAAATAAAAATGCTGTATGTGCATATAATGTTACATGCTTCATAAAATTAGTCTCATAGAGGCAGGGAAGCTTATTATTGATGGGAAGACAGTTGTGGTAGTAGTCTAAACACATTGTCACAATCTTCTGCCATCCCATAAACACTCACACGGTAAGTGCAAATGCTCACACTCTGCACATCCCCTTTTAAGGATGTTGCTCCAGAGTGAAACAAAGGGAGTGACTTGAAAAAACTCTGCCTGATAAACGTGTTTGGAGAACTAGCTGCTCGGAAGCGCCGTTTCACAAATGTTGATTTGAGGAAAAAGATTTACAATCAGTCAAGTTGGTTTATTCTAACATTACTCCCAACAATGTCTGTGTCCTTGGTAATGAAACCGTTTATGATTTCAGCCCCAGCTGTTTCATATTAAGCGTGCAGACTACTGTAAATTGTTTTAAAGATTGGCTTAGCTGTGTGGTAGTAAAGGTTGCAGTGTGGTTGTGCTTCCAGGTTATGATGTGCAGTCAGCGTACACACCCAATGGAGTGCTATACATCACAGGAGCACCACGGTTTAACCACAGCGGGCGTGTCTTGGTGTACCGCTTCGACGGAGAAAATTTCACCATAATACAGACGTTGAAAGGAGAGCAGGTATATATTCATAATCACAATCTCAAGCAATTTTGGGTGGATCTCTCAAAAATAGATGACATTCACCCCTAAATCAAAAAGAAATAAAGAAATTAAATATTTTAAATGAATAAATTCAACATTAATTGTAAAACCCCAATCTCAAAAGAAAATAGACATTTAACAAGAAGAACGGGGGGATCTGGTGTGTAACAAGCACAGCTGGGTCAAGAGCAGGGAGAGCGGAGCGAGACTCGTGGTGCGAGTGCTAATGAACAGTGACAACAGTGAAGGATGAGAGAGGACCAGGCCTGGACTTTCTGTTGTGTTTTAGTTAAAAGTAGCTGGTTCTCATCTTCCCTTATCAATGAACTTTGTTACATGGTGGTAGTTTGGTTAGACCTGGACAACATTTATGGCTCGATGCCCCACAAGCTGGTGCAGGAAACACTAAAAAGGCACCAAGTTTCAACCTCAGTTGGAAGATACCTCATCCTGGATTGCTACAGTGACTTTAGCCTGAATCTCTTCAGGATCAACAACATCAGAGTGGCTCCGACTGCATGTGGGAATCAGCATGCACTGTACCATCTCAGTGATCCGTTTATTCTGGTGATGAACATGCTGGTGAAATTTTCTGAACTAGAGTGCAGAGACCCCAAGTCTAAGTCTGGGATCCACCAATTTTCATGAATGACTTAACAGCGATCGCTGAGTCGAGGCTGGATGCAGACGAGTCTCGAAGGAGCCAGAGAGGCTAAAGAGATGGGCCAGAATCTCATTTAAAGCCAGAAAAATCCCGATCCATCATGTCCAAGAAAGCTAGAGTAGGGAATATGTTTCCCTGAAAGTACCTTTCACGGGAGAGAAAGACAAGATCCAGTTGCGAATGAAAAGGCAGTTTATTAAGTAAACATAGAAAAGTCAAGGCTAACACAGTCTCATCCCAAAAAGTCATATAACTGACGTCTTGAGGCGTATTTTGACCATACGTCAATATCCGCCTTTTTAGGGCCCCCTTAAACGTCGGTAGATGGCGATCCCGGGCCGTCATACAACTGACGCTTTACCTTTAACGTCAGTTAGGTGACGGGTTAGGTTTAGGGTTAGGTTTAGGTATGGGGTAGAGTTAGGATCCCATAACCTCATCTACCGACGTTTAAGGGGGCCCTAAAAAGGCGAATATTGACGTATGGTCAAAAGACGTCCCAAAACGTCAGTTATATGACGTCTTGGGATGAGACCGGGTTGTCAAGGCAGGATCAACTGATGCAGAGGTGTAGGTCAGAGTTCAGGTTTTGGCAGCAAGGAGACTACAATGGGCTGAAGTCCAATGATCCCTATAGAAATCAACCTATCGTGAACAGAGCAGATAGTCCAAAACTAGAGCAGGCAGGTAACATGGGAACTGGAGACAGAGAACTGAGGGTAATGAGACAAAATGTGAACCTCAGGCCACGTTTACCCAAAGCTGGGTATTTAGCAAAACGAATATTTCCCCCCACTCTGTTTCCAAAAATAACATCGTTCACACACCCTCATAAATACGCCGTCGAGCGCCCTCATAACTATGCCAAACCTATGGGCGGCAGTGTAGGGAGAAGGATAAAGCCATGCAAGCCAATCAGAATCCTCAGAATCGACAAGAGAGAACCTAAAACGCAGTTTCTCCCAGTTCACACGACAACACATAACTGGCGTTTTCAGAAATCTCCACTTTGGTCGGAGTTTTTAGAAATAATCGTTTTCTGTGATAAAAGTGGGGTTTTCGTGTAAACGAGAGGCCAAACCGCAGGGAAATGTCTGCGTTTTCCCTTCGTGTAAACGGGGCCTCAGAACGATCTGACAATGAACACAACTGAACACAAGACTACTTATAGGACACGTTAACAAGCCGCACCTGCAGCTGATCTGATAGGTCGTCAGCGCAGTTGGTAACTAAGCTACGCTGATAGGCAATTAGACCAGGACGGTACATACAAACATGAACAGGCAAACCTGCAAACTGTGACAGTACCATTCTCTACTCTCTCTCTTACCCCTTTTCCATCAAATGGTTCGCATAGATGACGAAATAAATGCTAAAACACTCTATCCTGATCGTTTTCAATACTCACAATTCCAATTCCTGATTCCCTACAGTGGTTTTGACGACACAAGATGGTTTTTGTACTGCCAAGGGCGTAGCTCGCGTGGTGAGCTGAAACCTGCGTACGTCACAAAGTGCGGAACATCCAATAGGATAATTTAACTGCAGTAGCCACCGTTCAACCTGAAGAGGGCAGCACTAAGACGTTTTTACACCATATATTGTAGAAATAGAACACTTTATAAACAAATGTCAAAAAAGTTACACAAATCAATGACTGGTATTAATAAAGATCCATTCTTACAGATCATTAACTAAAAAAAGTTGGCTAAGTGTATAGTTACTCTCTTTTGTGATTCATCATTTTGTGTTTAAATTGCAGTTTCATTCTCAATTTTGTCATGCTTTTCTTAGATCGGTTCGTATTTCGGCAGCGTCCTCCAGACGCATGACATTGACCGTGACAATTACACTGACATCCTTCTGGTCGGATCTCCCATGTATATGGGTCCAGAGAGAGACGAACAAGGTCAAGTCTACGTCTACAAACTCAATGAGGTGTGTGTCTTTAATCTGTGTGTGATATGCCTCATTCCACATACTGAAAACATGTGTAGGGTAGTGTAGCACCTTCATTCCAGCCCGGGAGCATGTGGTAGCAGTAAATTTGGATCTGTCTTCAGGGAGTGTGTGTTGCGTTGGTGTTCAGCCTGAGATAAGTGGTCCCAGAGCAAGGGAAGGGTTGGAATGAGAGCTTGGCATCATGGGAGTGGAAATCAAATGAAACTGTAATATCTCCAGCAAAATACCAGCCTCTGTGAAGCACCTGCTCTCAAGAGCTTCCAAATAATGGTGTAAATGGAGCCATTTCTATCGGTTTTCCCCGTCGGTCAGTGTTTCTTTGTGAAGCATTTTAGTACACGGCAGCACTGTATAGAGCCTACATATCGTTTGTTTTCTTTTGTTTCTTCTCCAAAAAATTCAAATCACTGAATATACAGACTGGTGTCTTTTCTTTCCTGTTTAACTCCATCTGTTTAATCGTCTTCGTAACAATTTTATATTTTCTTGAAATTTCCATTGGAACCTACTTTTCTTCTTACCTATATGTTCAACCACGAGTCTGTAGGCCACGCTGATATCTGCAGTATCTCAGGCATTTACTCTGTGTCTGATTGTTACTCTCAGGATGGGCTGTTTGAGCATGAGATGACTCTGAAGCCGGTCAATCAGACCTGTTGTACTGCTAACTCTCAGAGCAACTGTAAAAGCTTCAGTAAGAACGAGCCCTGCGGCTCACGCTTCGGCACTGCAATCGCTGCCGTTCCTGACCTCAACCTGGACGGCTTTAATGACATAGTGATCGGATCGCCTTTGGAGAACGACCACAGAGGGGCGGTGTATATTTACCACGGTTCTCAGAAATCAATAAAGGAGAAGTATGTTCAGGTAAGGAATCTTGACAGCATATCATCAAGTGGTCATTAAAGGAGCTGTATGTAAGAAATGTGTTTCAAATAATCAGAAAATGGCCCTGATATGTCACTAGACATTATGAAATCATGTCAATTTAATACTTGTATCACTGACAACAGTAGTCCCGCCTGGATATATAACTGATGTTGATGTTGTCATGTTGTGTTTTGGTCTGATGCTCCACCCTCCACCGATCTACCAATCACGGAGTCAGTAGTGTTGCAGCTACAGTAGGGTTGCCAGCTCTACTCTACTAGTTACCACAGCTGCAGCTACAAACATTTTGGTAAAAAAATGTTGGAGCCTATCTGGCAACCTCGAGTCAGGGGGGAGGGGGAGGGGATTCATCGCTCTACAGTAATTAGAAAGTGATTGCAGTACCAGTTTTGGCCACAATCTTACACACGGCTCCTTTGACATTGTGGTGGTTAGAAAGACAGACCCCCTGTATAAACATATTGCTTTTTAACATGTGTACAGTAAGATTTAATGTTTACATTGTATTTGTGATAAACTGCAGAGCTATTCAAATATGAATTATTGATGTACAGATTTGTTTGTGTTTAGCGAATTGCTGCTGGAGGAGATGGAGAGAGCATGAAGTTCTTTGGCCAATCGATTCACGGCATCATGGATTTGAATGGCGATGGCATCATTGACGTCACTATCGGAGGAATAGGAGGGGCCGCACTTTATTGGTGAGTGTGTTTGACTTAAAGTGTCATTTTTATGTGAGTGAATCTATTCTGTAGTGCAACATTTTAAATTCTCACTAATGTCTGGATCTAAAAAAGCCTTGGGTATGAAACATGAACTCGCTACCCTCTGGATGTCTGTCTTCCTGGTTCCCACCCACAGCAGCTGTCTCAAATCTGGACCTGAGCCTAAACATCCCACATCGTGGAGGCTAGTCCGTCAGGGGTTATGTCCCTCCGCTACGACACATTTCTACTGGGCTCCGAATCTGTGTGAGAGTGCCTCCAAGCACGAAATAAACTCTTGGCAGCGTTTCCTTTCTTAGATTCCCCTACAGAGATCACAGATTCCAGAGTGGCCATGGATTCTAGTGACCTCTGCCATCTTCATTCCCCAAGCTGCAACACCCAGCCTTTTAGGAGCTCTCCATTCGCCTCTAATTGACCACACATTAAATTTTTTGGAGACCATCTGAAGTGTTTAGTTGGACTGAAATCAGTCTATGATCTACGAAGCAGCTGTTGTTGTATGGAATGAAAAGACACACCTAGTAATCCTCCAAATGCTGCTCCATTCACAAACATCTTGTTGAATTTGTTTAATCCAGGTCTCGGGATGTTGCAGAGCTTCGTGCCGATATGACCTTCGACCCAAGCAAGATCAATCTGCAGCAGACCTGTCAGGTCCACGGGAGGACCACAGTATGTGTGAAGACCAAAGTGTGTTTCAAATATCAAATGAAGTCTGACAAAGACACAATCACGGGAACTCGTGAGTCACTGGTGCTCTTTCTTTATGTTTTGCCAATCAAGTCTTTAATGTTCTGTGTTTTTAAATGCCATTTCCCTCCAGTCATCAGGTACAATTTAACGCTGGACTCGCTGAGAGCGATTGCCAGAGGACGGTTTAACGATAGCGAGGACAGGAAATTGCAGAAGATCGAGTTGATCGTCAACGAGCTTTGCAGAGAGCACATCTTCTACACGTCGGCAAGTAAATCAGTTTTTCATATGCAAGAGCAATATAGACCTTAGTTATGTTAGACGCCATATTGAGTTGAAAGGTTCTGGATCCCATAATTGTAAAACTGTGTTTCACGCACTGTATTTTGTCCTTCACAGCCATGTTTTCATTCCTGTCAAAACTTAAATATGGCGCAACCCTGACTAAGGTCTGTTAGGGCTGCACAAACTTCTGTCTTGTGATTTTAGCTGTTCTTTGTGTACAGTATATGGTGTTTGTAAATGTATTTTTATAAAGAAGCGGCGATACTAACTTAACCATGACTTTCAGTAGGGCTGCTCGATTAAGCCAAAAAACATTAGGGTAAAATCGAAATCCAAAATCAATTACGATTAATCAATTACGATTGTTGCTTTTCCAAGTAACAAAGTAGCGCATAAAAAAAGTCAAGCAAATAAGGCGATAATCAAAATAGGTGTTTATAGAAGATGATTATAGATGTATGTAAAGGTGTTTATAGTTATATTAGTTGTTAAATGATATTAATGCATACAATTACTTGAATAGACATCTTCTGTGATGGATTTTTGAATTAAAATGAATTTTGATATTTTTCAGGGGTGTGAAGTGAAAAATGTCAGGTTGGTACAACCGTCCTGATGTCATAATGAAGAAAATACCTCATTATCACACATTTGAATTATTATTTTGGCATAATCTTTAATTATTATTTCTTTGAAGAGTAAAAGCAATGAATAATTGTTGTTAAAATATACATTTTTTAAAAACGTTGTCGTCATGCGGTGCTACCAACAGGGGAAAAAAAACACAAAACAGAAAATGGTATCATTGGTCAATAAGCCTCTTACAGTACCAGATAATTAGACATTTTTAGAGCATAAGATGTATTAAATATGTTCAAATGTCTTCTTAAATGTAATGTGTTTGGCTTTGAATAAACGGATCTGCCAAATCTATAAATGTAAAGCAGTGGTAGCCCTCCCTGTTTGTGCAGACTGGCTTCTTGTAAAACCAGCCCCCGTTCTTCTCTGAAACCATTAACTGTGTATCTGTTTGCCTCTGATCTAGCTCATGTTACGTTTAACGTCTCTCAGTAGATAAAGAGCATAAAACTAAGCGTTTGAAAGTAGAGGACTTGAGTTTAATAAAAGCCAGAGTTTCTCTGATCAAAGCCCCGAGGCCAGTAAAGTCACTCCCAGTCTCCGTTGAGAGACTACAGCACGTCCCGCTTCGGTGCATACTTGTCCTCTGAGCTCTAGAGGAAGTAAGCTATCCGAAAAGAACGTGCTGTAAGAGGCGACGCCCCCTTGTGTTAATGATGGACGACTGCAATACTGCATGATCAATATCAGAATATTACCTATACAAACCAATACAGAGTTGATGATAAGAGGCTGCTATAGCAACAGAATGAATTTGATACCATTTCTGAGTTGTCTGCCTGACGTTAAGCTGAAAAAATTTGCAACATCCTTTATTATCCCCCACAGGATAAACTGGATTTCAGAGACCCCATTATGGTCACGTTGGAATTCGGTTTAGTGGATGAAGACAAGGGTCCAGTCCTAGACGGGGAATTACCGACGTCACTCAACAAGACTGTAAGATCTCATTCTCGTTCCTGTTGCCGAATCTAATCTGAGGTTTATACGTGTAGGTCATAGAGTGCAACATTCACTGCTCCAGTAACCGCTCCACTTATAACGCTCATTAAAAGAAGTAAATGTGGGTGGCAGGCAGCTGTAAGTTAGTCTAATGAAGTCTCTCTAATTTTACAAGCGCTGAGAGATTTTCTCCATGTTTGCTCTCTCACATGAAGTTATAATGAGATTTTGATTAGCAGAAACAGGGATGGGCTGGCATAGGGAATGCCAAGACTTTTCAGAATGGCGAAATTAATCTGTTTACTTTATAACCAATTTTGGATATGCATATGATAGTGATGGGAGATAGGCTACTAAGCTTTTCAAAGCTTTGAATCAATTGAACCAATTGCTTTGTAAAATGATTCTGTTTCAAAGAGCTCAAAATGCTGAACTCCAAACACGCATAAAACACCAATCGCAAAATGTTTGATCTATTAAATGCAATTAACAAATCATCTAATACCATTAAATGTGAAGTGACTTTGTAAAACAGGTATGTCTTATTTTATTAAAGCTGCATTCTGTAATTTTTTTGGGTTAAAAAAATTATCCAAAATAAATCTTTGAGCAAGTACATTCTACAGTTTTATTCATTTAGCTGACGCTTTTATCCAAAGCGACTTACAATTGCTATATATGTCAGAGGTCGCGCGCCTCTGGAGCAACTAGGGGTTAAGTGTCTTGCTCAGGGACACATTGGTGTCTCAAAGTGGATTTCGAACCCGGGTTTCTCACACCAAAGGCATATGTCTTATCCACTGTGCCATCACCACCCAATTCAAAGTGGTAAGCTTGTAATATTGTTTTTAATTCCAGTGGTAGGCTGGAATAAACCCTCTTTTTACTCCCAGTCCATCAGGAACTGGAGGTTTCTTAACTCAATGTTTTATTCCCAAGCAGACAGCTTTGCCAGCTCATGATGAGATAAGGTTATCAGGAGGAATAGCCAGTTTTCCTGGAGACATCTCTGAGCAGTGTTTGCCAGTGCTACTCCCATGACGTTCTGTTGTTCTTGTCCTCCCTTCAGAAAGCACTCAAACAAGGAAAAAATTCCTGACACAAATATTTGCGGCAATCTGTTGGGTTAATGCTTGTAATTAAATGGCATTGTTAGAAAGGGGAGTGAAACGAAATCTGGCAGGAAAACTGTTTAGAAATGTGTTGCCAAACATTGTTTAGCAAACTTAAAGGAATGAAGATGTTTTGAAGTGTGTTTTTACAACCTTTCAAGCACGTCAGAATAATTCTTCCTTTATTACTTTACTTTGTATTTTCTTTCGCTCTAGATCGCATTGGTAGACTGCGGGAATGACGACAAGTGTGTTGCTAATCTACACCTTAAAGCCACTGCAAACATCTCAAGGTATTAATAGTATCTTTTATAATGTATTCAGCCTTCAGGTTATTTTCCTTAAATGTATTTCTGATTCTTCTGTCTTTAATATAGTTATTGTTGTAGATTGACAAAATTATGACAGGACTATGTCAGTGTGGCTGTTTTATTAAAATTGTAAATATTTTCTGGTGTATTCTGTATTTTGTCAATTCTTGTCATCTCCTGCCCCCTTCTGTTGACTTTTGAAAAAATAAAGATTCCCGGTTGTCCTGTCATTTTCATCAGCCTCAGATTTTATCCACAAGGCATGAAACAGGATAACAGAAGCAAACTAGATCATGGATGCAAACTAACATTGTCCATCTTTTATTTCTGTATATTTATAGTCTTTTCATAAAAAGCAACCAAGAGAAGTTTTATGTCAACATCAACATCCGCAACAGTGGAGACAATGCTTATAATACCAGGGTTACACTGAGCCACACGGAAAATATCAACTATGTGAAAGTTGAGGTAAGTCAACTGTAATGGCCTCATGTAAATAACACTTGGTTTTAGAGACTGTAGATCAATCAGTGTTGGCTGGTCTAACAAATCAGTGAATGTTCAATCATTTTTTTAATTAGATTTTTTTTTTTTTTTTTGGTGACAAAAACAGTTTCTGTTTTATTTTATTTTTGCAGCCTAAAGAGAAGGACTGTGAAACAAATAATACCAGAATAGTATGTGCAGTTGGATATCCTTTCCTTAAAACTGATAAAACGGTGAGATTTGTCTCTGCAATCAAATTAGCATTGTTATATTTCATTCTGTTTACACTGTTTTTCATTTCAATCCAACAGGAAAGCTTCCAAATCCAATTTGAGCCCAATCCCTCTCATATTCGTAAGGACATTGTGATTAATGTTACTGCAACAACGTAAGAATCACGTTCATGACTACTCCTTTGAAACTTACCAATGAAAACTTCTTTTTACTGTTTGACTCACTTGATCAAATAGAGAATAAGGATATGTATATAATTAATTTTTCACCACAGTGATAGTGAGGGGTCAGACTCGGCTCTGAAAGACTACTTTGTGAGCATCGTCATCCCTGTGAAGCATGAAGCCAACCTGCGATTCATTGCGTAAGTGCCTTATTTAAACCAACCAATCAGCTTTGTCAAAACCAAAAGAATTGAACTGTCATTTCATGTTTTTATTGTAGTAACAAGTACATGAAGGAGGACCACATCATATTGAAAGAGAAGGAGACAATACCTAATTTTTTCAACCACACTAGTGTGATCGGAGACGAGGTGAAAATCAGCTACACGGTAAGACTCAAAACCTCAACCTGGAGTTTTAATTGCTTCCTTCGGGCCCTCAAGAGACTACCATGTGGTCAAGAGAAAAAAAAAAAAAAGGAACTGTGGTGGAGAACAGTGTCTATGTCATACTGTAGTAGTTAATATAAAACATGGGAGTAAACTGTCACCAAGGAGCGACATACAGTACTGTATGACCAAGGAGTCATCTTGGAGTCAAATGGAGTCTGATGCCAATGTGAAATTGACTTTTTTTTTGGTGTGGACATGATCCAGATTCATTTAAACTGGTTTGAGTGTGAATGCTTTGTTGATCCAGAAGTTTAGTTCAGACAAACTGGTTTGGCTCAGTGCAATTATGAAATCACAAAGGCTGTGATTGTTTTTTTTTTATGCATGACTTGTAAGTAAAGCACAGCTCTGTGATCAGTAGTAAACGCAGCTCCATCTGAAACCACTGTGAGTTTGAGTTGCTTATAACGTGCATTTGAAAAAGCAACACATGTCAAACATCTTTCCAAACATAAGAAGCATTTATGAACCTCTTGTGAAACAAAAGACAACATTTAATAAAAAATGTTGTACTTAACTCACTTCATTATGACAATTGATTGAGCATCCTTCTGTGAGATGATGTGGCTCCTTACACAGAATAAGGTACAGAACATACAGTATTATTTCATAGGACTCTTTTTACAGCCATAAAGGTTATGTCGATTAGCATTGAAGTGTAAATATACTTTATTATCATAAAGTTTGTGGAACTCAGACAAACCATATATTGTCATAGTCATGATTATTAGTCATTTTTAATCAAAGCGTTTCAATCTTCTGTCTAATCAGCAAAAGTGATAGTATGATGTTATTAGTATGTTAGTATGATGGTATAAATGCACAGATATTTCCTGGAACGACGTGTGTTATCTTACTTCTGCGGGACATATTTGAAGCATTTGCTACTGATCACATATCTGTGCTAAACAGACAAGCTACGCATGAAATTTAACTTCGATTAATCGGGCAGCCCTATTCTGACTGATTTCTGATTGTGTTCAACAGATTGAGAGAGAACCTGAAATGCCGAGTCCTCCACTGCTGCTCACGATAGTGTTCCCGTATCAAACGTCTGCAAAAAACTTGCTGCTGTACCTCACAGAGCTCACGCACACAGCGGTAGGTGCTCAGATTCCTCAAGTGGCCACATCTACTGTACATGACTGGCTCAGAAATATTTCAACTGCCTCATTTTGTTCTTATAGAACATCAGCTGTGATGCCAAAAAATGGATTAACCCTTTACTCATCAAGCCTGACAACCCTCATGCAGTGAATCCTAAAAAAGAGTCCTTGAGCGTCTATCTTTTGGTGAGTAAGCATCGCTTTTCTTGTGAATTTCTGAGTTGGAAGTGGGTATCTGATCGTATTTCAATTTTTTACCGTCTCCCAGAGT
Source organism: Pimephales promelas (assembly GCF_988280905.1). Classification (NCBI taxonomy): domain Eukaryota; kingdom Metazoa; phylum Chordata; class Actinopteri; order Cypriniformes; family Leuciscidae; genus Pimephales; species Pimephales promelas. Next base: position 12,485,579 of record NC_142791.1, read on the forward strand.
TGTAAAGAAGAAAGACATCCCTGCGTGTCCTTTAGCTGCTCCATCCCTCCTGGAGACTTCAACCAGATCAACAGCACTTTCAGAGTGTGGCGACCCACCTTCCTCAAAGTACGCTCTTCCGCTTGATAACTTTCACGTTCTGCTATGTATGATCCGTCAGTATGCTGTAGTAATGTACTTTGCCGTCTGAAAAATGAATCATTTGTAGGGAGAATTTTCCAGCATTTACATGGGTGTCGATGCCAAGCTGGAGAACAAGAACACGGACCTGTTTGTGTTAAATGATAACGTCAAGGCCAGAGAGGTATGAAAGCAAGCCAGCCCTTGATTCTGCACTAATATCAATATGAGTATAATTTGAGTAAATGCATGACCATTCAGATTATAAAATTGAATCAGGCTCAGTCTATATTTAAAATTGCTGTAAGGGATTTTTTTTTTTTTTTTAAACCACACATGTACCGGCCAATTACCTGATCTAAATGTCACATCACTGTTCTGAGCTGTAGGCAGCAGGGAAGGAACACCATAAACAACTTTTATTTTGACCCCTCATTCTAGTGAACTACTAAAATGTGGTTACACATGCCCGTATCAGTTGTTCAGACATGTCCAAGTATGAACTGTTTCAGTGTACTGGTGATTCGAGAGCTAGAGAGGGAACTGCTGTTGACTCGAGACCTATTGCCATCAGATCACTGTTATATTACCAATAGTTTTTATTTGTTATGGTTTTGATTTTTTTTTTTTTTAGCAAAAGACATTTTATGAAACCCTTGGCACTTACTTCTCATTTCAGTGTGTAAAAACCGGCATCATAGGATCATATACTCATGGTGGCATGCCAGAAAGTGAGTTTGAGTAACTTGTAGATCTGTGCTGACTCAAGCCTAAGACTGTTTCGAGAGTTCAGTACAATTTAGTAGATCTCACTAAAAAGAACCGGTTCAAAAGAATGGTTCGTTGTACATCACTACATGGATTGAACCAAGTCAAGCCATTTGACTTTCCTTGTCACTGTCGTTCTACAAGGAGCCTGGGGGAACAGAGAGAGACTCATGCAGAACCACTTTAAATCTACAATATTTGTGTCATCAATCTCTAAAAACCTAACATGAGTTTAGATGGAAAAATTGCTCAGTCACAGTCATAGATCTACATCCATTTTTCTCAGATCTACTTCAAAATTTGGAAGATCTATCACTGTTTTTGTTTCATCCCTACTTTAAGGGTGTCTTCACATTTGGCATGTTTGGTGCAACCTAACAAGCAGACCGAGACGCTGAAATATGATGTCACAAGTGTAACCCAAAAAAAGGACAGAATGCTCTAGCATACCTGTTTTTTTTTACTCTTCATGTTGCACATCATACTTCAGTACAGGCATCAGAACCGCATCCCCCCCACACTAAATTATTTGTGTGTGCGTGATGGAGGGATTCCTGACGCTGTTTTGACTCCTTTACTTATAAGCTCTTCACGAGTTCTTAGCTGGTCAAAATACCATCAAATGTTGGCTATGCACATATAACGAGAGCATTATCCCAGAACAACATTGTTTTGGATGTTCAGAAAGTTCCGTCAAGAAATATGTCATAAAAGCCAACCAATCAGGTTGTGAACATATCCCCATGCCTTTAGGTTAGGTGTTAAAATCCCAATGTGAACATTAAGCGAGCTGGGGAAAATAAATTTTGTGATCACACCTCTACAACAAATCAGACACTAATAAAACATCTATAATGGAACAAACTTTTAAAGGAGAAAGATTCATTTTGCCCTCAGAATGTAGTCACATCTACCATCACTTTAAGATATCAAAATGGCTGAAATCTCTTACAGCAACTTTAAATGAGCAATTAGTACTCCATGTTAGCTTTTAAAATGTGACTAGTGTTACATCTTTACTACAGGTAAAGATTCAAGTCACCAAAGACGTACGAAGCGGAATCCCACTATGGATTATTATCCTCAGCATTCTTATAGGACTTTTAATACTGGCTCTTGTTATCTTCGCTTTATGGAAGGTAAGCATCACTATTTTGCTTATGTTAGCTCAGCTCTGCACATCTTCAGTGCAAATGTACTAAGGCTCAATGATGTTGAATGTTGACTCTGTTTGTTCTCCTCCAGGCTGGATTCTTCAAGAGAAAATCAGTTAAAGACATGAAGGACGATATGAAGGACTCCGATTGAAGCCTGGGGTTCTGTAGCCTCCATCCCTCAGGTTAACTCATACTTCACCTCTAGCCAAGGTCACCGAGATCACATAGCAGGACCATCTCTAGGAACATTCGGAAATATGAAGATCAGAGTTTGGGTTTACCAAAGGGAACCCAGCGCTTTGCTTGACACTTTGATTCATCTTCATGTGTTCACTGCAAAATTCGACTGAATGTGAACTCAAGTGAACCTCTGAGACTCCACAAGATTGGTGGATATTTTGCCAAACCATGAGAGTCAAGCTTTGTACAGCGAAGCATCAAAGGTTCATCTATAGCCTGAACTCAACATCCCACCAGCAACGGACCTTCATCTGTAACCCCCCTACGGCATTCATCATCAGCATAGCAAGGCTCAGGAACCTGTCCTGGAAACGTCTAGAGTTATCTACAGTCCTGTAATCAGAACCATACACTCTTATTGGCAGCAGGTTTAAATATGGAGGTCTTTTCCAATAACTCACTTTCAGAGCTTGTTTTGACGAATCACTGTACAGTTTTCAGTTCAAAGCATTTTTTTTTTATTAGTGTTATGGGCTATGAATATTGGCACATTCCTTTTTGTTCACAAAGCAATTTTTTGGCACTGATGTTTTTCACGCTTTTTGTCTTCAGGAATGAAGAGGAAAAGGCCTGTACTGTAAATGTAAAGCTTAAAGTGTATATAAAGGTTTGTTTCCAATATCGCTTTAATAATGGAATAATGGCTTTATCAAAATAATTGCATTATCTGTATTCAGTCTGATACCTGCCATGTTTTCTGAGGTAGAAAGCATCTTGAGTGTTTCTCAGGTATTCCAGATGGTTTGCAGACTCAGCGAATGTCTGGAATCATAAAATTGGACTGCCATCAACTTTGTTTTTGTTTTTTTGCCATATGTAAATATTAGAAAAACAATTACTTGACTAAATGTTAAAGCTTAACTGAACAATAACTGTTTTCAAACAGGATTTCCAGACGCTCTCGTATTGGACGACAGTCCCACCTTAACTTCATTCTGGCTTCTTCCCTCTTTGTCGCCATCTCTGTTCGAAATTTGCAATTGCAGTCATTCGCGGAATTATCAACTTTATGCAAGTTTTACTTCGACACGGCACAGCGTGGATGAACACAATGTTTGAGGAGACTGTGAGGCTGTCAGTCACCTCGCCGATGTGGATACGCTCATTCAGAATCACAGATTATTTTTTTTGGAAGTATAACCAACAAAAATTTTCACCCAAAAACTTCATCCGAACTAGTAAGAAACATCCATTTTTGTTCTGGTTCTGACATTGCAGTAAATCGCGCTGATTAAATCTAACAATCGCTTATAAGTTATCATATCACTCGAAACCGTGCAAATTATACTTTGTACATGTAATGTCCTTCCGATATTGTCCTTGTTTTCGCATGGGTCTGGTTGCAGACTTTTTTTCACTCCGAAGTCCGAGCGAAGTCTTTTGCGTTTTACGGCGGGTGAATCTGTTGTCACTGGTGATTGTCGTTTGAACATTTCTGGATCCGCCGTCAAAGTGATAAGTTTAATTATATCAAGTGGTGTGAGAAAAGGCTATAAATTTCCACCTCCGACATCCTCACACACAATATAGCCTACTAGCTGAGACTCTTCTTTATGTGTGTGTGCAGATGTGTGTGTACAAATGTGACGTAATGATACAAAGACATGCTTGAATCTCCTGTGGAAATCCAACAGTACCACTGGAATTAAAAAACATTATTGCAAGCATAACGCTTTGAGTTGAGTTAAGGCAAGCGGATAGTTTTGAACAAACTGTCCAAAAACTTCTGGCTGGTTATGTATTTTCTCAAAAATCTATTTTGGATCATTTTTAACCCCCCCCCCCCCCCCCCCCCAAAAAAAAAAAGCTGCAGCTTGAAAACTCACACCATTGGTTGAGTAAATTTAGCTGTTGTCAGAGCAACAGAGCAAGAGGAAACAGAGACAGAGCAATGTTTTGAGATCATTGAATTCACTGACTTACAGATGCCTTTTCATATTAAGCCAGACCAGAAGAAATATTTTAACAAAAAATTACACCTGTGTGTGTGTGTGTGTATACCGATCCCTAAGAGGAAATAGTTTCTGAGAAACAGCAGACATAGTTGAACCCATAGTGCACACCACTTGACATAGTGCAGTTAAATTAGCCTATGCAAAATGCAAAACATGAGACTGGGTGAAATCAAAATCATGTGTACATATGCATGGTGTATATGCAGTGCCTGAATTTGCAATGCACTGACTATGAATAAAAAGAAGAAATATTTCTATATTTCTTTGCTTTTTACAAATTTTGCATTAAGCCAATGACTGTTTTAATATATGTATATATATATATATATATATATATATATATATATATATATAATGTTTTTTTTTGGCCATATTATTTTTGCAACAGCTATCCAGAGTCTGCCATAAACTCAACGTGTAAAAACCTCAAAACAGTTCCTTCCCATTTTCATTTTTCTTTGTAAAAACCATGTGCAACATGTGAAACTTACATTGCAAGTTTTTACTGTATGCATATTGCCATTGTTTACCATCAGTGAAAATATATTTTGTTTTTAATATATTTCGTTTTTAATGCTCCCGTTTTTGCCACAAAAGTGTAAGTGCAGAATGCTAGATGTGGCAGAGATGCTGGACATTTTGCTCAACACTCAAGTGTGAATATTTATCACATTCAGCGAGAATGAGCAGTTTTCTCAAATCTGTTTTAGAATATGAGTACTGAATATAATTTAAAAAAATATATATATTTTATTTTATTAAATTGGTGGTTTGATTGACTCGAACGTTGGCAAATATGGCGTTCTGCATGAAGTTTCAAAACAAGGGCTTTCTTTGGTTTTCATGTGGTACTGACTTGACTTGATGATCTGTAGTATACAGCTTATCATACAATTGTCATTTCAACAAACATTTTTTGTTCTCTTAAGTTGGCATGAAAAGAGTTTTTGCTGTGTGGCTCAAAAGGTTGTTTTTCTCCATTTCACATTTGCCACTGTAACTTTAATATCAACTGTCATGTTTGTATCATAGTCACATCCATGTTTTTTTCTTGTACATTGAATGAGATGCCACCATGATTCTATTGTATATAACATCACAATCTACAGTATTCATGTTTCAAACACATAAAAAAGTGTTTAAATATACGTTGTTTTAAATATGCAGGTTAATCAAGCCTCACTTTCAGATGGAGACCATCGGTCTTGGGCACATGTGAGACACTCTGCTGTGAAGTTTCTATGTATGCACTGGTTTGTCAGTTTCACGAAAATGTGTGTGGGGGGGGAATAAATGCTTATTTTGTAATTTAGACACTTCAAGAGACATATTTGTGTGTTTTTATTTATTGTAATGACATAGCCTATTGCAAAAAATGAGCATATGCATAATAATTGCATATGCATCCTTCAAGTTCAATAGTTCCAAGTGAAGAAAAGGTAGAACCTTTCGCCTCTTCGCAGATAAAGTTGTTATGTTCTGTTAGTGAATGAATCACTCATAAAAACGGTCATCTGTCGCCGCCAACCGGCGATCAATTAAACAAATTTAACGACTGAAATCAATTGCTGTATAGGCCTAAGGTTAGCTTAAGTTAATTATTGCTAAGTGTCATTTGATCATATCTAGTGAAGTCAAAACCATTTGTCATGTTTATAGATTTTAGATGCATTGACAAGTTTGTAAAAATTTGCTTTTGAAATAACATCTGAAACCAAGTTTTGGAAATATTTCATAAGCAACATGTCAAGGTTGTGGTTTATGAGTCTTGCATCAGCGCAATTGCAGAATTCAACAGAAATGTCAGTGGGAAACATTTCCATGAGGCAACATGAGGCAAACTCCTCAATTACATCCCAGTCAGAGAGATAAAATCCCGTACGGAGACTTGGGTTAATCATTGTTTGTGTGTGTGTGTGTGTGTGTGTGTGTGTGTGTGTGTGAGTCATGGTCTGCAGTATAGGATCACTCATTTTGAGCATGACTATTACTGTGCTTCACCTTCATCAGCCGCCCACCTGTCCACACCCAGCCTAGTCCAGTTCAGCCAATAGGAACGCAGGAAAAGACCAAAGACGAGGTGAAAACTGTGCCTGTAAAAAATTATCTCTTTTTTTTTTATAACATAATTTCATGAGTAAATTGTGTTTTTGTGGCTCTTTATTGGTTTCCCCAGTCTATCTCTGTTATTTTTTCTGTCTTTTCTTCACTTTTCCATTTGGATTGTTATAAAGTGTAAAAAAGGTGTGTTTTTCATATATACTGTTCTTAAGATAGCTATGAGTTTCCTTATTTCTTCAGTTGTTTGCATTTTGTCTGCTAATGTCAACATCAAAGGAAGATCTGAATCTGTCCAGAGCACTGATGACATCATATCCTGTCATATAGTCATTTTTCCCCTGAGCTTGAGTTCAGGTTGATTCATTATGCTTGGAGGCAACACTATCTGCTCCTTCTACCAAACAATTTCTCCAGCAATGGACAAAATGGAAAAAGTTGTGATACTACTGATATTACTGCAGAGTGAGTACTTTGTTTATCAAATTATGTTTACTACTAATCTCCATAGTTTGTACTTTTTTATACACTTGGGGAGACTGACATGTTTACATTTGGATTTTCAGATTTTGTGTTAATAATCTGATAATGAAAAAGCTCCTACTGAATGCCTAAACCTCTTTTTTTTTTTAAAGATAAACTTAAATTGTACGAGATAATTAAGTTTATTTCCCCTTGATAAAACGTTTTACTTGATGATGCATGGAGGAGATCCAGTCGCATGATTAAATCAAATGTTATTTCGTAACAACAGACAATCACATAATAAATGAAGAGTAAAATGAATTCATCCATTATCCAGATTACAGTTTTTTTCGATTGCTAAACCACAGTGGAGCACAACTGGAGCTACATGTGCAAAACTCTAACTACAGTCTGCACAGCAGCAGTTCATGTGGACCAAACTCTAGATCGTTTTTCATTGCTTGAACACAGTTTTCAAAACTCTACACACTTATCCCATGACTTTAACCACAACCTGCACAACACTGTGGATTTACAGCACTTTGTTCAAATGCTAACACACTGCTGTCAAAACTGTGAACCACTCATTCAAAACAGACTCAATTTCAGCCTTGTGCCTTTCACACACTGCTGACTTTCAAACAATTTCAGCTGAAAGGATGAAAACCTGTGGCCTAATGCTTGTGAGAGGCAGGGTTACAGTATTACAGTATGTACTTTTAGTTTCTACCTTTTTTTCTCATTACCGTAATTCTGTAAATTACTACAGACTATTGAAGCAAACTGCTAATTTTCCATTGTTATGTTCTAAAAATGTAAAAAAAATATCAAATGAAAGAATGTCACTGTTTTCTATGAAGAAAATATTACTTTGTATGAAGTGTGAAATTGTTGAAACTGCAAAGATGAAAAGTTTGTATTTTCTGTATTGGTGTTTGATGCTACTGTTTTCCCTCTCAGTGTGTTCTGAGTGACAGTGTGTGTTATCTCAGTGAGGGTTGTGCATAGTGTTGTGCACACTGAGCCTGTTTTGAGCCGTGTGTTAAGAGTTATGCTCAGGTGACTGTTGGTAATGCAGACTGTAGTTAGAGTTTTGCACATTTAGCTCCAGTCGTGCTCACTGTTGTTTAGCAATCGAAAAAAACTGTAATAGTTTAAAGAGGAAACATAAAATGCACAGTAAAAATGACTTTGATATTTCTGAGTAAAATAGTTCCTCTTTTCATATTATATTGCATTGAAGCAGACACAAGTCATTACAGTTGGTAGCCCCTTGCACTGCGAGATATATACTTGTAACATCCGTTAGCACTTTATTTTGAGACATGAGAGCATTTGTGGTCTGTATCGGACACAAGACTCGTGCCCTCATCTAAACACTAAGTCAAACAGCTGCATTTGAGGCATGAAGATTGATAAAATAAAAGTATTAAGCCTACATTTCAAATGATAATAATGGCAAACTCATCAAAATGACAGTAATGAGAAACACAGCAACATGATTAATGATATGATGATGACATTTGATTAAATGCTATTTAAGATATAAATGATTAAATGGTAAGCAATGATAAAACATAAGTGAGAAATATAATTTCTCTTTTTCTGATTCAGCCTTTCATTTAAGTCTGAATAAATAAATAATTGGCAATTGGGGAAAAAAAAAACATTTTTAGATCAATTAAGATAATTAATTTAAGTAAATTGATAGGCTTTTTTACTTATGTTCTAATATTTTATTTTACTTTTTTATTTCTTTTGATGTCCATCCATACTCCTGGAAAAGAAATACACTTTTGTGCATAGTCCCATAGTTTGTTGTGAGGGTGCAAAGTCTATAAGGGTTGGGTTCTGTAGTGTTTGAAATATACCGACACATATACCGTCAAAGTTTTACCAATGTCACATGTCCCATATTGATGTGTTTGTGGAACAAGCAATCATGCTCAAATGACAGTCTAATTCACTGAGAATGTGAACTTTTCCTGCAGGTTTCTGTATTTCTCGCACTCGGGGTTTTAATGTAGGAACAGCAGGTGCCAAAATTTTCTCATCAGGTTCTGCGGTAGAAGAGTTTGGCTACACTGTACGCCAGTTGAGCAATAATCAAGGAAAATGGTAAGATCTGTCACACACACTGGGGATTTTCTCCACTACATATTCTTATGTATAAGAATACACTGAAGTCTAATTGTGGAAGTGTCAGACTAATGCATTGAGACATAGTCACAGATTACAGTGGGAAAAATTAGACAACCTTTTAACTGACTAATGCCAGTCAGGAACAGGAATTGTCTTTTTTTCTTGCTTGAAGGGAGATTTTGTGTCATTGCTTTAGTTGAGGAAAATCTCTGCCAAGTTTAATTTAATAATTCTTTGTGCAAATTTTGTTTGCATTATCTGTTTGATTGCGTGTTATTGGTCCTCAGGCTGCTGGTAGGTTCTCCCTGGAGCGGATACCCTCAGGATAGAAAAGGAGACCTCTATAAGTGTGACACTGGTGGTTCAACCAGATGCCAGAAACTAAACCTTCAAGGTAAATTTCTCTTTATTTTAAAATAATAACACACTTACAAATAAGTGCTATTATGGGCTCTGGTTATGTTCGATAAAAATACCATGGAGTACCATGCAAATGCATAATGCATATAGCCTATCCATTGTATTGCTATCTGAAACAGACAACAGTACTTTTTTGTAAGGAACTGGAAAAGTCAGAATGAAACATAAGTTGCGATAGTCTTTTCTTCTCTACTGTGAAGTATATCAGAGTGAAACAGCTTTTCAAACAAGAACAAATGTAGAGCTGGACTTGATTTTCTCCATGGGGAAGATGGTTGTGGTTTGCTATTGGTCAATCTCATGGAAGGGACAGGTTGCCCCGCCCTCACTCCAGTAAGCATAAGAGAAGAGATGATGCTGCAAGAGGAAATTGTATAATATTCCATTAAAAAAAACATGAATTGTCTTTGATTTCCTGTCGACTTTAAAATATAACCAATAGGATTTAGATTTTTCCCAAAACATGTGTGTCTTCGCAGACTCTGTCAGCATAGATGGTGTGCAGAGCATCAACATCAACATGAGTCTGGGTCTGACTCTCACTCCAACAGCTAAACCTAACAGATTTATGGTATGATGTGATAGTACTGTGTCACCAGAATCTTCTTTAAAAGCATTCATTCAATCCTTGTCATATTGCAGACACTCTTTTATGGATTAAACTGTATGTTAGAATAAATGCTTGTGTTTCAGACCTGTGGTCCTCTGTGGGCTCAGCGCTGTGGCAGTCAGTACTTCTACCCGGGAGTCTGTGCTGAACTGAGCCCTCGGTTTACACTCCAGCCGGCCTTCTCTCCTGCCCTTCAAAGTAGCCCACAGCTTAGTTTTTACAGCCAGAAAGTTACAAAATACATGTTTCTTGGGTAAATTAGTCATTCTTAATCTTCTAAATCTGAATTTCTCTTTCAGCTTGTGGAGGGCCAATGGATGTTGCCATTGTTTTGGATGGATCAAACAGTATATATCCGTGGGGTGACGTTATACGCTTTCTCTCCCACCTTTTGGAAAATCTTGATATCGGACCAGATAATACTCGAGTGAGTATTGTTATGCAGCTTATCCTGATTCAATTTTGTCTTTGATTTATGTGATGTGATTTAATTTGGATTTTGTTTTTTTAGGTCAGTATTATGCAGTATTCAGAGGACTTGTCATTTCTTTATAATTTTAGTTCTGACCAGAATAAAGAAAAAGTTCTTTCGGCGGCTTTGGCTATTACCCAAAAAACTGGAATAGTAACCAACACTTTTGACGCACTTGACAATGCCAGGTACCATTTTTTTTTATTTGAATTGAATTGAATTGAATTTTGTTCTTTTAGCATTATTTTTTATTTAATTTAGTTATTTGCTTTATTTATTGTATGTAAAAATATAGACGTTTGTGGTGGTTTGTGTTTCAGACAAAAAGCTTTCCTACCAGAAAACGGTGGGCGTACAGGGGCCACTAAGGTGTTGGTAGTGGTGACGGATGGAGAATCTGCTGATGGTCATAAAGGTCAAGAGGTCATTGAGAGGTTTGACCGAGATGGCATCATTCGCTTTGGCATTGCTGTAAGTGAGAGATCAGAATGAAAAAAGCTTCACATTCATGTAAAAAAATATATATTTGGTAACACTTTATTTTACAGTGTCCTTGTTACATATACTTACCATAGTAATAACAGTAAATTATGCATGATTACATGCAACTAACCCTCAACCAAATCCTAATCCTGCCCTAACCCTATATATTGGGACCATAATGATAATTAATGTTAATATTAATATTAATATTAAAATTGTAACCCTTTATTTTAATGTGATGTTGTTACAATGTAATTAATCAGTAATAAGTATATAACTACATGTACTGGGTTAAGGTTAGGGTTTAGTTAAGGGTTAGTCACTTATGCATAATTTTATGAAATTACTTTAGTATTTCTCCTTCAAGTAAAGTTTTATGAAACGTTTTTAATGTTGACTATTATATTTTTATCTATGGTACTGTATGAAATCTGGTCAAATGAAGAACATTAGGTAAAATGAATAGTGAGATTCATTACCAAAAAAGGAAATCATATTGATGAAAATAGGCTATGTTTGCGAATTTCATCTAATTGTATAGTTTTTAATTTTTATAATATGTCTTTAATTAAATGTATTTCATATTGTTTTAAGGTTGCTTACATCTTTTGTAACTGGACAACAAAACAAACAAAATAATGAATGCGTTTGGTGTAAAAGTCTCATTAATGAATTCACACAGATCCTCAAGGAAGGTGCCAATATTCAAAAGTTCATCGAGGAGATTGAATTGATCGCTAGCACCCCAACAGAGAACTACATGTTCAATGTGTCATCAGAGGAAGCTCTAATCAATATCGCGGGATCTCTGGGGGAAAGGATCTTTAACATTGAAGGTAAATCTTGCATTCACAAACATGTTTTTTTATCCAGTGAAAACAGGTCACACTTACTGTACAGCTTTAAATCAGAATAAGCATATGAATATTTTGTTTTGTTTCATTTAAGGCACCGGTCAAGGTCAAGAATTTAAAATGGAGATGTCCCAAGTTGGATTCAGCGCACATCAGACCAATAAAAAGGTGGCAATAGTCTTTCAACACACACATCATGTATCTGATGGAGCAGTTGAACACATCTCTAATGTACCATACTGATTCACAGAAAATGTGTTATTCCACAGGATGAGATCATGCTGGGTGCGGTTGGAGCGTATGGATGGACCGGGACCGTCGTCCATCAAACAGCTGGAAAATCCAACGTTTTCCTCAAAAATGCTTTTGAGAAAACCCTGGATGACAGAAACCACAGCTCATTACTCGGTGATTTTTTTATTACCAAAAGCTAATATACTTGTCATGTAGGCCTATATTTATAATCACGTCTATGCTATTGGATTATAAAAAATACAAAAATTTAATTGTACACTTTTATTCGGCAAGGACACATTAAATTGATACAAATGGTAAAGACATAATGCTATAGAATATTTAAAATAAAGGTTCTTTTTACTGGAGTAAAGATGCTGTACAGTAGATTCAGCTTTGATCACAGGAATACATTTAATTTTAACATATTAGAAAACAGTTATTTTAAATAGTAATATTATTTTACAATATAACTTTAATTCTACTGTATTCTTGGTAAACAGAAGAGACTTCTGTCAAAAACATTTTACTCCATACGATACATACCATATAACATATTGAGTATTTTAGATGGATTCTTCTCATTTTTTGCTTATTCCCCCTGTCATATATCCAGGCTACTCTGTGAGCTCTGTGACTGACGGCTCGTCTGAGTTTTATGTGGCCGGGGCTCCTCGTGCCGTTCATAGAGGACAGGTTATAGTTTACATCATTGACAGCCACAGACAACCTGTGGTCATAGATTCACAAAAAGGAGATCAGGTACAGTACATTGACCCTTAATGACCTTGAGTTTCATCAGACAGTAAAGTCCTGTGTTGTGTAAGTGTAATTGTGGTGTGTGTTTGCAGATCGGGTCTTATTTTGGCAGCGTTCTCTGTCCCGTTGATGTGAACACTGATGGAGTGACTGATCTGCTGCTGGTTGGAGCTCCGATGTACATGAGCGAGGAGAAGTTCGAGACAGGACGAGTCTACCTGTTCACCATTACCAAGGTGACAAAGATTTGCTTTTCCATGCACAGATAATTATCATCTACACTCAAAGTAGGCTATATCCTAAAAATATTGTCCATTTCTTGCCTTGTGTATTCTTAGGGCATCTTAAGCAACCAGGGCAGTTTAGAGGGACCCTCCGCATTTGAGAATGCTCGGTTTGGGACGGCCATCACTGTCGTCCCAGATCTGAACCTGGACGGCTTCAGTGACGTAGTGGTTGGTGCCCCGTTGGAAGGCAATGGCCATGGTGCCATTTACATCTACTATGGAGATGGAAAGACCATCAGAAAACAGAGCTCACAGGTAGAACGCACTAATTTTTCTTTTAATATTCCTGCTGAAATTACCAGTATGAGTGGAAGTGTGGCTGGTTAAGTTGTTGACCAGCCATGAAAACCTTATTCTTAAAAGTACCATCGTCACAACAGTGGAAACAGGATATATATTGAAAATATCAGGGGGCCTAACACAGATCCTTGCAGCACTCCATAACTGATGAAAACCTTAATATTCTTTTGTTATAATTTCTTAGTAAAATAATATTTTAACCTTATAATATAATTGAATTTATGATAATATATTTTAAAATCCCACTTTAGTCAATCATTTAATCCCTAAAACTCATCTTTGATCACCAAAATGACATATTTAAACCTTTTCTTTATGCCTTAAAATAGCTTTAATGTAACTCTACACCCTTGCCTCATTTAGTATGTTGTTCAATGAATATGCCAAGTCTAGTTTCCTGTGATTGGTCGGTCGCCCAGTCTATTGTGATTGGTCTACTCTGCTCTGATGCAAATACAAAGATCACACTTATAATAAGTATTTACTGTATATAAATATTTAAAGCTCCTCTTTTTTACTTATTTTTATGAGCATTTTTATTTGACACTGACCTTTAGTCTTTTTATTTTGTGCAGAAAATTCTTGGATCCAAACTGGACCTGGCGCTTCGGTTCTTCGGACGCTCTTTAGATGGCCGTAAAGATATGAACAATGACTCAATCCCTGATATTTCGGTCGGAGGAGATGGGAATGTAGTGCAGCTCTGGTGAGGGACTCAGTGTAGTTGTTAAAGATCTAGTAAATCATTTACTGAAATTGTGATGTTTTTAGAGTATTTTTTCTGATCTCAGGTCAAGGGGAGTTGCAGTTATCACAACAACGGTCTCCTTCAACCCAGAGAAGATCAGCATTCTGAGTAAAACTTGCATTTTCGGGGGAAGAATGGTGGCATGTGTTACTGCCAAAGTCTGTTTCAGATCAACAATCAGACCCACTACATTAGTGGATCAAGTAGGTAAGGTCGTGTTGTGTTTTGTATCACATCACGCATGTTAATTTCTCTAAAAATCTCCATGAAAGTGAATAAAATCACTGTTCTTTAGATATCAAGTACAACCTGACCCTTGACGCTGACCTGCAGTCATCAAGAGCCACTTCAAGAGCCCAGTTTGACAACTCAGAGCGTGTCCTCCAGAAAGCTGTCAGCGTCTCTGAAACACAAACCTGCGTAGATCATAAAGTCTATGTCCAGGTGAGTTTTTGCCAGTTACCACAGGCCTTATGCTGTTTATTATAACAGTGCTCACTCAGCTTTGTTTTATTTATTAAGTGCTTATGTGCTTGAATGATCATTGTACATGGTTGTTTTCATGGTGTAATAGGAGACCCCTGATTTTGCGAGTCCAGTTGCTTTGCGAGTCGACATCAGTCCACAGGATCCAGAAAACGGCCCTGCAATAGATGCATTTCAGCCCAAAGCATGGGATTTTTTTGTAAGATTGCCTCCTGAATTCAATTAAGTATTTCAATTGTTTCAAAGTTTTTAAACTTTGACAAAAATGCATTTCTTTTTGCTCAGGTCCCTTTTGAAAAGGATTGTGGCTCTGATGATAAATGTACTTGTGACCTGAAGCTGACTGTGAAAGCTGTTGATGTACCAAGGTAACCTATAATATATTTTAAAGGGTCAGTGTCGATAAACTGCTAAAAAGGATAGTTCACCTAAAAATGTAAATTCATTAAAATCTAACACAGTCTCATCCCAAGAAGTCATATAACTGACGTCTTGGGACGTCTTTTGACCATACGTCAACATCCGCCTTTTTAGGGTACCCTTAAACGTTATATGACGATCCCGGGCCGTCATACAACTGACGCTTTACCTTTAGCGTCGGCTAGATGACGGGTTAGGTTTAGGGGTAGGTTTAGGTCTGGGGTAAGGTTAGGATCGGATAACGTCATCTAACCGACGTTTAAGGGTACCCTAAAAAGGCGGATGTTGACGTATGGTCAAAAGACGTCCCAAGACGTCATTTATAGTAAATTCACCTTGTCGTGGGTGATATAATCATGTCGTTTCAATCCCTGTTTATATGTATAGTTTAAAGTATATCCCTGTATATATATATATATATATATATATACACACAAACAATGCTGGGTTGTTTTAACCCAAATTTGGGTCAAATATGGACCAAAATCTTGGGTTAAATGAGCCCGTTCTCATCCCAAAGCGCCATATAAGACGCTTTTGCAAAAGCGTAAATATCCAACGCACATGGCACCCTTTAACGTGAAATGAGACGCAGATATATTTGGGCAGAAGGCGCCCCCTAGTGGTCTAACCCTTACCCTACACCATACCTAAACTTAACCATTAACCGAAGCGTCTCATTAGACGTTAAAGGGTGCCATGTGCGTTGGATATTTACGCTTTTGCAAAAGCGTCCTATATGGCGCTTTGGGATGAGAACGCGTTGGTTAAATATGTAATTTAAAATTTTAAACTAACTTCAGCTTTCACTTTCAACTGTACATTTTTTAGTTACCAAACATTTGTGTTTGTCCATATTTTACCCAAATTTGGGTTGATATATATATATACAGAATATAGGGTAGAAATATACAAATTAAAATATGGACCAGTGTTTTTATTACTATTAAAGTAAAACTAATCAAAATTGTTTTTGTTAATTGAATAAAAAAAATAATAATAATAACTGAAAAACTTAAACTTAATAAACTTAAATGAAAATTAGAAATGGCAACTGACTGGAATTTTTAAAACTAATCAAAATGATAAAAGCAACCACATTACTAAAGCTTAAACTAAAATGAAAAAGACAACAGAAAAACTAAAATAACACTTAATCAGAAAAAAAGAAATCAGAAAAGAAATCTGTAAAACTCAAAAAGTAAAACTCTGTAAAACTCTGTCCCAGACTGAAATGTTGTTCATATTTCATTCAATATATATTTATATTTAATTCATATTTCCACTGGTTTGTTAGTTGATAAAAAGCTAATACCTAAGTAATAAAATAATAATCTAAGAATAAAAAGAATCAAAATAAAACTTTTCCTAAAGATATTTGAATGATATTTTCTGGGGATGCTCCAAGTAATTATTTAGGCTCAAATGGGTTCGGCTGCAAAAATGTTTGGGAATCTCTGCCAAGATGATAAATAAAGTGATCTTTCCAGGAGTTAACTGAAAATAAAAATTTATATCCCCATGGCTATGTGCAATGTTCTATCAAAAAAACAGAATCCTGACAGACTTTTGTGTTTTGCAGCTCATCTTCATTTGTTGTCAGCCCTGACAGAAGAAGACTCTCCTTCATTGTGACAGTAACGAACAGGAAGGAAAATGCATACAACACAAGAGTGTCTGCTAACTTCTCCAGCAACCTATTCTACGCCTCTATCACACCCCCTGTATGGGCACCATTTTATGCTTTGACATAATAAATCGTCTCTGCTTTGTGTAACAGAAATTGCATCTGTGAACTTTCTTCCTCGTGTTTGCAGGGTGATGATAACACTGAGGTGAAATGCACTTCAAAAACAGGCTCACTTGACTGCAATGTTGGGTACCCATTCCTGGCGCCTGACCAGACGGTAAGAGAAGTGTGTGTGTACTGTATAAAAATCTATGGAAAGTGCCCATATAACATGAATTTGTTTTCTTTAATAATTCCATTTTGTCTCATTAGGCAACATACGAGATCAATTTTGATTTCAACCTGAATCAACTAAACAAAAATGCTGTTGTAAACTTTGAAGTGCAAAGGTAAAGACACTACTTAAATAGTTCTGTTTGAACTTTTGTACATCTGTTTGTTTGGCCTGTGAATAACCCTGCATAATATTTTCCAGTGACAGTAAGGAGGAAGTGACATCTGATAACAAGGTCTCTTTATCCATCCCAGTCCAGTATGATTCCGAAATCATCCTCACCAGGTCAGGACTAATGTTATGATGCTTTAAATCAGATCATAATGTTAAAGTGTATATACACAACTTATATATATATGTTGTATATATACAACTCATTCTCATCCCAAGGCATCATATACAACACTTTTACAAAAGCGTAATCATCCAATGCACATGGCACCCTTTAATGTCAAATGAGATGCTTCGGTTATGGTAGGTTTAGGTATGGGGTAGGGTTAGGGTTATACCACTAGGAGGCGCCTTATTAGGCCTTCTGCCCCATATATCTGCATCTCATTTGACGCTAAAGGGTGCCATGTGCGTTGGATGTTTACGCTTTTGCAAAAGAGTTGTATATGACGCCTTGGGATGAGAATGGGCTATATATATATATATATATATATATATATATTTTTTTTTTCTTGTATTTGAAAAATAAATCTTTACAATTATTTTTCTAGAGACATAAGCTTGGATTATTGCGTCATTGGTGCCGAGGATCAAGTCAAACACACAGTCTCAGATTTCAATGACATCGGCCCAGAATTCAACATAACATTACGAGTGAGTCAAAACAATTAAAAATGTAATATCACACTAATATGTCCAAAGTTCCCCCTAGTGTTTGCAATGTGAAATATGCGATTGCAGTAGCTATTTTCAGCATGTCTTTCTGCAGGTTTCAACTGGAACCTTCCCAATCAATCAGGCTCGTCTGACAGTCTCGCTCCCCACCAGCACAAAGGCTGGAAACCATTTACTATATGTGACTTCAGTCGAAACAGCACCTGTAAGTTTAACGCTCCATTCAAAAGTGTAGCTTCTATAGTTTTGCAGAGCAGTTCCTACAAATAAAGTGTTTCACTGCACATTATGCTGTATCAAAATGAAATTGATCATTTAAGCTATGTTTCTGATACACAGGTTGTAAATGTGCGGTGTGACAGAGCTCTGATTGACCCGTTAAACATCAGAGAGAAACCCTACACTGCCAGCTTCGCTAAACTGAGCTTTAGAGGGACAACAGAACTGGTCAGTATGTGATTTACAGAGTGCAACATAGGCCTTTATGCACAATCAGCACATACAATACATTTTACAAGTTTGGTGTCAGCATATCAGACTGATTTCTGAAGGATCATGTGACACTGAACACTGGAGTAATGATGCTGAAAATACTGCTTTGATCACAGGAATAAATCACATTTTAATATATATTCAAATAGAAAACAGTTATTTTAAATTGCCAAACAAAATCACAATATTACTGTAGTTTTGAATCAAAAGCAACCTCGGTGAGTATACAGTTTTTCTCGATTGTTTACACACATTTTCTGAAAGAATGCCTCATATTCTCAGAACTCTACACACAAATCTAAAAACACTCACACAATTGGCAAAACCCCTCAATTCTCCTGCAAAATGAAACTTTACATTCAAAACAATGTTATTTCTTCTCAAAATGGTGTTTTGTTTTCAAATGACACACACAAACCATCATATGAATAGACATTTATAAGAACCAGTTGAACACTGATGTGCTCAATGGAAAACACTATGATGAATGGAAAACACTTCTTCTCCATTCATCATAATGACTTAGGCCTTTTTTGTTCAGTGTTACACTTACTACAGACATTACATACATAAGTGTGTTGTAAAATATTTGAGAATATTGCTTTTTAGACAGAACACACAAATACACGGTAACAAATATATTTTATTTTTCCCACAAAATCAATGGGAGATAGATCCCACATTTTGTACACCCCAACCAACACACAGTTGCACATACAGTGGTCTACATACAAAACAACAGAATTTCTTATGCTGTTACAGTAAAAAAAGAAAGAAAAAAAATCTATGCTGCATCCTCTCTTTGGTTTTGGTATTTTATGCTAAAGCTCTGATCACTAATTGTAAAACTGTGTGACGGGTGTTTGCCCATGTGACGAGTCAGTGTGAATATTTGAATGGCAGTGTGTTCCTCATGAAAAGAAGAGATTTTCTGCATGAAAACTGTGCCAAATGCAGAGAACTTGTGTGTAGTGTTTTGAAAAACGTGTGTTTTAGAACTGCAATTTGAGTGTAAAGCAGGAATTGTGCTTGTAGTTCAGTAGAATTGGCTCAGGGGGTTGGTGAATGAGTTACATGTTGTGGTCATTGTGTCTCAAGTACCAGAAAATGTGTGTAAACAATCGAGAAAAACTGTAAGAGACTTCTTTCAAAAACATTGAAATATCTTACTGAACCCAAACTTGTGTAACATACATTTTCAGAATTGCAAGGCGGCAAAATGTGAACCCATGACTTGTGTCCTCGAAGATCTGGAGATGAAAACCAGCTACTTTGTAAACATAACCGCAAGGATCTGGAACGGCACTTTTGCCTTTGTAAGTGTCTTTTGAAGTGTTTTATTATGTCCGATAGCAGATACTTCAGTTTACACTCATGTTTATCTTCTTCTAGGCGGATTTTCAGACTGTTCTAGTGGCTGGAAGCTCTGAAATAGAAACATCTCAGCCTGATCTCATAGTCGTCACACACAAACAACAACAGGTCAGTTCCCTTTCTTTCAGTTGTTTGAGCAATGATCAACACTTCTGAAAAGAGTTGTTGCTTTTTAAGGTTGGTTTCAGTATGCATCCTGCTGGTTGACCACCAGCCGTTCTGTTCAATTGCAGAACTAATGGTGAAATTGGTTTACTACAGTATATGCTTGTTTTAATCTGCACATTTGTTGTTCTTTAAAACATTATACTTAAGAAGCAGAAGTTCAGACATGTTTCAGAGTTTACTTTGATACCCCATTGTGAAATATGTAATGTATGTGTGTGTGGTTTTTGCGGAAACATTGATAAAAAAAATCATTTATTTGAGGCAGAAACATTATAAATGTCTTTACTGTCCCTTTTTATCAATTTAATACATCCTTGCTGAATAAAAGCATTAATTTCTTTAATTATTTACTTTTGAATAGTATATCATATATTCCAAGGTTAAACCCATACAGTGGTATTGCCTTCATTGATATGCTTTATCTAATCTTTCCTGACTCCGCTGCAGATAAAAATTACAGTCAGTAAAGAAGGAGCGATTGGAGATATTCCTATTGGTGTTATCATAGGAAGTGTCATTGGCGGACTCCTCCTGTTTGTTCTCGCCACAGTGATTCTATGGAAGGTACTGTATGTGCTCTTTGTTTTAGCATGAACTACTTTACGACTGCACTGTAATTTTACAAAGTAAAATGCTTTCTAATAATATAATATAATAAGAGATGTCAAAATGATTTTGGTTTAACTCGTTTATTATTTAATATTTAAAACAGCATCCTTTGTCAAAATTCCCGTTTTGTCGAGTATTCTCATAAGCAAAGTCTTATAGTTAAAAAGTGTTAAAGGAGCGTAAAGAGTAGCTCTTAAAGTGACGGCAGCCTAATAAACCTGCTGCT
Organism: Pimephales promelas; assembly: GCF_988280905.1. Taxonomy (NCBI): domain Eukaryota; kingdom Metazoa; phylum Chordata; class Actinopteri; order Cypriniformes; family Leuciscidae; genus Pimephales; species Pimephales promelas. Next base: position 12,506,236 of record NC_142791.1, read on the forward strand.
GTCTGTGATTAATATTATTCAAAGAACAAAAAAAAAAATCACTCACTGCTCTTGACTGAATAACTTTTGTAGCTTTAACAAGGATTAATCAGTATTAAATCTATAATTTATTCAGTGACGACTGGGCTAGAAAAAATAATTTTATTACATTTATTACAATTTTTATGTGAAGATTTGTTTTTGTTTTTCAAAGCCTATTAAGTTTTCAAATTGATAGCTATTAATGTTGAATAGCTGTAATTAGTGGTTAAAATTGAGGGAAAAAATCCATAGAGACATCAGTTTGATATCAGTGATTCATAGTGCTTGGTAAAAAAAGATCCCATTAAAAAATATTTAAAGTATACCGTTTTTAAGTTGTTTCTACAATATTTTGAAAATTCAATGTAAAACTATTACAATATAAAAATATAATAAAAACGTTAAAGCTACACTGTGTGATTTTTACCCCCATCTAGTGGTGAAAAGGTATATGATGATCCAGCGAATATTAGTTTCTGTTCCTCTCAATTCCGATTTCGTTTTAACTCCTACGGTGGTCAATGTAGTCCAAGATTAACATGGCTTCCAGTTCGACCTCGTCCATGAGTGTTAACTCAAACGTAAACGCGAAAGGCGAAGCTTGAATTAACGGGTATGTCCCTTTTTGGCTAATGTATTTTCAAGATGGAGGATCAACATGGCGACCGACATTAGAACCCCTTACCCGTATGTATTTTCAATGGCATATAATACACTCACGAACTGAAAGAGTTACACAGTGTAGCTTTAATGTTAGGTGTGATTAATCACAATTAATTACAGATTGTGATTAATTACGTCATCTAATATTATCCTGATTTCCCACCAGGTTGGCTTCTTCAAGAGAAAGCGCTTGCCACAGACAGGGAATGGTCAGGACCAGGCAGAACAAGAGGGTCTGTGTGAGAATCCAGCATGAACAGGACACATGACAATGATGTCACCTCGAAATGTACAGATAAATAACTGATATTCAGTTTGCTGAAATTCGGGTCCTGCTGGAGGTCTCGGTTCTGATAATATCACTGTATTTTAAAGCATCTCACGAGTCACAACTGTTGGACTTAATCGCTCCTTGGCCTTGCTCAGTTGTGCTCCGTTCTCAAGCGTGGACAAATGAGTTTGTACTTGCATGAAGGCTGTGATGTGTCTTCTTAATAATAGAGGGGGTTGGGTGAGATGCCTCTGTCAGTTCCTGTCTCGTTCTAACTTGCTTCAGTATGTTTATGGTTCTCAGTTAAAGCATATCAAAAACAAGTCTTTACATCATTTGAAGTTTGTCAATTGTCACTAACGTCCTGCTGTTTTAGTTTCAGACCACTGTTTCTGAGACGTTTAACTCGCTCATGGCACGAACTCACATACGATGACACGTGTTATGTGTGAAATACTTATTATGAATGACTCTTGCTGTGACTATTCAAGCCCCAGGGGCAGATTAAATTATGTTCTTGGATTAATCCTTGTTTTTTGTTTGGGCATGATCTTCCCTTTTACTCTTCCTTCTGGCTATTTCAACATACTTAGCATATTTTAAAGAGATTGATGCGCATTGTTATGGTTTTATTACACTCGTATTGTTCAGTAGTGGTCTCAAAGAGTCTCTAAGATGGTCTACAGCCTTCCTTCACTTAATAAAACCATAAAGTTGGCGTTTCATCAGTAAACTTTAATTTATGTTTGTGAATTATTATTGTACCTAATTTAAAAAAAAAAAAAAAAGAAAATATAGCCTATAAAAAAAAAATATTTGTCTGTGAAATATTTGTCGGTTATACAGCCTTTAATCACAGCTGTATTTTCTGTTTTTGCACATTTAACAATTCACTTTTTAATTCAAAAAACTGTGTGCGCCAACAGCTTTCAGAAAAAGCTTTTCATCATATTGTCACACACTATGTCGCAATGGAGGTCAACCTCTTCAGTATACTTTTACCCTGCTTTTACCATACATGGTTGTGTTTTAATGTGTTTTAATGTGTCAACATGGGCTTTTTTTGTTTTTTTTGCACTCTTGCTTCGAATTAAAGAAGCCTGCAAAACACTTGTTGTCGATGACAGGGAGATCATGCAAGAAGCTCACCCTCACTTGTATGACCTCAAAATAAAATCTAAAATTAAAATGAATAGTGTAACAGAACTTAAGAATGGAATGATTTAATAATGCTAAATGATGTCCTGCTCCAGCTATCTGGACGTCATGGGTTGAGCTTGACCTCCAGCTCCACCTCTGGAGGAGGGATAGAGTTATATGGGTGGGGTTATGGAGTGGTTGAACACATTATGACCAAATTACATCCAGAGAGGTGGAACTGGTCTTCACTTCACCGGCTCTGCTTTGAGCAGCCTCTCATTCCTAGCACTGTTTCACACACACGCACTCACACTGAACTAGATGCAGATACACTGGAGAGCTCACGTTGATGCTGGATATCACTGTGGACTTAAAAATGAACATGCTGCAGGTACTTCTCACTGTTCTGTGTAAGTAACTTATGCAAACATGCTAGTTTTTTTTTATTAATTCGGCCAAAATTGAATGACAACAGGCTGATAAAACTCTTGGGTCTGTGAGGAACAGATATTTGTCTATTTTTGATCTGCACTGTATGATGTACATGTAAACTATATGCAGTTTGGCATTTCATCAAAGATGTTGACCTTTAAACAAAAGGGTAATTTAAGTGACTTTTCTTTTTCTTATTTTAAAGGGTTTTTTTTTTTCAAAAAAGTGCATTTCTGTGTGTGTGTATATATATATATATATATATATATATATATGAAGAGTTCAGATGCAAAAGCCTCTAAGTGCCATTTGAAATTTTCTTCTAGAATGATCATTTTTATCAAACTTGTATATTCAAGTTCAGTGATTTCACTTAAATGGCAATGATAATTACCTATTAATTGTTATTAAAGGGAAATTACTGAACTGAAATATGCAAGTTTGATAAAAATCATCATTAAAGAACAAAATTTCAAATGGCATTTAGAGGCTTTTGCATCTGAACTCTTCATATATATTTATATATATATATATATATATATATGTGTGTGTGTGTGTGTGTGTGTGTGTGTGCGTGTGTGTGTGTGTGTGTGTGTTTTAAATGTTTTATTATTTTGCTATTAGCCCTGTTCTCCAGGTCTAGCAAGTACAAAATGTTTATTAGAAAAAAATTTAATGCAGTATTCAGTTTTTATTCAGTTTTTTTTTTTTACTGTACAAAATGAAAAATTAACATGTTGACTGCTTAAGAAAAAGTAGACATTTAACTAAACTGAACAAATAGCATTTCATTTGTCATTTTTCAATCATTTTGAATGTCTCATACATTCAAAAATGAAAAATGAAATGTTCCTTCCTACAACTGCGGTCTGTGCACTTGACCCATATCTACTTACATGACGTATTTCCTGTATATAACCCAAGTGTTCAATTTGGCATGAAGACCGCAAGGGTATGCAGAACTTTTTAGTACCAAATGGGACACAGTTACAGTGTTGAAAAAATGAAAATGCTTACAGAGCTTTATTTAGATTTTCAATACTTTGCATTTTAAAATAAACTTCTAAATGTCTATTCACTGTGTAACAGGCGACGTCATATTTTAAAGGTGCACTTTGTAACTTGTGTTCAAAATGAACAACATTTAAATAATGAGACAATTCACCATCAATTGAATCCATCTTGTAAAACATGTTTTTGTCTTATACCCTGATTAACTGGTAAGCCTATTATAAGTGTTTATATTTAAAACCAAGATGATTTTCACAGGAAATTGTGTACATACCTCAAACAGAAAAGTTGGACAAGTGTCACATGAATGGTGTGGGAGCAACGAGTGGACTTAAATCTCAAACCTTCGGGGAATCATCCGTCAAAAATGACTGAAACCGTTAGCGTTTTGAATTGTTTCATTTTTTTGCTTCATCGGAGGGCGATAAAACTTGGTGGCTTTTGTTGTATTACCTATGAACACACAAAAAATCAAGGAGGTGATGTTAAAGGGTCATAAAAAAATAGTCACACTAAGCTTCCTCCTGATTAAATAAAAATTATCTTAATTTGTGTTCTGGAGTTGAACCAATGTCTGACAGAATTTTCATTTTGGGGTGAACTAACCCTTTAACAATCTTTTTTTTTTTTCTGAGAGTTGGGATTACACAAATAATTTTTGTTGGCATTCAGTTGATTTTTAGTTCCCATCATGCTTTGCTGAAACTCGAGTGCAAATATTAAAATTGAGTGTTTGAGTTTTTGAGTAAAGAGAAAGACCTTTTAGTGTTTGATGTTAAGTTATTCAACATTTACAAGTTTATGTTGTGTTGAAGTTTGAAGTTGAAGCCAATCAGAAAATCATGTGGGCGTAGAGTATCTCTATCAAATTCCTATATATTAGCCTACAACAATTTAACATTATTAAAACCACACACTAGGTGACAGAAATAATCTTTGTCATTAGATTGAATACACTTGTTTGTTCTCATTGAGTTTAAAAGTTAACATGTTTTTCATTTATTTCGTTGCGTCACGATGTATATTTATTTTCTCGTCTGACACGATGTAAGAGCCTTTGGTCAGCTTGTGATTGGCTGGCTATGTGTTGTTATGGTAGCTTAATATTTTATTCAATCAGCAAAAGTGCTAATGTAAATGCAGTGCACATTAGTTTTATTTTATTTTTTTTTTTTTTGCCTTTGCGTGCTAAATAATGTCAAATTTCATATGCAAACATGCTATGCTAACAATTAATTTGAACTGAATCAGGTAATTAATCGGTGCTTCCTACACAGGAGTGGACACTGCTTTAGTCACAATCTCAAATTTACACTAATTACAACATGTCATGAACATACACTCAAGGTCCTTGGCATCAGTGGTTCCCTATTGAGTGTTTAACATCCATGGAACCTTTCCATTCCACTTACCATAGTGGTAAATATATATAAATGGTTCTTTTTCATGGGATCGTTGTAATTAGTATGTTTGTTTAATCCAGATTAATATAGTAATCATCCCACATGAACCCACACAAAGTTCAAAACATTGTGGTTAAAATGGTGTAGGAACAGGATGCTTGTCGAAGTCATTGTCCGAATGGTGTCAAAGATCAGTGTGGGCACTGGACTGGAAACACATTCTCTTTCTCTCTCTCTCTCTCTCTCTCTCTCTCTCTCTCTCTCTCTCTCTCTCTCTCTCTCTCTCTCTCTTTAACCCCCCGTCTGACCTCTCTTTTTTTTGTCTTCGCCCCATGTTCATGCTTAATTCGTCCTCTGTCTCGTTTCAAGTCCGCACACACTGTTTAAAGGCTCTCTTTGTGTGATTGACTCTATAAGTAATGAATGGAGAACTCTGTAAGAGGAGATACTAGGCCTATATGTTCCTTCATCCATGGTGTTATGAACTGTGTCGCGGCTCAGGCATATTTTTAGCGCTTTATCCCTTTTTACCGAACTGCAGATTAAAATGATAATATATACTGAGACGGCCAGGATTAAGATGCAGATGCGCGGGGAGCTTTGAGAACACAAGTTGAGTCATCAGAGATAAACCCTGTTCAGGCATGTTTCTACATGAAGCTCTAAATCAACATGAAGTCAAAATCTATCTTTTAATTTATATGTTTTTATTCAACATAGTATCAGTTAGGTGCAAAGGAATTAAAATTTCTACATTTTCAAAAACGTCTCACAATTTTTCAACAATGGGACCTGCAAACAATTGAAATGTCAATCAGAAAAGGTATAAGAGTCAACGACATGATGCTCTTTTCTTAATGCAATTCACACATAAAAAACTTCATTTTGGTTAAAATGTACATTCATGTTTTCTTGAGGACATAAAGCTTTATTAAAAAGATTTGATACTCTTATTTCCTTAAGTAATTCCTATATTATTTGCAAAAAATGCAACCTAAAAATCATAACATGTAAATGAACTGATTTATTCATATGACCACACTCATGTCACTGACCCATAATGTGCTTGCAAAACACAGAGAGGGTTATCTGTGTTTATGACTAAATATTGTTTACTACTGTATCTCCAAGAATCCCCACATCAAAGTTTTCCTGCACAATCACTCATGGGTTCACATTCATGCTGTGGCATGTCTATATCACATACATATTTAAAAAAAAAAAAAAAAAAGTTTCAGAGATTCAGTTTTCAAAGTTTTCAAAGTTTCAGTTTCAGAGGATAGGCTACTTGCTTTGACCCTGAGGGGGATGATTTGACTACACATGATGGTGTAAATATGACGAACCAGCAAAGGACTACAAACACAGGGAGACTGAGAGTAAACAAAGCAGGTCAAGATTGAGGACAGGTGGGGCAAATGAATCAATAATCAGATGACAAGATGGATGGGGTTAGACATGCATCATACAGACCCTGGCAGTATAATGCAGCGTGTCAGACCAGATATGTTGTTGGTATAATGTGTATTTGTTAAGACAAAGGGCTGATTTGTGCATGTCTCTACAGGTTTCAGCATCAATAACTCTCAGGGTTTTAATGTGCGGACTTCTGGAGCTAAGATCCTCTCAGGGTCAGCAGAAGAACAGTTTGGTTACTCTGTACAACAGTTCAGCAACGGTCAAGGAAAATGGTAAGATTTGTAAAATACAATGGGAATTGCGTGCTATTTCTTTAATTTGTAGTTTTAGTTTTATTTGAGAATAGAGCAATACTCTTTATTTTCAGAACACTCTACTCTACAGAAGGAAGGTTTTATATTCTAACACGTTAAACTATATCCCACTTCTCAAGTTATATTAGATTTAAAGGGAAGTCACGTGACCGCAACAGGCCTGTGACATGCTTAGGGCCCTATACATTCTGATTATTTTTTTTCTCAAATTCCTTTTTATTTATTTATTTATTTTCCAAATTCATTTTTTTTTCTTCTTCTTCTGGGATCAGTTTTTTTTTTTTTTTTTACTTAAATGGAATTTTTTTTATCAAAAAGCATAATTAATTTAAATCGTGAAACTTATACAATTTATCAACATTTTCACACACAAAAAAAATTACACAAATTCCGTTTATTTTATTTTTTATTTTGATTAAAATTCTGTTTTGTTTATTTCTGCACTCAGTTTTTTTCTGGACTTAAAAAAACATGTAATTAATTGTGAAACCTTTTTTCAACGATTTATGGATTTCATTTTTTTTTTTCCATTTTAATTTTTCTGGTCTTAAATGAAATTTTAGTCCTCAAAAACGTATACGATTTCTCAACAACTGTGAAAATCTGTGTTTAACAGTTATATTTTTCTGGATTAATTTTTTATTGGTTTAATTACATTTCAATAATCAAAATCCACGTCTAATCAATTGAATTCTTAAAAATGTAACAATAACTTATTGACATTTTACAATAATTGAGCTCTGAAATGTTTTATTTTTTCAGAAATTGTGAATTTGACATTTTTCTGGATTCAGGATTGAATTATCAACTATGGTAATCAAATAAAGACATAACAATTAACAACTTAAAACAGCTTTTAAAATATAATCAAATGAAAAATAAACAATTCATGCAAGCACAGGAGAGATTTACTTCAAAAGCCCTAGTTTTGAATTTATTCATCCAAAAGTTTCATCCAAGTAGATTCCCCATTTTCCACATTGCGGAAATCATAGGACCATTTCTGCTGCCCTGATGTATGCATGTACACTTGCACACACACTCTGATAGCTGATAGCTCTTTTCCCCTGGTTTCACTCCACTCAATACACAACACACACACACACACACACACACTTCCTGTGCTCATTAAATTTGCCTGCATCCGGGAGATCGCAATAATTCTTTAGAATCGGCAGGGAAATGGGTTTCCTCATTCACAGATAATAGCTACCAACATGATCTAAAACAACTGCAATGAGTCACACAATTGTTGGTACTACAACTTTTCCTCTAAATCACAAATAAAAGTTTCATCCAAACTGTGCACAACTTCCCTAAACATTTGCTAACACTATACTGACTGCAGTGTCACTGTATCATTTGTTCTGGTCATAAAGCATGTCATTGTGTTCGCATATGGCCTTCACCGTCTAGACAAGCTTTATGGGAGTATTTCTTAACGCTCCCCGTGTTGTGCAACGGGTCAGATGAGGCACTTCCTGCTCAAGCGTGGGCTGCTGCATTGGGCGATTTTGGTGACATCATGTTTGTTAGATGGCTCATGCTTTTGTGAATGCTGCTGATGTCATCGTTCTCACTGTGAGTCCAGCATTAGCTCCGTCTGACTGATCAGGTTTGGCCTCCCAAACACATAAGAGACCCCTAAAAGACATTTCCATAGACAATGAGTCATTATTACGCAGTCTGTTGCATCTATTCAGATGTACTTTGAATATTAAACATCAGTTTCTAAAAACCCCTGAACTTTCCTTATTTAGAATCCTATTACTTCTCTCATTTTTTTTTTATTTTTTTTTTGTGACTATTAATTGAGGTAGATAAACCTTAAATCTTAAATAACAAGTGAAATTGCTTAACTAACTTAAATATACAAGTTTGATAAAAAAATCATCATTAAAGAAGAAAATTTCAAATGGCATTTAGGGGCTTTTGCATCTGAACTCTTCATATGTATATGTGTGTGTGTTGAATTGTTTATAAATATTTACAGTACATACATATATTTGCAGTTGTGCAATGTGTCTGTTTAACAAGACACTGTCTTTTCTGTCTCAGGATAGGAAGTGAGTGAGTTTGTGTGTCAGTGTTTGAGGAATGCTGTGTATAGTCTGGGCAGAGCACCTTATCACATTATGGTGATCTAGCAGTGATATTCTGTGTAATTTAGTAGGTGTGCTTAGATTATATATTGGATGTTCAGTGCACCTACACATGTAATCTTCAGAAACACACCCTACTGGGCTACTGTTCATTAAATCTGTTTCTGCAATCATGTCTTGAATATCCTTAAAAACTGCTATGTGTTCCTGCAAACTCACCTGAACCTGTACTTCAGGACAGCAGAACTAAATTAACACCTAAAACTGTTCCTCAGGCTCCTCGTGGGTTCTCCGTGGAAGGGATACAATCAGAATCGGAAGGGAGAAATCTATAAGTGTGAGCCTAACAAACCTGGCACCAGCTGTCAGGCACTTAACCTTCAGAGTAAGCTAACATTTCCCATCATTCCCAGTGAGATACAGCAAAAAGTGTTATCTGTTCATAGAGCAATTTCTAATGCTGTGAAGCTCAAAAGCAAATTCTTGGATTTTGATAAGTATTCAAGAAATATTATGAAGTAAAAGATGAAGATGTCACCATGTTTAATATGCCCTCAGATTCAGTCGATATGCCAAAAATCGCCAACAACAACAACATCAACATCAACATGAGTCTAGGTCTTACTCTAACTCCAACGACCAAAAACAGCGGGTTTATGGTAAGACTGGTGCATTGCTGGCTCATTGGATAAGCTTGCCTCTACAAAAATGCAAAAACGTAGGCTACCTAGGCTATACATAGCCTACAATGCAATGTATTTTCTTGCAGAAATGAACACTAGAGGCAGTAAAAACTGTACACAAATTATGATTACAGGGGCAGATTATCAGTTAATAAAGACGTCTTTTTCTGCAATTGTATAGGCTACTATATTATGATGTCAAAAAAGGATGATTTTGTAAACTAATAGATTTTGACTTTTGCTTCTCATAGTCATCTCCATTTGTGGCTTTTCTTATGTGGTAACTTGCTCGGTAACTCACCTGGAACATCACACTTGAGATACGTCAAACAGGACTCACGATAAGAGAGCTCAAAGATAAGATGAAATGCCATTGTTGCTTCAGCAAATGTGTTCTAATCTCACGTTTGCTTTAATTGACACTATGAATGTTATTTTCAAACTCAATAGAGCATTAACCTTGTAGCGAATTTCCTTTCCCGAACTGTCGCCATATCCTACAACAACCAGCGTTGTCAGATTCACGTTCATCTGTTTTTAGATAAAACTGAATGCGCCAGTCCCTGAGACTTTCACTTTGAAATTTCTGTAAATTGAGAAGCCATTTAATGTAATTTAATGTAATTTTGCAGAAATGATAAAGGTTTGTACATACATTTTACATAGATTTTCTATTATAAGTCTCATAGCCATTTATCATAATCCAGAGTTTTGATAAGATTGGAGAAACTTAATTTTTCGCCCAAAAAAAAAAAAACGTAAGGGGTACCACTGTCGTTTTTTTTTTTGGGTTGAATTTTTGAGTTTCGATATCTCAGCTCTGGAAGGGTCTAGAGCCTCCATTTTTGCACTCAGGTCTAAGTCTCATAGCCCTTTATCATAATCCAGAGTTTTGAGAAGATTGGAGAAACTTAATTTTTCGCCCAAAAAAAAACGTAAGGGGTACCACTGTCGTTTTTTTTTCGGGTCGAATTTTTGAGTTTCGATATCTCAGCTCTGGAAGGGTCTAGAGCCTCCATTTTTGCACTCAGGTCAAAGTCTCATGGCCCTCTATCAGAATCCAGAGTTTTGAGAAGATTGGAGAAACTTAATTTGTCGCCCGAAAAAAAAAAACGACAGTGGTACCCCTTACGTTTTTTTTTTTTGGGCGAAAAATTAAGTTTCTCCAATCTTCTCAAAACTCTGGATTATAATAAAGGGCTATGAGACTTAGGGCCAATCCCAATTCTACCCCTTACCCCTTCACTTTCCCCTAGCCCTACCCCTTCGCCTTCCCCTTGACCCTTGAAACAGAGTGGCAATACGTAGGGGTGAAAATATTCCCCTAAGAAATGGGACACCACTACGCCTCCGTTAAACGTCATCATAAGTCGTCGCTAGCGCCTACGTCACAGGAGATGCGCCGATGTTTATCACAACTTCCAAGATCCCGTCGACAGCTGCAGTTATCTCAGTCGCGTGGGTTACAGCTATTTTCTTGCATTTATCTTGTGAAGTTCGCAAGAAACAACGGAGACGACGAAAATATGTTGTGGGACTATCGTTAGCAAACTACAGTAATTTTAGCGATTTTTTTTTTTTTTTACAAACGTTTCTGTGAAGAAACTGACCGTAAAGAACACAATATTGAATGTAACATAAAGCAAATCATTATTTGTCGTTGCAATACTTATTAAAGCCACAAATACTTAAATTTATGGGTCTCCTTTGTCGCTTGGGCAGCCAGCCCTGGGTTAGCAGTGACACTTCTCATACCCCTTCGTTTGAAGTGTGCTCCCGAAAAATCTTCGTTTGAAGGGCTATCTGGCCCTTCCCCCTAGCCCTCCCCCTCCAACCAAAAGAGAATTGGGACAGCCCTACCCCTTCACGTGGACGCGCAAAACGGAGGGGAAGGGGAAAGTGAAGGGGTAAGGGGTAGAATTGGGATTGGCCCTTACATTCAATATTGTGTTCATATTTACGGTCAGTTTCTTCACAGAAACGTTTGTAAAAAAAAAAAAGAAAAAAAAAATCGCTAAATTTACTGTAGTTTGCTAACGATAGTCCCGCAACATATTTTCGTCGTCTCCGTTGTTTCCTGCGAACTTCACAAGATGCAAGAAAATAGCTGTAACCCACGCGACTGAGATAACAGCAGCTGTCGACGGGATCTTGGAAGTTGTGATAAACATCGGCGCATCTCCTGTGACGTAGGCGCTAGCGACGACTTATAATGACGTTTAACGGAGGCGTAGTGGTGTCCCATTTCTTAGGGGAATATTTTCACCCCTACGCATTGCCACTCTGTTTCAAGGGTCAAGGGGAAGGCGAAGGGGTAGGGCTAGGGGAAGGGGAAGGGGTAAGGGGTAGAATTGGGATTGGCCCTAAGTCTCATGGCCCTTTATCATAATCCAGAGTTTTGAGAAGATTGGAGAAACTTAATTTTTCGCCCAAAAAAAAAAACGTAAGGGGTACCACTGTCGTTTTTTTTTTCGGGTTGAATTTTTGAGTTTCGATATCTCAGCTCTGGAAGGGGCTAGAGCCTCCATTTTTGCACTCAGGTCTAAGTCTCATGGCCCTTTATCATAATCCAGAGTTTTGAGAAGATTGGAGAAACTTAATTTTTCGCCCAAAAAAAAAAAACGTAAGGGGTACCACTGTCTTTTTTTTTTCGGGTTGAATTTTTGAGTTTCGATATCTCAGCTCTGGAAGAGGCTAGAGCCTCCATTTTTGCACTCAGGTCTAAGTCTCATAGCCCTTTATCATAATCCAGAGTTTTGAGAAGATTGGAGATACTTAATTTTTCGCCCAAAAAAAAAAAACGTAAGGGGTACCACTGTCGTTTTTTTTTCGGGTTGAATTTTTGAGTTTCGATATCTCAGCTCTGGAAGGGGCTAGAGCCTCCATTTTTGCACTCAGGTCTAAGTCTCATAGCCCTTTATTATAATCCAGAGTTTTGAGAAGATTGGAGAAACTTAATTTTTCGCCCAAAAAAAAAAAACGTAAGGGGTACCACTGTCGTTTTTTTTTTTTTCGGGTTGAATTTTTGAGTTTCGATATCTCAGCTCTGGAAGGGTCTAGAGCCTCCATTTTTGCACTCAGGTCTAAGTCTCATAGCCCTTTATTATAATCCAGAGTTTTGAGAAGATTGGAGAAACTTAATTTTTCGCCCAAAAAAAAAAACGTAAGGGGTACCACTGTCGTTTTTTTTTCGGGTTGAATTTTTGAGTTTCGATATCTCTGCTCTGGAAGGGGCTAGAGCCTCCATTTTTGCACTCAGGTCTAAGTTTCATAGCCCTTTATCATAATCCAGAGTTTTGAGAAGATTGGAGAAACTTAATTTTTCGCCCAAAAAAAAAAACGTAAGGGGTACCACTGTCGTTTTTTTTTCGGGTTGAATTTTTGAGTTTCGATATCTCAGCTCTGGAAGGGGCTAGAGCCTCCATTTTTGCACTCAGGTCTAAGTCTCATAGCCCTTTATTATAATCCAGAGTTTTGAGAAGATTGGAGAAACTTAATTTTTCGCCCAAAAAAAAAAAACGTAAGGGGTACCACTGTCGTTTTTTTTTCGGGTTGAATTTTTGAGTTTCGATATCTCAGCTCTGGAAGGGGCTAGAGCCTCCATTTTTGCACTCAGGTCTAAGTCTCATGGCCCTTTATCATAATCCAGAGTTTTGAGAAGATTGGAGAAACTTAATTTTTCGCCCAAAAAAAAAAAACGTAAGGGGTACCACTGTCGTTTTTTTTTCGGGTTGAATTTTTGAGTTTCGATATCTCAGCTCTGGAAGAGGCTAGAGCCTCCATTTTTGCACTCAGGTCTAAGTCTCATAGCCCTTTATCATAATCCAGAGTTTTGAGAAGATTGGAGAAACTTAATTTTTCGCCCAAAAAAAAAAAACGTAAGGGGTACCACTGTCGTTTTTTTTTCGGGTTGAATTTTTGAGTTTCGATATCTCAGCTCTGGAAGGGGCTAGAGCCTCCATTTTTGCACTCAGGTCTAAGTCTCATAGCCCTTTATTATAATCCAGAGTTTTGAGAAGATTGGAGAAACTTAATTTTTCGCCCAAAAAAAAAAAACGTAAGGGGTACCACTGTCGTTTTTTTTTTTTTCGGGTTGAATTTTTGAGTTTCGATATCTCAGCTCTGGAAGGGTCTAGAGCCTCCATTTTTGCACTCAGGTCTAAGTCTCATAGCCCTTTATTATAATCCAGAGTTTTGAGAAGATTGGAGAAACTTAATTTTTCGCCCAAAAAAAAAAAACGTAAGGGGTACCACTGTCGTTTTTTTTTTTTCGGGTTGAATTTTTGAGTTTCGATATCTCAGCTCTGGAAGGGTCTAGAGCCTCCATTTTTGCACTCAGGTCTAAGTCTCATAGCCCTTTATCATAATCCAGAGTTTTGAGAAGATTGGAGAAATTTAATTTTTCGCCCAAAAAAAAAACGTAAGGGGTACCACTGTCGTTTTTTTTTCGGGTTTAATTTTTGAGTTTCGATATCTCAGCTCTGGAAGGGGCTAGAGCCTCCATTTTTGCACTCAGGTCTAAGTCTCATAGCCCTTTATCATAATCCAGAGTTTTGAGAAGATTGGAGAAACTTAATTTTTCGCCCAAAAAAAAAAAAAGTAAGGGGTACCACTGTCGTTTTTTTTTTCGGGTTGAATTTTTGAGTTTCGATATCTCAGCACTGGAAGGGTCTAGAGCCTCCATTTTTGCACTCAGGTCTAAGTCTCATAGCCCTTTTTTATAATCCAGAGTTTTGAGAAGATTGGAGAAACTTAATTTTTCGCCCAAAAAAAAAAAACGTAAGGGGTACCACTGTCGTTTTTTTTTTCGGGTTGAATTTTTGAGTTTCGATATCTCAGCTCTGGAAGGGTCTAGAGCCTCCATTTTTGCACTCAGGTCTAAGTCTCATAGCCCTTTATCATAATCCAGAGTTTTGAGAAGATTGGAGAAACTTAATTTTTCGCCCAAAAAAAAAAAACGTAAGGGGTACCACTGTCGTTTTTTTTTCGGGTTTAATTTTTGAGTTTCGATATCTCAGCTCTGGAAGGGGCTAGAGCCTCCATTTTTGCACTCAGGTCTAAGTCTCATAGCCCTTTATCATAATCCAGAGTTTTGAGAAGATTGGAGAAACTTAATTTTTCGCCCAAAAAAAAAAAACGTAAGGGGTACCACTGTCGTTTTTTTTTCGGGTCGAATTTTTGAGTTTCGATATCTCAGGTCTGGAAGGGTCTAGAGCCTCCATTTTTGCACTCAGGTCTAAGTCTCATAGCCCTTTATTATAATCCAGAGTTTTGAGAAGATTGGAGAAACTTAATTTTTCGCCCAAAAAAAAAAACGTAAGGGGTACCACTGTCGTTTTTTTTTTCGGGTTGAATTTTTGAGTTTCGATATCTCAGCTCTGGAAGGGTCTAGAGCCTCCATTTTTGCACTCAGGTCTAAGTCTTATAGCCCTTTATCATAATCCAGAGTTTTGAGAAGATTGGAGAAACTTAATTTTTCGCCCAAAAAAAAAAACGTAAGGGGTACCACTGTCGTTTTTTTTTCGGGTTGAATTTTTGAGTTTCGATATCTCTGCTCTGGAAGGGGCTAGAGCCTCCATTTTTGCACTCAGGTCTAAGTTTCATAGCCCTTTATCATAATCCAGAGTTTTGAGAAGATTGGAGAAACTTAATTTTTCGCCCAAAAAAAAAAACGTAAGGGGTACCACTGTCGTTTTTTTTTCGGGTTGAATTTTTGAGTTTCGATATCTCAGCTCTGGAAGGGGCTAGAGCCTCCATTTTTGCACTCAGGTCTAAGTCTCATAGCCCTTTATTATAATCCAGAGTTTTGAGAAGATTGGAGAAACTTAATTTTTCGCCCAAAAAAAAAAACGTAAGGGGTACCACTGTCGTTTTTTTTTCGGGTTGAATTTTTGAGTTTCGATATCTCAGCTCTGGAAGGGTCTAGAGCCTCCATTTTTGCACTCAGGTCTAAGTCTCATAGCCCTTTTTTATAATCCAGAGTTTTGAGAAGATTGGAGAAACTTAATTTTTCGCCCAAAAAAAAAAACGTAAGGGGTACCACTGTCGTTTTTTTTTCGGGTTGAATTTTTGAGTTTCGATATCTCAGCTCTGGAAGGGTCTAGAGCCTCCATTTTTGCACTCAGGTCTAAGTCTTATAGCCCTTTATCATAATCCAGAGTTTTGAGAAGATTGGAGAAACTTAATTTTTCGCCCAAAAAAAAAACCGTAAGGGGTACCACTGTCGTTTTTTTTTCGGGTTGAATTTTTGAGTTTCGATATCTCTGCTCTGGAAGGGGCTAGAGCCTCCATTTTTGCACTCAGGTCTAAGTTTCATAGCCCTTTATCATAATCCAGAGTTTTGAGAAGATTGGAGAAACTTAATTTTTCGCCCAAAAAAAAAAACGTAAGGGGTACCACTGTCGTTTTTTTTTTTTCGGGTTGAATTTTTGAGTTTCGATATCTCAGCTCTGGAAGGGTCTAGAGCCTCCATTTTTGCACTCAGGTCTAAGTCTCATAGCCCTTTATTATAATCCAGAGTTTTGAGAAGATTGGAGAAACTTAATTTTTCGCCCAAAAAAAAAAAACGTAAGGGGTACCACTGTCGTTTTTTTTTCGGGTTGAATTTTTGAGTTTCGATATCTCAGCTCTGGAAGGGTCTAGAGCCTCCATTTTTGCACTCAGGTCTAAGTATTATAGCCCTTTATCATAAACCAGAGTTTTGAGAAGATTGGAGAAACTTAATTTTTCGCCCAAAAAAAAAAAAAACGTAAGGGGTACCACTGTCGTTTTTTTTTTTGGGCCGAATTTTTGAGTTTCGATATCTCAGCTCTGGAAGGGGCTAGAGCCTCAATTTTTGCACTCAGGTCTAAGTCTCATGACCCTTTATAATAATCCAGAGTTTTGAGAAGATTGGAGAAACTTAATTTTTCGCCCGAAAAAAAAACGTAAGGGGTACCACTGTCGTTTTTTTTTTCGGGTTGAATTTTTGAGTTTCGATATCTCAGCTCTGGAAGGGTCTAGAGCCTCCATTTTTGCACTCAGGTCTAAGTCTTATAGCCCTTTATCATAATCCAGAGTTTTGAGAAGATTGGAGAAACTTAATTTTTCGCCCAAAAAAAAAAAACGTAAGGGGTACCACTGTCGTTTTTTTTTTCGGGTTGAATTTTTGAGTTTCGATATCTCAGCTCTGGAAGGGTCTAGAGCCTCCATTTTTGCACTCAGGTCTAAGTCTCATGGCCCTTTATCATAATCCAGAGTTTTGAAAAGATTGGAGAAACTTAATTTTTCGCCCAAAAAAAAAAAAACATAAGGGGTACCACTGTCGTTTTTTTTTCGGGTTGAATTTTTGAGTTTCGATATCTCAGCTCTGGAAGGGTCCAGAGCCTCCATTTTTGCACTCAGGTCTAAGTCTTATGGCCCTTTATCATAATCCAGAGTTTTGAGAAGATTGGAGAAACTTAATTTTTCGCCCAAAAAAAAAAAACGTAAGGGGTACCACTGTCGTTTTTTTTTCGGGTTGAATTTTTGAGTTTCGATATCTCAGCTCTGGAAGGGTCCAGAGCCTCCATTTTTGCACTCAGGTCTAAGTCTCATGGCCCTTTATCATAATCCAGAGTTTTGAGAAGATTGGAGAAACTTAATTTTTCGCCCAAAAAAAAAAAACGTAAGGGGTACCACTGTCGTTTTTTTTTTCGGGTTGAATTTTTGAGTTTCGATATCTCAGCTCTGGAAGGGTCCAGAGCCTCCATTTTTGCACTCAGGTCTAAGTCTCATGGCCCTTTATCATAATCCAGAGTTTTGAGAAGATTGGAGAAACTTAATTTTTCGCCCAAAAAAAAAAACGTAAGTGGTACCACTGTCGTTTTTTTTTTTTTACGGGTTGAATTTTTGAGTTTCGATATCTCAGCTCTGGAAGGGTCTAGAGCCTCCATTTTTGCACTCAGGTCTAAGTCTCATGGCCCTCTATCAGAATCCAGATTTTTGAGAAGATTGGAGAAACGTAATTTTTCGCCCAAAAAAAAACAACGAAAGGGGTACCACTGTCGTTTTTTTTTTCGGGTTGAATTTTTGAGTTTCGATATCTCAGTTCTGGAAGGGTCTAGAGCCTCCATTTTTGCACTCAGGTCTAAGTCTCATAGCCCTTTATCATAATCCAGAGTTTTGAGAAGATTGGAGAAACTTAATTTTTCGCCCAAAAAAAAAAAACGTAAGGGGTACCACTGTCGTTTTTTTTTGGGGGGGTTGAATTTTTGAGTTTCGATATCTCAGCTCTGGAAGGGTCTAGAGCCTCCGATTTTGCACTCAGGTCTAAGTCTCATGGCCCTTTATCATAATCCAGAGTTTTGAGAAGATTGGAGAAACTTAAATTTTCGCCCCAAAAAAAAAACGTAAGGGGTACCACTGTCGTTTTTTTTTTCGGGTTGAATTTTTGAGTTTCGATATCTCAGTTCTGGGAGGGTCTAGAGCCTCCATTTTTGCACTCAGGTCTAAGTCTCATGGCCCTTTATCATAATCCAGAGTTTTGAGAAGATTGGAGAAACTTAATTTTTCGCCCAAAAAAAAACGTAAGGGGTACCACTGTCGTTTTTTTTTTTCGGGCCGAATTTTTGAGTTTCGATATCTCTGCTCTGGAAAGAGCTAGAGCCTCCATTTTTGCACTCAGGTCTAAGTCTCATGGCCCTTTATCATAATCCAGAGTTTTGAGAAGATTGGAGAAACTTAATTTTTCGCCCAAAAAAAAACGTAAGGGGTACCACTGTCGTTTTTTTTTTCGGGTTGAATTTTTGAGTTTCTATATCTCTGCTCTGGAAGGGGCTAGAGCCTCCATTTTTGCACTCAGGTTTGAGTCTCATGGCCCTTTATCATAATCCAGAGTTTTGAGAAGATTGGAGAAACTTAATTTTTCGCCCAAAAAAAAAACGTAAGGGGTACCACTGTCGTTTTTTTTTTTCCGGTTGAATTTTTGAGTTTCGATATCTCAGCTCTGGAAGGGTCTAGAGCCTCCATTTTTGCACTCAGGTCTAAGTCTCATAGCCCTTTATTATAATCCAGAGTTTTGAGAAGATTGGAGAAACTTAATTTTTCGCCCAAAAAAAAAAACGTAAGGGGTACCACTGTCGTTTTTTTTTCGGGTTGAATTTTTGAGTTTCGATATCTCAGCTCTGGAAGGGTCTAGAGCCTCCATTTTTGCACTCAGGTCTAAGTCTTATAGCCCTTTATCATAATCCAGAGTTTTGAGAAGATTGGAGAAACTTAATTTTTCGCCCAAAAAAAAAAAACGTAAGGGGTACCACTGTCGTTTTTTTTTTCGGGTTGAATATTTGAGTTTCGATATCTCAGCTCTGGAAGGGTCTAGAGCCTCCATTTTTGCACTCAGGTCTAAGTCTTATAGCCCTTTATCATAATCCAGAGTTTTGAGAAGATTGGAGAAACTTAATTTTTCGCCCAAAAAAAAAAACGTAAGGGGTACCACTGTCGTTTTTTTTTTCGGGTTGAATTTTTGAGTTTCGATATCTCAGCTCTGGAAGGGTCTAGAGCCTCCATTTTTGCACTCAGGTCTAAGTCTCATGGCCCTTTATCATAATCCAGAGTTTTGAAAAGATTGGAGAAACTTAATTTTTCGCCCAAAAAAAAAAAACATAAGGGGTACCACTGTCGTTTTTTTTTTCGGGTTGAATTTTTGAGTTTCGATATCTCAGCTCTGGAAGGGTCCAGAGCCTCCATTTTTGCACTCAGGTCTAAGTCTCATGGCCCTTTATCATAATCCAGAGTTTTGAGAAGATTGGAGAAACGTAATTTTTCGCCCAAAAAAAAAAACGTAAGGGGTACCACTGTCGTTTTTTTTTCGGGTTGAATTTTTGAGTTTCGATATCTCAGCTCTGGAAGGGTCCAGAGCCTCCATTTTTGCACTCAGGTCTAAGTCTCATGGCCCTTTATCATAATCCAGAGTTTTGAGAAGATTGGAGAAACTTAATTTTTCGCCCAAAAAAAAAAAAAACGTAAGGGGTACCACTGTCGTTTTTTTTTTTTTTTTCGGGTTGAATTTTTGAGTTTCGATATCTCAGCTCTGGAAGGGGCTAGAGCCTCCATTTTTGCACTCAGGTCTAAGTCTCATGGCCCTTTATCATAATCCAGAGTTTTGAGAAGATTGGAGAAACTTAATTTTTCGCCCAAAAAAAAAAAACGTAAGGGGTACCACTGTCGTTTTTTTTTCGGGTTGAATTTTTGAGTTTCGATATCTCAGCTCTGGAAGAGGCTAGAGCCTCCATTTTTGCACTCAGGTCTAAGTCTCATAGCCCTTTATCATAATCCAGAGTTTTGAGAAGATTGGAGAAACTTAATTTTTCGCCCAAAAAAAAAAAACGTAAGGGGTACCACTGTCGTTTTTTTTTCGGGTTGAATTTTTGAGTTTCGATATCTCAGCTCTGGAAGGGGCTAGAGCCTCCATTTTTGCACTCAGGTCTAAGTCTCATAGCCCTTTATTATAATCCAGAGTTTTGAGAAGATTGGAGAAACTTAATTTTTCGCCCAAAAAAAAAAAACGTAAGGGGTACCACTGTCGTTTTTTTTTTTTCGGGTTGAATTTTTGAGTTTCGATATCTCAGCTCTGGAAGGGTCTAGAGCCTCCATTTTTGCACTCAGGTCTAAGTCTCATAGCCCTTTATTATAATCCAGAGTTTTGAGAAGATTGGAGAAACTTAATTTTTCGCCCAAAAAAAAAAAACGTAAGGGGTACCACTGTCGTTTTTTTTTTTTCGGGTTGAATTTTTGAGTTTCGATATCTCAGCTCTGGAAGGGTCTAGAGCCTCCATTTTTGCACTCAGGTCTAAGTCTCATAGCCCTTTATCATAATCCAGAGTTTTGAGAAGATTGGAGAAATTTAATTTTTCGCCCAAAAAAAAAACGTAAGGGGTACCACTGTCGTTTTTTTTTCGGGTTTAATTTTTGAGTTTCGATATCTCAGCTCTGGAAGGGGCTAGAGCCTCCATTTTTGCACTCAGGTCTAAGTCTCATAGCCCTTTATCATAATCCAGAGTTTTGAGAAGATTGGAGAAACTTAATTTTTCGCCCAAAAAAAAAAAAAGTAAGGGGTACCACTGTCGTTTTTTTTTTCGGGTTGAATTTTTGAGTTTCGATATCTCAGCACTGGAAGGGTCTAGAGCCTCCATTTTTGCACTCAGGTCTAAGTCTCATAGCCCTTTTTTATAATCCAGAGTTTTGAGAAGATTGGAGAAACTTAATTTTTCGCCCAAAAAAAAAAAACGTAAGGGGTACCACTGTCGTTTTTTTTTTCGGGTTGAATTTTTGAGTTTCGATATCTCAGCTCTGGAAGGGTCTAGAGCCTCCATTTTTGCACTCAGGTCTAAGTCTCATAGCCCTTTATCATAATCCAGAGTTTTGAGAAGATTGGAGAAACTTAATTTTTCGCCCAAAAAAAAAAAACGTAAGGGGTACCACTGTCGTTTTTTTTTCGGGTTTAATTTTTGAGTTTCGATATCTCAGCTCTGGAAGGGGCTAGAGCCTCCATTTTTGCACTCAGGTCTAAGTCTCATAGCCCTTTATCATAATCCAGAGTTTTGAGAAGATTGGAGAAACTTAATTTTTCGCCCAAAAAAAAAAAACGTAAGGGGTACCACTGTCGTTTTTTTTTCGGGTCGAATTTTTGAGTTTCGATATCTCAGGTCTGGAAGGGTCTAGAGCCTCCATTTTTGCACTCAGGTCTAAGTCTCATAGCCCTTTATTATAATCCAGAGTTTTGAGAAGATTGGAGAAACTTAATTTTTCGCCCAAAAAAAAAAACGTAAGGGGTACCACTGTCGTTTTTTTTTTCGGGTTGAATTTTTGAGTTTCGATATCTCAGCTCTGGAAGGGTCTAGAGCCTCCATTTTTGCACTCAGGTCTAAGTCTTATAGCCCTTTATCATAATCCAGAGTTTTGAGAAGATTGGAGAAACTTAATTTTTCGCCCAAAAAAAAAAACGTAAGGGGTACCACTGTCGTTTTTTTTTCGGGTTGAATTTTTGAGTTTCGATATCTCTGCTCTGGAAGGGGCTAGAGCCTCCATTTTTGCACTCAGGTCTAAGTTTCATAGCCCTTTATCATAATCCAGAGTTTTGAGAAGATTGGAGAAACTTAATTTTTCGCCCAAAAAAAAAAACGTAAGGGGTACCACTGTCGTTTTTTTTTCGGGTTGAATTTTTGAGTTTCGATATCTCAGCTCTGGAAGGGGCTAGAGCCTCCATTTTTGCACTCAGGTCTAAGTCTCATAGCCCTTTATTATAATCCAGAGTTTTGAGAAGATTGGAGAAACTTAATTTTTCGCCCAAAAAAAAAAACGTAAGGGGTACCACTGTCGTTTTTTTTTCGGGTTGAATTTTTGAGTTTCGATATCTCAGCTCTGGAAGGGTCTAGAGCCTCCATTTTTGCACTCAGGTCTAAGTCTCATAGCCCTTTTTTATAATCCAGAGTTTTGAGAAGATTGGAGAAACTTAATTTTTCGCCCAAAAAAAAAAACGTAAGGGGTACCACTGTCGTTTTTTTTTCGGGTTGAATTTTTGAGTTTCGATATCTCAGCTCTGGAAGGGTCTAGAGCCTCCATTTTTGCACTCAGGTCTAAGTCTTATAGCCCTTTATCATAATCCAGAGTTTTGAGAAGATTGGAGAAACTTAATTTTTCGCCCAAAAAAAAAACCGTAAGGGGTACCACTGTCGTTTTTTTTTCGGGTTGAATTTTTGAGTTTCGATATCTCTGCTCTGGAAGGGGCTAGAGCCTCCATTTTTGCACTCAGGTCTAAGTTTCATAGCCCTTTATCATAATCCAGAGTTTTGAGAAGATTGGAGAAACTTAATTTTTCGCCCAAAAAAAAAAACGTAAGGGGTACCACTGTCGTTTTTTTTTTTTCGGGTTGAATTTTTGAGTTTCGATATCTCAGCTCTGGAAGGGTCTAGAGCCTCCATTTTTGCACTCAGGTCTAAGTCTCATAGCCCTTTATTATAATCCAGAGTTTTGAGAAGATTGGAGAAACTTAATTTTTCGCCCAAAAAAAAAAAACGTAAGGGGTACCACTGTCGTTTTTTTTTCGGGTTGAATTTTTGAGTTTCGATATCTCAGCTCTGGAAGGGTCTAGAGCCTCCATTTTTGCACTCAGGTCTAAGTATTATAGCCCTTTATCATAAACCAGAGTTTTGAGAAGATTGGAGAAACTTAATTTTTCGCCCAAAAAAAAAAAAAACGTAAGGGGTACCACTGTCGTTTTTTTTTTTGGGCCGAATTTTTGAGTTTCGATATCTCAGCTCTGGAAGGGGCTAGAGCCTCAATTTTTGCACTCAGGTCTAAGTCTCATGACCCTTTATAATAATCCAGAGTTTTGAGAAGATTGGAGAAACTTAATTTTTCGCCCGAAAAAAAAACGTAAGGGGTACCACTGTCGTTTTTTTTTTCGGGTTGAATTTTTGAGTTTCGATATCTCAGCTCTGGAAGGGTCTAGAGCCTCCATTTTTGCACTCAGGTCTAAGTCTTATAGCCCTTTATCATAATCCAGAGTTTTGAGAAGATTGGAGAAACTTAATTTTTCGCCCAAAAAAAAAAAACGTAAGGGGTACCACTGTCGTTTTTTTTTTCGGGTTGAATTTTTGAGTTTCGATATCTCAGCTCTGGAAGGGTCTAGAGCCTCCATTTTTGCACTCAGGTCTAAGTCTCATGGCCCTTTATCATAATCCAGAGTTTTGAAAAGATTGGAGAAACTTAATTTTTCGCCCAAAAAAAAAAAAACATAAGGGGTACCACTGTCGTTTTTTTTTCGGGTTGAATTTTTGAGTTTCGATATCTCAGCTCTGGAAGGGTCCAGAGCCTCCATTTTTGCACTCAGGTCTAAGTCTTATGGCCCTTTATCATAATCCAGAGTTTTGAGAAGATTGGAGAAACTTAATTTTTCGCCCAAAAAAAAAAAACGTAAGGGGTACCACTGTCGTTTTTTTTTCGGGTTGAATTTTTGAGTTTCGATATCTCAGCTCTGGAAGGGTCCAGAGCCTCCATTTTTGCACTCAGGTCTAAGTCTCATGGCCCTTTATCATAATCCAGAGTTTTGAGAAGATTGGAGAAACTTAATTTTTCGCCCAAAAAAAAAAAACGTAAGGGGTACCACTGTCGTTTTTTTTTTCGGGTTGAATTTTTGAGTTTCGATATCTCAGCTCTGGAAGGGTCCAGAGCCTCCATTTTTGCACTCAGGTCTAAGTCTCATGGCCCTTTATCATAATCCAGAGTTTTGAGAAGATTGGAGAAACTTAATTTTTCGCCCAAAAAAAAAAACGTAAGTGGTACCACTGTCGTTTTTTTTTTTTTACGGGTTGAATTTTTGAGTTTCGATATCTCAGCTCTGGAAGGGTCTAGAGCCTCCATTTTTGCACTCAGGTCTAAGTCTCATGGCCCTCTATCAGAATCCAGATTTTTGAGAAGATTGGAGAAACGTAATTTTTCGCCCAAAAAAAAACAACGAAAGGGGTACCACTGTCGTTTTTTTTTTCGGGTTGAATTTTTGAGTTTCGATATCTCAGTTCTGGAAGGGTCTAGAGCCTCCATTTTTGCACTCAGGTCTAAGTCTCATAGCCCTTTATCATAATCCAGAGTTTTGAGAAGATTGGAGAAACTTAATTTTTCGCCCAAAAAAAAAAAACGTAAGGGGTACCACTGTCGTTTTTTTTTGGGGGGGTTGAATTTTTGAGTTTCGATATCTCAGCTCTGGAAGGGTCTAGAGCCTCCGATTTTGCACTCAGGTCTAAGTCTCATGGCCCTTTATCATAATCCAGAGTTTTGAGAAGATTGGAGAAACTTAAATTTTCGCCCCAAAAAAAAAACGTAAGGGGTACCACTGTCGTTTTTTTTTTCGGGTTGAATTTTTGAGTTTCGATATCTCAGTTCTGGGAGGGTCTAGAGCCTCCATTGTTGCACTCAGGTCTAAGTCTCATGGCCCTTTATCATAATCCAGAGTTTTGAGAAGATTGGAGAAACTTAATTTTTCGCCCAAAAAAAAACGTAAGGGGTACCACTGTCGTTTTTTTTTTTCGGGCCGAATTTTTGAGTTTCGATATCTCTGCTCTGGAAAGAGCTAGAGCCTCCATTTTTGCACTCAGGTCTAAGTCTCATGGCCCTTTATCATAATCCAGAGTTTTGAGAAGATTGGAGAAACTTAATTTTTCGCCCAAAAAAAAACGTAAGGGGTACCACTGTCGTTTTTTTTTTCGGGTTGAATTTTTGAGTTTCTATATCTCTGCTCTGGAAGGGGCTAGAGCCTCCATTTTTGCACTCAGGTTTGAGTCTCATGGCCCTTTATCATAATCCAGAGTTTTGAGAAGATTGGAGAAACTTAATTTTTCGCCCAAAAAAAAAACGTAAGGGGTACCACTGTCGTTTTTTTTTTTTCCGGTTGAATTTTTGAGTTTCGATATCTCAGCTCTGGAAGGGTCTAGAGCCTCCATTTTTGCACTCAGGTCTAAGTCTCATAGCCCTTTATTATAATCCAGAGTTTTGAGAAGATTGGAGAAACTTAATTTTTCGCCCAAAAAAAAAAACGTAAGGGGTACCACTGTCGTTTTTTTTTCGGGTTGAATTTTTGAGTTTCGATATCTCAGCTCTGGAAGGGTCTAGAGCCTCCATTTTTGCACTCAGGTCTAAGTCTTATAGCCCTTTATCATAATCCAGAGTTTTGAGAAGATTGGAGAAACTTAATTTTTCGCCCAAAAAAAAAAAACGTAAGGGGTACCACTGTCGTTTTTTTTTTCGGGTTGAATATTTGAGTTTCGATATCTCAGCTCTGGAAGGGTCTAGAGCCTCCATTTTTGCACTCAGGTCTAAGTCTTATAGCCCTTTATCATAATCCAGAGTTTTGAGAAGATTGGAGAAACTTAATTTTTCGCCCAAAAAAAAAAACGTAAGGGGTACCACTGTCGTTTTTTTTTTCGGGTTGAATTTTTGAGTTTCGATATCTCAGCTCTGGAAGGGTCTAGAGCCTCCATTTTTGCACTCAGGTCTAAGTCTCATGGCCCTTTATCATAATCCAGAGTTTTGAAAAGATTGGAGAAACTTAATTTTTCGCCCAAAAAAAAAAAACATAAGGGGTACCACTGTCGTTTTTTTTTTCGGGTTGAATTTTTGAGTTTCGATATCTCAGCTCTGGAAGGGTCCAGAGCCTCCATTTTTGCACTCAGGTCTAAGTCTCATGGCCCTTTATCATAATCCAGAGTTTTGAGAAGATTGGAGAAACGTAATTTTTCGCCCAAAAAAAAAAACGTAAGGGGTACCACTGTCGTTTTTTTTTCGGGTTGAATTTTTGAGTTTCGATATCTCAGCTCTGGAAGGGTCCAGAGCCTCCATTTTTGCACTCAGGTCTAAGTCTCATGGCCCTTTATCATAATCCAGAGTTTTGAGAAGATTGGAGAAACTTAATTTTTCGCCCAAAAAAAAAAAAACGTAAGGGGTACCACTGTCGTTTTTTTTTTCGGGTTGAATTTTTGAGTTTCGATATCTCAGCTCTGGAAGGGTCCAGAGCCTCCATTTTTGCACTCAGGTCTAAGTCTCATAGCCCTTTATCATAATCCAGAGTTTTGAGAAGATTGGAGAAACTTAATTTTTCGCCCAAAAAAAAAACGTAAGTGGTACCACTGTCGTTTTTTTTTTTTTTTTTCGGGTTGAATTTTTGAGTTTCGATATCTCAGCTCTGGAAGGGTCTAGAGCCTCCATTTTTGCACTCAGGTCTAAGTCTCATGGCCCTCTATCAGAATCCAGATTTTTGAGAAGATTGGAGAAACGTAATTTTTCGCCCAAAAAAAAACAACGAAAGGGGTACCACTGTCGTTTTTTTTTTCGGGTTGAATTTTTGAGTTTCGATATCTCAGTTCTGGAAGGGTCTAGAGCCTCCATTTTTGCACTCAGGTCTAAGTCTCATAGCCCTTTATCATAATCCAGAGTTTTGAGAAGATTGGAGAAACTTAATTTTTCGCCCAAAAAAAAAAAAAACCTAAGGGGTACCACTGTCGTTTTTTTTGGGGGGGTTGAATTTTTGAGTTTCGATATCTCAGCTCTGGAAGGGTCTAGAGCCTCCGATTTTGCACTCAGGTCTAAGTCTCATAGCCCTTTATTATAATCCAGAGTTTTGAGAAGATTGGAGAAACTTAATTTTTCGCCCAAAAAAAAAAAAAAACCTAAGGGGTACCACTGTCGTTTTTTTTTCGGGCCGAATTTTTGAGTTTCGATATCTCTGCTCTGGAAGGGGCTAGAGCCTCCATTTTTGCACTCAGGTTTAAGTCTCATGGCCCTTTATCATAATCCAGAGTTTTGAGAAGATTGGAGAAACTTAATTTTTCGCCCAAAAAAAAAACGTAAGGGGTACCACTGTCGTTTTTTTTTTCCGGTTGAATTTTTGAGTTTCGATATCTCAGCTCTGGAACGGTCTAGAGCCTCCATTTTTGCACTCAGGTCTAAGTCTCATGGCCCTTTATCATAATCCAGAGTTTTGAGAAGATTGGAGAAACTTAATTTTTCGCCCAAAAAAAAAACGTAAGGGGTATCACTGTCGTTTTTTTTTCGGGTTGAATTTTTGAGTTTCGATATCTCTGCTCTGGAAAGAGCTAGAGCCTCCATTTTTGCACTCAGGTCTAAGTCTCATGGCCCTTTATCATAATCCAGAGTTTTGAGAAGATTGGAGAAACTTAATTTTTCGCCCAAAAAAAAAACGTAAGGGGTACCACTGTCGTTTTTTTTTCGGGTCGAATTTTTGAGTTTCGATATCTCAGGTCTGGAAGGGTCTAGAGCCTCCATTTTTGCACTTAGGTCTAAGTTTCATAGCCCTTTATTATAATCCAGAGTTTTGAGAAGATTGGAGAAACTTAATTTTTCGCCCAAAAAAAAAAAACGTAAGGGGTACCACTGTCGTTTTTTTTTTTTCGGGTTGAATTTTTGAGTTTCGATATCTCAGCTCTGGAAGGGTCTAGAGCCTCCATTTTTGCACTCAGGTCTAAGTCTCATAGCCCTTTATTATAATCCAGAGTTTTGAGAAGATTGGAGAAACTTAATTTTTCGCCCAAAAAAAAAAACGTAAGGGGTACCACTGTCGTTTTTTTTTTCGGGTTGAATTTTTGAGTTTCGATATCTCAGCTCTGGAAGGGTCCAGAGCCTCCATTTTTGCACTCAGGTCTAAGTCTCATAGCCCTTTATCATAATCCAGAGTTTTGAGAAGATTGGAGAAACTTAATTTTTCGCACAAAAAAAAAACGTAAGTGGTACCACTGTCGTTTTTTGTTTTTTTCGGGTTGAATTTTTGAGTTTCGATATCTCAGCTCTGGAAGGGTCTAGAGCCTCCATTTTTGCACTCAGGTCTAAGTCTCATGGCCCTCTATCAGAATCCAGATTTTTGAGAAGATTGGAGAAACGTAATTTTTCGCCCAAAAAAAAACAATGAAAGGGGTACCACTGTCGTTTTTTTTTTTCGGGTTGAATTTTTGAGTTTCGATATCTCAGTTCTGGAAGGGTCTAGAGCCTCCATTTTTGCACTCAGGTCTAAGTCTCATAGCCCTTTATCATAATCCAGAGTTTTGAGAAGATTGGAGAAACTTAATTTTTCGCCCAAAAAAAAAAACGTAAGGGGTACCACTGTCGTTTTTTTTGGGGGGTTGAATTTTTGAGTTTCGATATCTCAGCTCTGGAAGGGTCTAGAGCCTCCGATTTTGCACTCAGGTCTAAGTCTCATAGCCCTTTATTATAATCCAGAGTTTTGAGAAGATTGGAGAAACTTAATTTTTCGCCCAAAAAAAAAAAACCTAAGGGGTACCACTGTCGTTTTTTTTTCGGGCCGAATTTTTGAGTTTCGATATCTCTGCTCTGGAAGGGGCTAGAGCCTCCATTTTTGCACTCAGGTTTAAGTCGCATGGCCCTTTATCATAATCCAGAGTTTTGAGAAGATTGGAGAAACTTAATTTTTCGCCCAAAAAAAAAAACGTAAGGGGTATCACTGTCGTTTTTTTTTTCGGGTTGAATTTTTGAGTTTCGATATCTCTGCTCTGGAAAGAGCTAGAGCCTCCATTTTTGCACTCAGGTCTAAGTCTCATGGCCCTTTATCATAATCCAGAGTTTTGAGAAGATTGGAGAAACTTAATTTTTCGCCCAAAAAAAAAACGTAAGGGGTACCACTGTCGTTTTTTTTTTCGGGTCGAATTTTTGAGTTTCGATATCTCAGGTCTGGAAGGGTCTAGAGCCTCCATTTTTGCACTTAGGTCTAAGTTTCATAGCCCTTTATTATAATCCAGAGTTTTGAGAAGATTGGAGAAACTTAATTTTTCGCCCAAAAAAAAAAAACGTAAGGGGTACCACTGTCGTTTTTTTTTTTCGGGTTGAATTTTTGAGTTTCGATATCTCAGCTCTGGAAGGGTCTAGAGCCTCCATTTTTGCACTCAGGTCTAAGTCTCATAGCCCTTTATTATAATCCAGAGTTTTGAGAAGATTGGAGAAACTTAATTTTTCGCCCAAAAAAAAAACGTAAGGGGTACCACTGTCGTTTTTTTTTTCGGGTTGAATTTTTGAGTTTCGATATCTCAGCTCTGGAAGGGTCTAGAGCCTCCATTTTTGCACTCAGGTCTAAGTCTTATAGCCCTTTATCATAATCCAGAGTTTTGAGAAGATTGGAGAAACTTAATTTTTCGCCCAAAAAAAAAACGTAAGGGGTACCACTGTCGTTTTTTTTTTCGGGTTGAATTTTTGAGTTTCGATATCTCAGCTCTGGAAGGGTCTAGAGCCTCCATTTTTGCACTCAGGTCTAAGTCTCATGGCCCTTTATCATAATCCAGAGTTTTGAAAAGATTGGAGAAACTTAATTTTTCGCCCAAAAAAAAAAAAACATAAGGGGTACCACTGTCGTTTTTTTTCGGGTTGAATTTTTGAGTTTCGATATCTCAGCTCTGGAAGGGTCCAGAGCCTCCATTTTTGCACTCAGGTCTAAGTCTCATGGCCCTTTATCATAATCCAGAGTTTTGAGAAGATTGGAGAAACTTAATTTTTCGCCCAAAAAAAAAAAACGTAAGGGGTACCACTGTCGTTTTTTTTTCGGGTTGAATTTTTGAGTTTCGATATCTCAGCTCTGGAAGGGTCCAGAGCCTCCATTTTTGCACTCAGGTCTAAGTCTCATGGCCCTTTATCATAATCCAGAGTTTTGAGAAGATTGGAGAAACTTAATTTTTCGCCCAAAAAAAAAAAAAAAACGTAAGGGGTACCACTGTCGTTTTTTTTTTCGGGTTGAATTTTTGAGTTTCGATATCTCAGCTCTGGAAGGGTCCAGAGCCTCCATTTTTGCACTCAGGTCTAAGTCTCATAGCCCTTTATCATAATCCAGAGTTTTGAGAAGATTGGAGAAACTTAATTTTTCGCCCAAAAAAAAAACGTAAGTGGTACCACTGTCGTTTTTTTTTTTTTTTCGGGTTGAATTTTTGAGTTTCGATATCTCAGTTCTGGAAGGGTCTAGAGCCTCCATTTTTGCACTCAGGTCTAAGTCTCATGGCCCTCTATCAGAATCCAGATTTTTGAGAAGATTGGAGAAACGTAATTTTTCGCCCAAAAAAAAAAAACGTAAGGGGTACCACTGTCGTTTTTTTTTTCGGGCCGAATTTTTGAGTTTCGATATCTCAGCTCAGGAAGGGGCTAGAGCCTCCATTTTTGCACTCAGGTCTAAGTCTCATAGCTTTTTATCATAATCCAGAGTTTTGAGAAGATTGGAGAAACTTAATTTTTCGCCCGAAAAAAAAAACGTAAGGGGTACCACTGTCGTTTTTTTTTTGGGCCGAATTTTTGAGTTTCGATATCTCAGCTCTGGAAGGGGCTAGAGCCTCCATTTTTGCACTTAGGTCTAAGTTTCATAGCCCTTTATTATAATCCAGAGTTTTGAGAAGATTGGAGAAACTTAATTTTTCGCCCAAAAAAAAAAAACGTAAGGGGTACCACTGTCGTTTTTTTTTTTCGGGTTGAATTTTTGAGTTTCGATATCTCAGCTCTGGAAGGGTCTAGAGCCTCCATTTTTGCACTCAGGTCTAAGTCTCATAGCCCTTTATTATAATCCAGAGTTTTGAGAAGATTGGAGAAACTTAATTTTTCGCCCAAAAAAAAAAAACGTAAGGGGTACCACTGTCGTTTTTTTTTTTTTTCGGGTTGAATTTTTGAGTTTCGATATCTCAGCTCTGGAAGGGTCTAGAGCCTCCATTTTTGCACTCAGGTCTAAGTCTCATGGCCCTCTATCAGAATCCAGATTTTTGAGAAGATTGGAGAAACGTAATTTTTCGCCCAAAAAAAAAAAAACGTAAGGGGTACCACTGTCGTTTTTTTTTTCGGGCCGAATTTTTGAGTTTCGATATCTCAGCTCTGGAAGGGGCTAGAGCCTCCATTTTTGCACTCAGGTCTAAGTCTCATAGCTTTTTATCATAATCCAGAGTTTTGAGAAGATTGGAGAAACTTAATTTTTCGCCCGAAAAAAAAAACGTAAGGGGTGCCACTGTCGTTTTTTTTTTGGGCCGAATTTTTGAGTTTCGATATCTCAGCTCTGGAAGCGGCTAGAGCCTCCATTTTTGCACTTAGGTCTAAGTTTCATAGCCCTTTATTATAATCCAGAGTTTTGAGAAGATTGGAGAAACTTAATTTTTCGCCCAAAAAAAAAAAAACGTAAGGGGTACCACTGTCGTTTTTTTTTTTCGGGTTGAATTTTTGAGTTTCGATATCTCAGCTCTGGAAGGGTCTAGAGCCTCCATTTTTGCACTCAGGTCTAAGTCTCATAGCCCTTTATTATAATCCAGAGTTTTGAGAAGATTGGAGAAACTTAATTTTTCGCCCAAAAAAAAAAACGTAAGGGGTACCACTGTCGTTTTTTTTTCCGGGTTGAATTTTTGAGTTTCGATATCTCAGCTCTGGAAGGGTCTAGAGCCTCCATTTTTGCACTCAGGTCTAAGTCTTATAGCCCTTTATCATAATCCAGAGTTTTGAGAAGATTGGAGAAACTTAATTTTTCGCCCAAAAAAAAAAAACGTAAGGGGTACCACTGTCGTTTTTTTTTTCGGGTTGAATTTTTGAGTTTCGATATCTCAGCTCTGGAAGGGTCTAGAGCCTCCATTTTTGCACTCAGGTCTAAGTCTCATGGCCCTTTATCATAATCCAGAGTTTTGAGAAGATTGGAGAAACTTAATTTTTCGCCCAAAAAAAAAAAAACGTAAGGGGTACCACTGTCGTTTTTTTTTTCGGGTTGAATTTTTGAGTTTCGATATCTCAGCTCTGGAAGGGTCCAGAGCCTCCATTTTTGCACTCAGGTCTAAGTCTCATAGCCCTTTATCATAATCCAGAGTTTTGAGAAGATTGGAGAAACTTAATTTTTGGCACAAAAAAAAAACGTAAGTGGTACCACTGTCGTTTTTTGTTTTTTTCGGGTTGAATTTTTGAGTTTCGATATCTCAGCTCTGGAAGGGTCTAGAGCCTCCATTTTTGCACTCAGGTCTAAGTCTCATGGCCCTCTATCAGAATCCAGATTTTTGAGAAGATTGGAGAAACGTAATTTTTCGCCCAAAAAAAAAACAACGAAAGGGGTACCACTGTCGTTTTTTTTTTTCGGGTTGAATTTTTGAGTTTCGATATCTCAGTTCTGGAAGGGTCTAGAGCCTCCATTTTTGCACTCAGGTCTAAGTCTCATAGCCCTTTATCATAATCCAGAGTTTTGAGAAGATTGGAGAAACTTAATTTTTCGCCCAAAAAAAAAAACGTAAGGGGTACCACTGTCGTTTTTTTTGGGGGGTTGAATTTTTGAGTTTCGATATCTCAGCTCTGGAAGGGTCTAGAGCCTCCGATTTTGCACTCAGGTCTAAGTCTCATAGCCCTTTATTATAATCCAGAGTTTTGAGAAGATTGGAGAAACTTAATTTTTCGCCCAAAAAAAAAAAACCTAAGGGGTACCACTGTCGTTTTTTTTTCGGGCCGAATTTTTGAGTTTCGATATCTCTGCTCTGGAAGGGGCTAGAGCCTCCATTTTTGCACTCAGGTTTAAGTCGCATGGCCCTTTATCATAATCCAGAGTTTTGAGAAGATTGGAGAAACTTAATTTTTCGCCCAAAAAAAAAAACGTAAGGGGTATCACTGTCGTTTTTTTTTTTCGGGTTGAATTTTTGAGTTTCGATATCTCTGCTCTGGAAAGAGCTAGAGCCTCCATTTTTGCACTCAGGTCTAAGTCTCATGGCCCTTTATCATAATCCAGAGTTTTGAGAAGATTGGAGAAACTTAATTTTTCGCCCAAAAAAAAAAAAACATAAGGGGTACCACTGTCGTTTTTTTTTCGGGTTGAATTTTTGAGTTTCGATATCTCAGCTCTGGAAGGGTCCAGAGCCTCCATTTTTGCACTCAGGTCTAAGTCTCATGGCCCTTTATCATAATCCAGAGTTTTGAGAAGATTGGAGAAACTTAATTTTTCGCCCAAAAAAAAAAAAACGTAAGGGGTACCACTGTCGTTTTTTTTTCGGGTTGAATTTTTGAGTTTCGATATCTCAGCTCTGGAAGGGTCCAGAGCCTCCATTTTTGCACTCAGGTCTAAGTCTCATGGCCCTTTATCATAATCCAGAGTTTTGAGAAGATTGGAGAAACTTAATTTTTCGCCCAAAAAAAAAAAAAAACGTAAGGGGTACCACTGTCGTTTTTTTTTTCGGGTTGAATTTTTGAGTTTCGATATCTCAGCTCTGGAAGGGTCCAGAGCCTCCATTTTTGCACTCAGGTCTAAGTCTCATAGCCCTTTATCATAATCCAGAGTTTTGAGAAGATTGGAGAAACTTAATTTTTCGCCCAAAAAAAAAACGTAAGTGGTACCACTGTCGTTTTTTTTTTTTTTCGGGTTGAATTTTTGAGTTTCGATATCTCAGCTCTGGAAGGGTCTAGAGCCTCCATTTTTGCACTCAGGTCTAAGTCTCATGGCCCTCTATCAGAATCCAGATTTTTGAGAAGATTGGAGAAACGTAATTTTTCGCCCAAAAAAAAAAAAACGTAAGGGGTACCACTGTCGTTTTTTTTTTCGGGCCGAATTTTTGAGTTTCGATATCTCAGCTCTGGAAGGGGCTAGAGCCTCCATTTTTGCACTCAGGTCTAAGTCTCATAGCTTTTTATCATAATCCAGAGTTTTGAGAAGATTGGAGAAACTTAATTTTTCGCCCGAAAAAAAAAACGTAAGGGGTACCACTGTCGTTTTTTTTTTGGGCCGAATTTTTGAGTTTCGATATCTCAGCTCTGGAAGGGGCTAGAGCCTCCATTTTTGCACTCAGGTCTAAGTCTCATAGCCATTTATCATAATCCAGAGTTTTGAGAAGATTGGAGAAACTTAATTTTTCGCCCAAAAAAAAACGTAAGGGGTACCACTGTCGTTTTTTTTTCGGGTCGAATTTTTGAGTTTCGATATCTCAGGTCTGGAAGGGTCTAGAGCCTCCATTTTTGCACTCAGGTCTAAGTTTCATAGCCCTTTATCATAAACCACAGTTTTGAGAAGATTGGAGAAACTTAATTTTTCGCCCCCAAAAAAAAAACGTAAGGGGTACCACTGTCGTTTTTTTTTTTTCGGGCGACAAATTAAGTTTCTCCAATCTTCTCAAAACTCTGGATTCTGATAGAGGGCCATGAGACTTTGACCTGAGTGCAAAAATGGAGGCTCTAGACCCTTCCAGAGCTGAGATATCGAAACTCAAAAATTCGACCCGAAAAAAAAAACGACAGTGGTACCCCTTACGTTTTTTTTTTGGGCGAAAAATTAAGTTTCTCCAATCATCTCAAAACTCTGGATTATGATAAAGGGCTATGAGACTTAGACCTGAGTGCAAAAATGGAGGCTCTAGACCCTTCCAGAGCTGAGATATCGAAACTCAAAAATTCAACCCAAAAAAAAAACGACAGTGGTACCCCTTACGTTTTTTTTTTTTGGGCGAAAAATTAAGTTTCTCCAATCTTATCTAAACTCTGGATTATGACAAATGGCTATGAGACTTAGACCTGAGTGCAAAAATGGAGGCTCTAGACCCTTCCAGAGCTGAGATATCGAAACTCAAAAATTCGACCCGAAAAAAAAACGACAGTGGTACCCCTTTCGTTTTTTTTTTTGGGCGAAAAATTTAGTTTCTCCAATCTTCTCAAAACTCTGGATTATAATAAAGGGCTATGAGACTTAGACCTGAGTGCAAAAATGGAGGCTCTAGACCCTTCCAGAGCTGAGATATCGAAACTCAAAAATTCAACCCAAAAAAAAAAAACGACAGTGGTACCCCTTTCGTTTTTTTTTTTTCGGGTGAAAAATTAAGTTTCTCCAATCTTCTCAAAACTCTGGATTCTGATAGAGGGCCATGAGACTTTGACCTGAGTGCAAAAATGGAGGCTCTAGACCCTTCCAGAGCTGAGATATCAAAATTTAAAAATTCGACCCGAAAAAAAAACGACAGTGGTACCCCTTTCGTTTTTTTTATTTCGGGCGACAAATTAAGTTTCTCCAATCTTCCCAAATTCTGTTAGAGGGCCATTAGACTTAGACCTGAGTGCAAAAATGGAGGCTCTAGACCCTTCCAGAGCTGAGATATCGAAACTCAAAAATTCAACCCGAAAAAAAAACGACAGTGGTACCCCTTACGTTTTTTTTTTTTGGGTGAAAAATTAAGTTTCTCCAATCTTCTCAAAACTCTGGATTCTGATAGAGGGCCATGAGACTTTGACCTGAGTGCAAAAATGGAGGCTCTAGACCCTTCCAGAGCTGAGATATCAAAATTTAAAAATTCGACCCGAAAAAAAAACGACAGTGGTACCCCTTTCGTTTTTTTTATTTCGGGCGACAAATTAAGTTTCTCCAATCTTCCCAAATTCTGTTAGAGGGCCATTAGACTTAGACCTGAGTGCAAAAATGGAGGCTCTAGACCCTTCCAGAGCTGAGATATCGAAACTCAAAAATTCAACCCGAAAAAAAAAACCACAGTGGTACCCCTTATGTTTTTTTTTTGGGCGAAAAATTAAGTTTCTCCAATCTTCTCAAAACTCTGGATTATAATAAAGGGCTATGAGACTTAGACCTGGGTGCAAAAATGGAGGCTCTAGACCCTTCCAGAACTGAGATATCGAAACTCAAAAATTCAACCCGAAAAAAAAACCACAGTGGTACCCCTTACGTTTTTTTTTTTTGGGCGAAAAATTAAGTTTCTCCAATCTTCTCAAAAACTCTGGATTATGATAAAGGGCTATGAGACTTAGACCTGAGTGCAAAAACGGATGCTCTAGCCCCTTCCAGAGCTGAGATATCGAAACTCAAAAATTAAACCCGAAAAAAAAACGACAGTGGTACCCCTTACGTTTTTTTTTTTGGGCGAAAAATTAAGTTTCTCCAATCTTCTCAAAACTCTGGATTATGATAAAGGGCTATGAGACTTAGACCTGAGTGCAAAAATGGAGGCTCTAGACCCTTCCAGAGCTGAGATATCGAAACTCAAAAATTCAACCCGAAAAAAAAAAAACGACAGTGGTACCCCTTACGTTTTTTTTTTTGGGCGAAAAATTAAGTTTCTCCAATCTTCTCAAAACTCTGGATTATGATAAAGGGCTATAAGACTTAGACCTGAGTGCAAAAATGGAGGCTCTAGACCCTTCCAGAGCTGAGATATCGAAACTCAAAAATTCAACCCGAAAAAAAAAACGACAGTGGTACCCCTTACATTTTTTTTTTTGGGCGAAAAATTAAGTTTCTCCAATCTTCTCAAAACTCTGGATTATAAAAAAGGGCTATGAGACTTAGACCTGAGTGCAAAAATGGAGGCTCTAGACCCTTCCAGAGCTGAGATATCGAAACTCAAAAATTCAACCCGAAAAAAAAAACGACAGTGGTACCCCTTACGTTTTTTTTTTTGGGGCGAAAAATTAAGTTTCTCCAATCTTCTCAAAACTCTGGATTATGATAAAGGGCTATAAGACTTAGACCTGAGTGCAAAAATGGAGGCTCTAGACCCTTCCAGAGCTGAGATATCGAAACTCAAAAATTCAACCCGAAAAAAAAACGACAGTGGTACCCCTTACGTTTTTTTTTTTGGGCGAAAAATTAAGTTTCTCCAATCTTCTCAAAACTCTGGATTATAAAAAAGGGCTATGAGACTTAGACCTGAGTGCAAAAATGGAGGCTCTAGACCCTTCTAGAGCTGAGATATCGAAACTCAAAAATTCAACCCGAAAAAAAAAACGACAGTGGTACCCCTTACGTTTTTTTTTTGGGCGAAAAATTAAGTTTCTCCAATCTTCTCAAAACTCTGGATTATAATAAAGGGCTATGAGACTTAGACCTGAGTGCAAAAATGGAGGCTCTAGACCCTTCCAGACCTGAGATATCGAAACTCAAAAATTCGACCCGAAAAAAAAACGACAGTGGTACCCCTTACGTTTTTTTTTTTGGGGCGAAAAATTAAGTTTCTCCAATCTTCTCAAAACTCTGGATTATGATAAAGGGCTATGAGACTTAGACCTGAGTGCAAAAATGGAGGCTCTAGACCCTTCTAGAGCTGAGATATCGAAACTCAAAAATTCAACCCGAAAAAAAAAAACGACAGTGGTACCCCTTACGTTTTTTTTTTTTGGGCGAAAAATTAAGTTTCTCCAATCTTCTCAAAACTCTGGATTATGATAAAGGGCTATGAGACTTAGACCTGAGTGCAAAAATGGAGGCTCTAGACCCTTCTAGAGCTGAGATATCGAAACTCAAAAATTCAACCCGAAAAAAAAAACGACAGTGGTACCCCTTACGTTTTTTTTTTTGGGCGAAAAATTAAGTTTCTCCAATCTTCTCAAAACTCTGGATTATAATAAAGGGCTATGAGACTTAGACCTGAGTGCAAAAATGGAGGCTCTAGCCCCTTCCAGAGCTGAGATATCGAAACTCAAAAATTAAACCCGAAAAAAAAACGACAGTGGTACCCCTTACGTTTTTTTTTTTTGGGCGAAAAATTAAGTTTCTCCAATCTTCTCAAAACTCTGGATTATGATAAAGGGCTATGAGACTTAGACCTGAGTGCAAAAATGGAGGCTCTAGACCCTTCCAGAGCTGAAATATCGAAACTCAAAAATTCAACCCGAAAAAAAAAAAACGACAGTGGTACCCCTTACGTTTTTTTTTTTTGGGCGAAAAATTAAGTTTCTCCAATCTTCTCAAAACTCTGGATTATGATAAAGGGCTATAAGACTTAGACCTGAGTGCAAAAATGGAGGCTCTAGACCCTTCCAGAGCTGAGATATCGAAACTCAAAAATTCAACCCGAAAAAAAAACGACAGTGGTACCCCTTACGTTTTTTTTTTTTGTGCGAAAAATTAAGTTTCTCCAATCTTCTCAAAACTCTGGATTATAATAAAGGGCTATGAGACTTAGACCTGAGTGCAAAAATGGAGGCTCTAGACCCTTCCAGAGCTGAGATATCGAAACTCAAAAATTCAACCCGAAAAAAAAAAACGACAGTGGTACCCCTTACGTTTTTTTTTTTTGGGCGAAAAATTAAGTTTCTCCAATCTTCTCAAAACTCTGGATTATAATAAAGGGCTATGAGACTTAGACCTGAGTGCAAAAATGGAGGCTCTAGACCCTTCCAGACCTGAGATATCGAAACTCAAAAATTCGACCCGAAAAAACAACGACAGTGGTACCCCTTACGTTTTTTTTTTTGGGCGAAAAATTAAGTTTCTCCAATCTTCTCAAAACTCTGGTTTATGATAAAGGGCTATGAAACTTAGACCTGAGTGCAAAAATGGAGGCTCTAGCCCCTTCCAGAGCAGAGATATCGAAACTCAAAAATTCGACCCGAAAAAAAAACGACAGTGGTACCCCTTACGTTTTTTTTTTGGGCGAAAAATTAAGTTTCTCCAATCTTCTCAAAACTCTGGATTATAATAAAGGGCTATGAGACTTAGACCTGAGTGCAAAAATGGAGGCTCTAGACCCTTCCAGACCTGAGATATCGAAACTCAAAAATTCGACCCGAAAAAAAAACGACAGTGGTACTCCTTACGTTTTTTTTTTGGGCGAAAAATTAAGTTTCTCCAATCTTCTCAAAACTCTGGATTATGATAAAGGGCTATGAGACTTAGACCTGAGTGCAAAAATGGAGGCTCTAGCCCCTTCCAGAGCTGAGATATCGAAACTCAAAAATTAAACCCGAAAAAAAAAACGACAGTAGTACCCCTTACGTTTTTTTTTTTTTGGGCGAAAAATTAAGTTTCTCCAATCTTCTCAAAACTCTGGATTATGATAAAGGGCTATGAGACTTAGACCTGAGTGCAAAAATGGAGGCTCTAGACCCTTCCAGAGCTGAAATATCGAAACTCAAAAATTCAACCCGAAAAAAAAAAAACGACAGTGGTACCCCTTACGTTTTTTTTTTTGGGCGAAAAATTAAGTTTCTCCAATCTTCTCAAAACTCTGGATTATGATAAAGGGCTATAAGACTTAGACCTGAGTGCAAAAAATGGAGGCTCTAGACCCTTCCAGAGCTGAGATATCGAAACTCAAAAATTCAACCCGAAAAAAAAAACGACAGTGGTACCCCTTACGTTTTTTTTTTTTGGGCGAAAAATTAAGTTTCTCCAATCTTCTCAAAACTCTGGATTATAATAAAGGGCTATGAGACTTAGACCTGAGTGCAAAAATGGAGGCTCTAGACCCTTCCAGAGCTGAGATATCGAAACTCAAAAATTCAACCCGAAAAAAAAAAACGACAGTGGTACCCCTTACGTTTTTTTTTTTTGGGCGAAAAATTAAGTTTCTCCAATCTTCTCAAAACTCTGGATTATAATAAAGGGCTATGAGACTTAGACCTGAGTGCAAAAATTGAGGCTCTAGACCCTTCCAGACCTGAGATATCGAAACTCAAAAATTCGACCCGAAAAAAAACGACAGTGGTACCCCTTACGTTTTTTTTTTTGGGCGAAAAATTAAGTTTCTCCAATCTTCTCAAAACTCTGGTTTATGATAAAGGGCTATGAAACTTAGACCTGAGTGCAAAAATGGAGGCTCTAGCCCCTTCCAGAGCAGAGATATCGAAACTCAAAAATTCAACCCGAAAAAAAAACGACAGTGGTACCCCTTACGTTTTTTTTTTTGGGCGAAAAATTAAGTTTCTCCAATCTTCTCAAAACTCTGGATTATGATAAAGGGCTATAAGACTTAGACCTGAGTGCAAAAATGGAGGCTCTAGACCCTTCCAGAGCTGAGATATCGAAACTCAAAAATTCAACCCGAAAAAAAAAACGACAGTGGTACCCCTTACGTTTTTTTTTTTTGGGCGAAAAATTAAGTTTCTCCAATCTTCTCAAAACTCTGGATTATGATAAAGGGCTATAAGACTTAGACCTGAGTGCAAAAATGGAGGCTCTAGACCCTTCCAGAGCTGAGATATCGAAACTCAAAAATTCAACCCGAAAAAAAAAACGACAGTGGTACCCCTTACGTTTTTTTTTTTTGGGCGAAAAATTAAGTTTCTCCAATCTTCTCAAAACTCTGGATTATGATAAAGGGCCATGAGACTTAGACCTGAGTGCAAAAATGGAGGCTCTAGACCCTTCCAGAGCTGAGATATCGAAACTCAAAAATTCGCCCCAAAAAAAAAACGACAGTGGTACCCCTTACGGTTTTTTTTTGGGCGAAAAATTAAGTTTCTCCAATCTTCTCAAAACTCTGGATTATGATAAAGGGCCATGAGACTTAGACCTGAGTGCAAAAATGGAGGCTCTAGACCCTTCCAGAGCAGAGATATCGAAACTCAAAAATTCAACCCGAAAAAAAAAAAACGACAGTGGTACCCCTTACGTTTTTTTTTTTTTGGGCGAAAAATTAAGTTTCTCCAATCTTCTCAAAACTCTGGATTATAATAAAGGGCTATGAGACTTAGACCTGAGTGCAAAAATGGAGGCTCTAGACCCTTCCAGACCTGAGATATCGAAACTCAAAAATTCGACCCGAAAAAAAAACGACAGTGGTACCCCTTACGTTTTTTTTTTTTTTGGGCGAAAAATTAAGTTTCTCCAATCTTCTCAAAACTCTGGATTATGATAAAGGGCTATGAGACTTAGACCTGAGTGCAAAAATGGAGGCTCTAGACCCTTCCAGAGCTGAAATATCGAAACTCAAAAATTCAACCCGAAAAAAAAAACGACAGTGGTACCCCTTACGTTTTTTTTTTTTGGGCGAAAAATTAAGTTTCTCCAATCTTCTCAAAACTCTGGATTATGATAAAGGGCTATAAGACTTAGACCTGAGTGCAAAAATGGAGGCTCTAGACCCTTCCAGAGCTGAGATATCGAAACTCAAAAATTCAACCCGAAAAAAAAAAAACGACAGTGGTACCCCTTACGTTTTTTTTTTTTGGGCGAAAAATTAAGTTTCTCCAATCTTCTCAAAACTCTGGATTATAATAAAGGGCTATGAGACTTAGACCTGAGTGCAAAAATGGAGGCTCTAGACCCTTCCAGACCTGAGATATCGAAACTCAAAAATTCGACCCGAAAAAACAACGACAGTGGTACCCCTTACGTTTTTTTTTTTGGGCGAAAAATTAAGTTTCTCCAATCTTCTCAAAACTCTGGTTTATGATAAAGGGCTATGAAACTTAGACCTGAGTGCAAAAATGGAGGCTCTAGCCCCTTCCAGAGCAGAGATATCGAAACTCAAAAATTCAACCCGAAAAAAAAACGACAGTGGTACCCCTTACGTTTTTTTTTTTTGGGCGAAAAATTAAGTTTCTCCAATCTTCTCAAAACTCTGGATTATAATAAAGGGCTATGAGACTTAGACCTGAGTGCAAAAATGGAGGCTCTAGACCCTTCCAGAGCTGAGATATCGAAACTCAAAAATTCAACCCGAAAAAAAAAAACGACAGTGGTACCCCTTACGTTTTT
Organism: Pimephales promelas; assembly: GCF_988280905.1. Classification (NCBI taxonomy): domain Eukaryota; kingdom Metazoa; phylum Chordata; class Actinopteri; order Cypriniformes; family Leuciscidae; genus Pimephales; species Pimephales promelas. Next base: position 12,547,619 of record NC_142791.1, read on the forward strand.
TTTTTGGGGCGAAAAATTAAGTTTCTCCAATCTTCTCAAAACTCTGGATTATAATAAAGGGCTATGAGACTTAGACCTGAGTGCAAAAATGGAGGCTCTAGACCCTTCCAGACCTGAGATATCGAAACTCAAAAATTCGACCCGAAAAAAAAACGACAGTGGTACCCCTTACGTTTTTTTTTTTGGGCGAAAAATTAAGTTTCTCCAATCTTCTCAAAACTCTGGATTATAATAAAGGGCTATGAGACTTAGACCTGAGTGCAAAAATGGAGGCTCTAGACCCTTCCAGACCTGAGATATCGAAACTCAAAAATTCGACCCGAAAAAAAAACGACAGTGGTACCCCTTACGTTTTTTTTTTGGGCGAAAAATTAAGTTTCTCCAATCTTCTCAAAACTCTGGATTATGATAAAGGGCTATGAGACTTAGACCTGAGTGCAAAAATGGAGGCTCTAGCCCCTTCCAGAGCTGAGATATCGAAACTCAAAAATTAAACCCGAAAAAAAAACGACAGTGGTACCCCTTACGTTTTTTTTTTTTGGGCGAAAAATTAAGTTTCTCCAATCTTCTCAAAACTCTGGATTATGACCTGAGATATCGATAGATAGACCTGAGATATCGAAACTCAAAAATTCGACCCGAAAAAAAAAACGACAGTGGTACCCCTTACGTTTTTTTTTTTGGGCGAAAAATTAAGTTTCTCCAATCTTCTCAAAACTCTGGTTTATGATAAAGGGCTATGAAACTTAGACCTGAGTGCAAAAATGGAGGCTCTAGCCCCTTCCAGAGCAGAGATATCGAAACTCAAAAATTCAACCCGAAAAAAAAACGACAGTGGTACCCCTTACGTTTTTTTTTTTGGGCGAAAAATTAAGTTTCTCCAATCTTCTCAAAACTCTGGATTATGATAAAGGGCTATAAGACTTAGACCTGAGTGCAAAAATGGAGGCTCTAGACCCTTCCAGACCTGAGATATCGAAACTCAAAAATTCGACTCGAAAAAAAAACGACAGTGGTACTCCTTACGTTTTTTTTTTGGGCGAAAAATTAAGTTTCTCCAATCTTCTCAAAACTCTGGATTATGATAAAGGGCTATGAGACTTAGACCTGAGTGCAAAAATGGAGGCTCTAGCCCCTTCCAGAGCTGAGATATCGAAACTCAAAAATTAAACCCGAAAAAAAAAACGACAGTGGTACCCCTTACGTTTTTTTTTTTTGGGCGAAAAATTAAGTTTCTCCAATCTTCTCAAAACTCTGGATTATAATAAAGGGCTATGAGACTTAGACCTGAGTGCAAAAATGGAGGCTCTAGACCCTTCCAGAGCTGAAATATCGAAACTCAAAAATTCAACCCGAAAAAAAAAAAACGACAGTGGTACCCCTTACGTTTTTTTTTTTTTGGGCGAAAAATTAAGTTTCTCCAATCTTCTCAAAACTCTGGATTATGATAAAGGGCTATAAGACTTAGACCTGAGTGCAAAAATGGAGGCTCTAGACCCTTCCAGAGCTGAGATATCGAAACTCAAAAATTCAACCCGAAAAAAAAACGACAGTGGTACCCCTTACGTTTTTTTTTTTGGGCGAAAAATTAAGTTTCTCCAATCTTCTCAAAACTCTGGATTATAATAAAGGGCTATGAGACTTAGACCTGAGTGCAAAAATGGAGGCTCTAGACCCTTCCAGAGCTGAGATATCGAAACTCAAAAATTCAACCCGAAAAAAAAAAACGACAGTGGTACCCCTTACGTTTTTTTTTTTTGGGCGAAAAATTAAGTTTCTCCAATCTTCTCAAAACTCTGGATTATAATAAAGGGCTATGAGACTTAGACCTGAGTGCAAAAATGGAGGCTCTAGACCCTTCCAGACCTGAGATATCGAAACTCAAAAATTCGACCCGAAAAAAAAACGACAGTGGTACCCCTTACGTTTTTTTTTTTGGGCGAAAAATTAAGTTTCTCCAATCTTCTCAAAACTCTGGTTTATGATAAAGGGCTATGAAACTTAGACCTGAGTGCAAAAATGGAGGCTCTAGCCCCTTCCAGAGCAGAGATATCGAAACTCAAAAATTCAACCCGAAAAAAAAACGACAGTGGTACCCCTTACGTTTTTTTTTTTTGGGCGAAAAATTAAGTTTCTCCAATCTTCTCAAAACTCTGGATTATGATAAAGGGCTATAAGACTTAGACCTGAGTGCAAAAATGGAGGCTCTAGACCCTTCCAGAGCTGAGATATCGAAACTCAAAAATTCAACCCGAAAAAAAAAACGACAGTGGTACCCCTTACGTTTTTTTTTTTTGGGCGAAAAATTAAGTTTCTCCAATCTTCTCAAAACTCTGGATTATGATAAAGGGCCATGAGACTTAGACCTGAGTGCAAAAATGGAGGCTCTAGACCCTTCCAGAGCTGAGATATCGAAACTCAAAAATTCGCCCCCAAAAAAAAACGACAGTGGTACCCCTTACGGTTTTTTTTTTGGGCGAAAAATTAAATTTCTCCAATCTTCTCAAAACTCTGGATTATGATAAAGGGCCATGAGACTTAGACCTGAGTGCAAAAATGGAGGCTCTAGACCCTTCCAGAGCTGAGATATCGAAACTCAAAAATTCAACCCGAAAAAAAAAAACGACAGTGGTACCCCTTACGTTTTTTTTTTTTGGGCGAAAAATTAAGTTTCTCCAATCTTCTCAAAACTCTGGATTATAATAAAGGGCTATGAGACTTAGACCTGAGTGCAAAAATGGAGGCTCTAGACCCTTCCAGACCTGAGATATCGAAACTCAAAAATTCGACCCGAAAAAAAAACGACAGTGGTACCCCTTACGTTTTTTTTTTTTGGGCGAAAAATTAAGTTTCTCCAATCTTCTCAAAACTCTGGATTATAATAAAGGCCTATGAGACTTAGACCTGAGTGCAAAAATGGAGGCTCTAGACCCTTCCAGAGCTGAGATATCGAAACTCAAAAATTCAACCCGAAAAAAAAAAACGACAGTGGTACCCCTTACGTTTTTTTTTTTGGGCGAAAAATTAAGTTTCTCCAATCTTCTCAAAACTCTGGATTATAATAAAGGGCTATGAGACTTAGACCTGAGTGCAAAAATGGAGGCTCTAGACCCTTCCAGACCTGAGATATCGAAACTCAAAAATTCGACCCGAAAAAAAAAACGACAGTGGTACCCCTTACGTTTTTTTTTTTGGGCGAAAAATTAAGTTTCTCCAATCTTCTCAAAACTCTGGTTTATGATAAAGGGCTATGAAACTTAGACCTGAGTGCAAAAATGGAGGCTCTAGACCCTTCCAGAGCTGAGATATCGAAACTCAAAAATTCAACCCGAAAAAAAAAACGACAGTGGTACCCCTTACGTTTTTTTTTTTTGGGCGAAAAATTAAGTTTCTCCAATCTTCTCAAAACTCTGGATTATAATAAAGGGCTATGAGACTTAGACCTGAGTGCAAAAATGGAGGCTCTAGACCCTTCCAGACCTGAGATATCGAAACTCAAAAATTCGACTCGAAAAAAAAACGACAGTGGTACCCTTTACGTTTTTTTTTTGGGCGAAAAATTAAGTTTCTCCAATCTTCTCAAAACTCTGGATTATGATAAAGGGCTATGAGACTTAGACCTGAGTGCAAAAATGGAGGCTCTAGCCCCTTCCAGAGCTGAGATATCGAAACTCAAAAATTAAACCCGAAAAAAAAACGACAGTGGTACCCCTTACGTTTTTTTTTTTTGGGCGAAAAATTAAGTTTCTCCAATCTTCTCAAAACTCTGGATTATGATAAAGGGCTATGAGACTTAGACCTGAGTGCAAAAATGGAGGCTCTAGACCCTTCCAGAGCTGAAATATCGAAACTTAAAAAATTTAACCCGAAAAAAAAAAAACGACAGTGGTACCCCTTACGTTTTTTTTTTTGGGCGAAAAATTAAGTTTCTCCAATCTTCTCAAAACTCTGGATTATGATAAAGGGCTATAAGACTTAGACCTGAGTGCAAAAATGGAGGCTCTAGACCCTTCCAGAGCTGAGATATCGAAACTCAAAAATTCAACACGAAAAAAAAACGACAGTGGTACCCCTTACGTTTTTTTTTTTGGGCGAAAAATTAAGTTTCTCCAATCTTCTCAAAACTCTGGATTATGATAAAGGGCTATAAGACTTAGACCTGAGTGCAAAAATGGAGGCTCTAGACCCTTCCAGAGCTGAGATATCGAAACTCAAAAATTCAACCCGAAAAAAAAAACGACAGTGGTACCCCTTACGTTTTTTTTTTTGGGCGAAAAAATTAAGTTTCTCCAATCTTCTCAAAACTCTGGATTATGATAAAGGGCTATGAGACTTAGACCTGAGTGCAAAAATTGAGGCTCTAGCCCCTTCCAGAGCTGAGATATCGAAACTCAAAAATTCGGCCCAAAAAAAAACGACAGTGGCTTTTTTTTTTTTTGGGCGAAAAATTAAGTTTTTCCAATCTTCTCAAAACTCTGGATTATAATAAAGGGCTATGAGACTTAGACCTGAGTGCAAAAATGGAGGCTCTAGACCCTTCCAGAACTGTGATATTGAAACTCAAAAATTCAACCCGAAAAAAAAACGACAGTGGTACCCCTTACGTTTTTTTTTTTTGGGCGAAAAATTAAGTTTCTCCAATCTTCTCAAAACTCTGGATTATGATAAAGGGCCATGAGACTTAGACCTGAGTGCAAAAATGGAGGCTCTAGACCCTTCCAGAGCTGAGATATCGAAACTCAAAAATTCAACCCGAAAAAAAAACGACAGTGGTACCCCTTATGTTTTTTTTTTGGGGCGAAAAATTAAGTTTCTCCAATCTTCTCAAAACTCTGGATTATAATAAAGGGCTATGAGACTTAGACCTGGGTGCAAAAATGGAGGCTCTAGACCCTTCCAGAACTGAGATATCGAAACTCAAAAATTCAACCCGAAAAAAAAACGACAGTGGTACCCCTTACGTTTTTTTTTTTTTTTGGGCGAAAAATTAAGTTTCTCCAATCTTCTCAAAACTCTGGATTCTGATAGAGGGCCATGAGACTTTGACCTGAGTGCAAAAAAAAATGAAGGCTCTAGACCCTTCCAGAGCTGAGATTTCGAAACTCAAAAATTCGACCCGAAAAAAAAACGACAGTGGTCCCCTTTCGTTTTTTTTTTTTTTCGGGCGAAAAATTAAGTTTCTCCAATCTTCTCAAAACTCTGGATTCTGATAGAGGGCCATGAGACTTAGACCTGAGTGCAAAAATGGAGGCTCTAGACCCTTCCAGAGCTGAGATATCGAAACTCAAAAATTCGACCCGAAAAAAAAAAAAACGACAGTGGTACCCCTTTCGTTTTTTGTTTTTTTTTCGGGCGAAAAATTAAGTTTCTCCAATCTGTTCAAAACTCTGGATTCTGATAGAGGGCCATGAGACTTAGACCTGACTGACCTCATTCTCATATTTAAGAATCTGTCATCTTTTATGCTACTGCCAGTGCCCACTGACATACTTTTAAAGCTATTGTTATACCATTTTTATGACCTTTAAACACCCTAAAATGCACACATGTAGGTCTGAGAAATCCAAATTTTCTCGGGAGAGTATGCCCCCGAACCCCCTAACTTCCTCACCTTTGAATGTGTGTGACTGTGTGGTAATGTGGGCTGGTATGGTTACAGTGCCAGGGATGCCAGTCTGCCGCTGCATATAGGCCTGCAATATGCATTTTTCTCTGTATCGAATCATGCTATCTTATTCCCCACCCCAGCCCCTGATGTTTCGGGTTCAGTCCCTGATGTTTTTGAAACCTAGAAACGCCCCTGCTTTTCACCTTGAAAATAATAAATGTTTTTTGCAATTTAAATAATAGAACATTTCTCAGTGATCGTCAATAAAATAAAATTCCATTTGTCTCGGTTTAATGAAAACCAATCGGTCTTATGGCAGAGGCGATTGCGTGTAGGTCAACATCCGGGTATCTCTCCACTGGTACGTGTAAGTTTCACGTTTGAGGGGGTTAAACCGTGACATCTACACGTTTTCCAAAGTGGACCAAAGTGATTATTTCACGTCTTGTCGTTATACCGGGTTGATGACTCTCTCATAAAGACTTGTTTCATTACTGTATGAATTAGCGTTTTTGAACTAATCTCAATGATTGAATTATTTAATTACAAATGTCACTTGTCGCCACCTGCTGGTGTGACAATATAACTGATACACCTGCTGGTGTGACAGTATAACTGATACAATGTTTCTTTAGTGTGGGTGTTTGAATCGAGATTGCAATCTTTTAACAATTAATCTTGTGGCTCTATAAAAACTGCTTCTTTGAAAAATAGCTTCTTCAACTTGTGTTCTCAGTTAGCTTATGTGGGATGTATATGCTCAGTTATATTAAGTTATATATGTGTTTGTTTCAGACGTGTGGTCCTCTGTGGGCTCAGCTTTGTGGAAGTCTGTATTTCTACCCAGGAATCTGTGCTGATGTGAGCCCACAGTTTACACTCCAGTCGGTCTTTTCCCCTGCCATTCAAAGTACAAACACACTTCCATGTCCTGTCTCTTAAAGTTTACTGTTCAGGTTAATCTCCATTTTGAAACCCAGCAGAATTTTAACATTTATGTTTCCTTTCTCTTTCAAACAGCTTGTGGCAGTTTTATGGACATTGCCATTGTTTTGGATGGATCCAACAGTATATACCCATGGGAACCAATCGTCGCTTTTCTCAAGAAACTTTTGGAAAACTTAGACATTGGGCCTCAAAGCACTCAGGCCAGTCTGACCACTTGTGTGCAATTTGTTTAACCTGGTGTTCTTGTCTGTATCGACTGTTTACATATATTTCTGATTTCGTTTGTGACAGGTCAGTGTGATGCAGTACGCCGTTGACACCTCGTTCGAGTTCTACCTGAATTCCTATCAGACAAAAGAGTCCATGATTAAAGCCGCTTTAAAAATTCAGCAGAAACAAGGATTAGAGACGAACACTTTCAGAGCCATTGATTTTGCCAGGTATGCATGATTCTTTCAGAACAAAAACTGCACCTGAACTACTGTTACTAAAATACAGTAAAGGACATAGCCTCATTCAACTGAATATGCAGTCCTTTATATAAAATCTTGTAAATATACACTTTTACATGTACGGTAGTCTTCTAACAAAGTAACAGTGGAGATTGTTTTCATCTTATATCTCATTTTTCATTTATTTCTCAAAGATGAACATTTCCTCCATACCGTTTGGTTGATGTTTTGTCCAACTAAATCTAAATTATTATTAGTAGCAGCAGGAATAGAAGTAGTGTTACACTTTTTGCACAATAATTTGACAATTACAAATGAGACCACTGTAAAAAAACAAACAAGTTTATTCCTTAAATTGTTCAGTACAATCAACTTGGATATTTAAGTCATTTCAACTTAAATTACATCTTATATACGTAACTTATTGCCTAACTTATTTTGATGTTAAAGCAATGTAAAAACACAAGCTGTGAGAACTTATTGATCATAACTTTTTTTACAGTGTACATATTCTGCTCACAAGTGATAGTAACTTGTCTTTGTTTCCTTCACAAATCACTTGTATATAAAATATCTCAAGCAAAAAAAAAAAAGAATAATTTTACATAAAAGCATTTTGAAAAGCAGCAAAAAATAATGTAGCTATACATGATAAAAAAAAAGTTTACTTTCTTTACTTTCTCTAAAGTTAAATAAATTGCTCCTGTAACAAAAAAAGTGCCTAGCTTTACAGAGATTTCACACTAAATGCTTTCTTTTCCCTTGGTGGGTTCGTGTGGATTTCTGCGGGTGATTGGATCTCACAGAAAGGAGGCATTCCTGGCCAAATACGGAGGTCGTCCAGGGGCAACTAAAGTGATGGTGGTGGTAACTGATGGAGAGTCACATGATGCAAGTCTGAGGAAAACTGTTATTCCGGCATGCGAGAGCCAAGATATTACTCGCTTTGGCATTGCGGTTAGTTAAAACAATAAGATATACAGTCCTAGGCGAAGGTATGAATTCATATATGGGTCTTAATATGCAGTATGAATTTTTGCACTTTTTTAGGTGCTTGGATATTATATAAGGAATGACATTGACACAAGCAAACTCATCGCTGAGATTAAGTCAATAGCCAGTAATCCAACCGAGAAATACTTTTTCAATGTGTCTGAGGAGGCGACGCTTATAGAGATTGTCGGGACTCTTGGAGATCGAATCTTCAACATTGAAGGTCCATGATAATGTTGATTTTACTGTGTGTTACATATTAAAGCCTTTTAAGAGTAATGTAACATATATGCGTTCCTTTACAAACATATATTGTCAATAAATATTTCCTTTGTTTTTGTTCATTGACGACTTTAGGTGTTGGAAAAGGTAGTGGGAATAATTTCAAACTGGAAATGTCTCAAGTTGGGTTCAGTGCATACCAGACCAGAAATAAGGTGCTGGCTTTATATGTTTGTGTATTTCCATCAGTGTTTCTAGATGTGTTTTTCTCCCGGTGGTTTACTTTGAGTCTTGGTTGTAGGATGTGATCCTACTGGGAGCAGCTGGAGCATATAATTGGATCGGGACCATTGTTCACCAAACTGCTCAGAAATCAGACATTTTGCCCAAAGCTGCGTTTGAGAAAATTTTGGAAGATCGAAACCACAGTTCATTACTTGGTAAGTACTGTAGCAGTATAGATAAGTTTGTTGCATCTAATAAACTGAAATATCATAATTTTTTACATTAACACTGGAATGTTTTTTTTTTCTTTTCGCAAAAGGTAGCATATTAACATTAATTCCCTTATTTTTGTGTATAAATATTCCCCCTGTAACATATCCAGGCTACTCTGTGAGCTCTGTGACTGACGGCTCGTCTGAGTTTTATGTGGCCGGGGCTCCTCGTGCCGTTCATAGAGGACAGGTTATAGTTTACATCATTGACAGCCAGAGACAACCTGTGGTCATAGATTCACAAAAAGGAGATCAGGTACATTTGACCATTAATCACCTTGAGTTTCATCAGACAGTAAAGTCCTGTGTTGTGTAAATGTGGTGTGTGTGGTTTGCAGATCGGGTCTTATTTTGGCAGCGTTCTCTGTCCCGTTGATGTGAACACTGACGGAGTGACTGATCTGCTGCTGGTTGGAGCTCCGATGTACATGAGCGAGGAGAAGTTCGAGACAGGACGAGTCTACCTGTTCACCATTACCAAGGTGATTTTGTACATTGCGCTTATTTCCTTCTTTTTTATGTAGTGAGCTCCAGTATACTATAACCTGCTAATAAAGTGAAGGTTGTAAAAGAGATTTATACACTAATGCTTCATTCACACCATGTTGTAAATTACCAAAATGTCACCATGTGACGTTCGACTCTCGCTGCATCCAAAATCGAATACTTCCCTACTATATGGTAGAAGAAAAACAGTATGGCAACAGAGCAGTGTGTCCCTAATACACAGTATTCAAAAAACAGTAGGCAAAAAGTTCCAGGATGACCTACTTCCTCTGCCGAGTTTCTGAAGTGCACATTCGATGGACACTTTACTATCCCATAAAGCCACGGGAAAGGATTTGTGAATGGCGTTGAAGCAAAGCAACTGACGGTACAGGTCACATGACAGTGACAACATGGTGGACGTAGTACGTCGGAATTTCATACTATATACATGTAGGACGTTCATACTATATAGAACATACTTTTTTAGTGGTCGCGAAGTAAGTTTCAAACCAAATGTAGTACTTACTAAGTATGGATTTCGGACGCAGCGTCAGAGCTCTTCATGTTTCTGTGGCAACACCATCAACGGCAAGATGAATCTGCAGTGGTCAGGTGGTACAGCGGTCACCTGGTATGAGTCTGAGCTCTCAAAAAAATACAGTTTACAAGTTGTAAGAGTTTTATGAGGACATTTTTACATGTCGGCCCTACCCTATCTCACGACCAATTCATACGAATTCGACGAATGATTAAAAAGTGTCTAATTCGTACAACCTCACTCGTACGATTTGTTTAAACCCACGTGATGGGTAGGTTTAGGGGCGGGGTAAGGGGTAGGACATTTGAACGAATTCTTACGAATTGGCCAATTCGTAAAATATGTACGATTTAGCAAAATCGTACTTATTCGTACGAGTGAGGTCATATGAATTCGTACAAATTAGCCCCTTTTTAATCATTCGTCGAATTCATACGACTTGGTCATGAGATCGGGTTGGTCGGCCATAATTGACCATTGGCAAAGGCCCTGCCCCCTTACTAATGCTATGTCTGACAAGCCACTGCGCTCTCACGCCACACATGTTCTCACACAGTGAAAAATACATCGCAAACCAAAGGGGACACTGACAACACGCCGACAGACTGGACAGACCAAGGTACTTTTGATTTGAAATAAAGTCTAAACTTTCAAATTAATTACAAAGAAATGTAAACAATATATAATATATAAATATCGTTTTTTGGCTCTTTAATGTGCTGTGACAGATCGCTGTAGATTGCTGATCTACTAACTCTCCTAACTGCTTTGTCGGACAAAATGATGGATTTGGCAGATGGCGGATTATGATTGGTCAGATTGCCTGTCAATCAAACTCCCTGCGAAGGGTGAATTATGATAATTCCAGCATGATATGAATGCACCTTATTAAATACCATCAAATTCAAAATGTTTGGTGTTGGTAAGATTTGTTTGATGTTTTTGAAAGATGTCTCTAATCACCGCATAAATAATGACGGGGACGTGATATTGATTTGAGATAATACACTCATTAATACTGATTCACCGACTATGGAATGTTGCAACATTTATGAGAGCTGCATAACCAGACCCCTTTATTATTTTTTATTGTTTAATAGGGTATCTTAAGTAACCAAGGTTTTTTGGAGGGTTCTGAAAAGAATGCGCGGTTTGGGACGGCCATCACCGTCGTCCCAGATCTGAACCTGGACGGCTTCAGTGACGTAGTGGTTGGTGCCCCGTTGGAAGGCAATGGCCATGGTGCCATTTACATCTACTATGGCGACAGAAATACCATCAGAAAGCAGAGCTCACAGGTTGAATGAAACACTTCATTCAGTTCTCAGCACATAAAATGTAATTGCAAGTGCCAAAATTCAGAATCTTCTCACCAATTTAGAAAATCGTTGGAACGAAACTGGACCCAGCGTTGAAGTACTTTGGCCGTTCTCTAGACGCCAGCGGAGATATGAATGGAGACTCGATCCCAGATGTCACAGTGGGGGCTTTTGGGAAAGTCGTCCAACTCTGGTGAGAATTTGAACTAATTGTTTTTTTTACAACTTTGCGGGGGTGTAAAACAGCTCGATTAGATCGTTCCATGTAACAGGAGACCATGCTAATTTGTAATACTTCATTAACGGCCCACCTTCAAAAACTGAGTGAAGTGTGTAACAGCTGCATCGACGGCCTAAGTCATGGTGGGATATCTGGATGTGTTTGTGGCCAGGGAAATGATCGCTCCAGCTGTCCTCTGGAATCCCATTTTCACCTCAGCAATTCTCTAAGCATCAACTTTCTGTGGGACTCTCCTGTTTGTTCCAAAACCCATAAATCAATTGAATGGTTGAGTTTTAATTGATACATTCTTGAACTCTTTCATTGTGGTTGTAGGGGTAGCGCAGTTGCAGTGGTCAAAGCCAAGGTTTCCTTCACCCCTGATAAGATCAGTATCCTGAGTAAACCGTGCCGCTACAGTGGGAGACAGGTGTCCTGCTTCAAGGCTAAAGTGTGTTTCAGCGCAACATTTAAACCAACGAATCCACTGGGCCCAGTGGGTAAGGATACTGATTCTGGTCTGGTTCTGCTTTAGGAGATAGACACATTTGGTCAGAGGAAGTAAATGCATATAAACATCCTTTTATAAACAGATATCAAGTACAACCTGACCCTGGATGCTGACCTGCAGTCTTCTCGGGTCAGCCCTAGAGGTTATTTCAGCAACTTGGATCGGGTCCTCCAGAAAGACATCCGCATCTCTGTGCAGGACATGTGCGAAGAGCATGATGTTTATGTGCAGGAGACCCCTGACCTCGTCAACTCAATTGCTTTGCGTGTGGACGTTGTTCTCGGCTATCCAGACGCAAACCCTGTTCTAGATGTCTTCAGTCCCAATGCGTGGGAGTTTTTGGTGAGTGTTGCGTTGCGAGAACCTAAATTGAAGTGCCTGTGGTTTACTGTGATGGGGATGTGTTGGGAAAAAGGGTAATTAATAAACAAATAAATCGTGTCAGGGGATTTCTAACCTTTCGATCATGGGCGACAATTGGTGATGGAAGGGTATGGCAGTAGCTATACCTTGGCTACAATAGTACAATCAATCAAATTTTCCATGGATCCCCCTGGACCCGTTTTAAATCCTCTGACTTGGGCTATTAAGAATAGAAGAATGCATCATCTTTGTTCAGGAAACTCTTCCTAAATCCTTGTGTTTATCTCTGGGGTTTGGTTTGGTCCAGATCCCATTCTCAAAGGACTGTGGCCAAGATGAAGTTTGCTTCAGTGACTTGGTACTGAGTGTGGAGAGTGAAGAGAAACATGGGTAAGATTCCTTCAACCATATGACGTAAACAAGACAGAAAAGTTAATCTCACGCTTATTTCTTAAAAATAATTGATCTCTTAAGGACATTTGAAATAATCTAATTAACTAGCACCCAATTTCTTTTGTGAAATGTTCCGATAACACATCCCAGACTGATCTCATGAAGTAGCGCGTGTATGACACGCCAATTCGTATTTCCATTTTTGGCGTGCTATCAACACGCATAATCGCTTTTCAGCGTGTTTATGAACGCCATTGACTTAACGTTATTACTGTATATATAAATATATGACCTACCACAACCCCCTCCCTAAACCTACCCGTCACTGGGGTTAATGGCATTTATGAGTCTTCCCCGACCATACTAGGAAAAAAAAGATCGCTCCCCGGATGTAGATCTAAATTTTGCTTCGTTTCGCGTGGAGATTTGACGGCGTGTACAGACACGCGGAATCTCTTGGACATTAATTAATTAACTCGGACATGCGGATAGCTCAAAATGCGTAGAGGTAACACGCCACTTGACTCGAAAGTGGCATGTATGTTTACGCAAAAGTCATGATGTCATGTTGCACATCCATATAAATCTCTTACACGCTTAAAAATAAAGATTCTCTATTAGCATTGAAGTATTTTTTTTTTCTAGCAAAACTCCACTGGTGGTCAGCCAGAACAAGAGAAGACTCTCCTTCACTGTGACAGTGATGAACAAGAAGGAAAATGCATACAATGCACGGTTAACAGTCAGCCACTCCAGTAACCTGTTCTACGCTTCTTTTACACCACTGGTACTTTACATTAGCAGTACATTATATGATCGTGAAAAGAATTTGAATAAAACTGGGCAGGATACAGGTGGTGCTGGGGCAGGCTATTTGTTTCACCCACAAATTTATCTGACCAGAAGATTCTACCCATAATTAAAAGGGATCTTATGTGCCACACCCATAAGAAGAACTTTTGAAGCACACATGAAGATATTTTTGATAAAATCCGAGAGATTTTGGTCATTCTTTTGTGAGAAACGCAATTTACACATTCAAGGTCCAAAATGGTAATACATCATTAAAGTAGTCCACATGACTCCAGTGGTTTAACCTCAATTTTATAAAGCGACGCAAGTACTTTTGTTTGCGAAAAAACAATAACAACATAATTTACCTCTAAATTTACAAAATAATACTACCCAAAGCGCGCTCACAGAAGTACGTCATCTCTCAAGTCAACACAACACGAATCCGTCGTAATGCGGTGCTCCCCCTACTGGATTGCACTTTAATTATGTATTTATCTTTCTGGGCCTTGAATGTGTAAATTGCTTTGCTCCTAGTGGGTGGGACTGCTCTCGGATTTCATCAAAAATATCTTCATTTGTGTTCTGAAGATGAATGAAGGTCTTACGGGTGTGGAAGGACAAGAGGGTCGGTGATTAATTACAGAATTTTAGGTGAACTATCCCTTTAAGTGCAATATACTGTGTACTGTATTTGTGTTTTACTTACACAGCACACGCATGTTCTTGTGTTCAAAGCGGCTGTTTTTGCTTTCTGATATTTCAGACTGATGGTACAGAGGTGAAGTGCACTCTGATGAAAGATTCAGACAAACTCATCTGCCAATTGAGTTATCCAGCCCTGAGGACAGACCAATCGGTGAGACAGACATCTGCCAGCATTCTTCTTCAGATCTGACTGATATGATTTTAACGATTTTGTTACTTTTCCTTAGGTTATGTTTGTGGTACACTTTGACTTTAACTTGAATCGGCTTGAAAAAGATGCCAAAGTTGTCTTTGAGGCGTTAAGGTAAATATAGAAATTAAGAAAAGTTCAAATGTGACAGTTCATAGATGAACATCTACAGGTTTAATAATGTGTAAGGAGATGAATTAATGTTAATCAATGTTTGATTGGTTTATTTGCTCTGCAGTGACAGCACAGAGGAAACTCCCGCTGATAATATTTTCCATAAATCCATTCCTGTCCAATACAACTCTGAGATCATCCTCAGCAGGTCAGACAACACACCCCTTTTATAACATTACAACATTTCCTTTATTTAACACCTATCAGGAATGCCTGGTTCTGATAGTTCAACTGTTCATTCTGCAGTCTCCTAGAAATGTTTCTATATTATATTCCAATTTTTTCAGAGAATCAAACTTAGATGTGTATTTACTGGAAAAAGAGGACAATTTTGCAGCCACAGTAATGGCTTACAAGGACATCGGCCCAGATTTTAACTTTAATCTAAAGGTGAGTTCATGTTGTAGTAAAATGGATAAATCCTTCAGGCTGTTCACTACCACCATCTGTTAGTTTCCTCTGAGTTCACGGTAATGATTCGGCCTGCTAATGTGAGCGTATTTATTTCTACAGGTTTCAACAGGAACTGTCCCCGTCAGCCTGGTTTACCTCAATGTGTCGCTGCCAAACAGCACTAGAGCAGGAAATCCCCTCCTGTACATAACCAGCATTAAAACTTCATCTGTGAGGAGCAATAACAGTTTCCTTTATACCCAATGCATTTAACCATCCATACATGCCTGAAAGCAGTGTCTGTGCATGTGGAAATGATTTGACGACGATATTTCCTGCAAACAGGCTGAAAAATTCCATTGTACTGACAGCAATCTGATCGACCCATTTAAGATCAGTCAGAAACCTTATCCAGCCCGATTGACTAAGGAAAGTTTTAGAGGAACAGAGGAACTGGTCAGTGCTTGATCTAATATTTTCCTGAAAAAAACATTCACTGTTGACATTGTTATTGATTGTGACACACAAAGGAAGTAATAACGAATGAAGAATGAAACCCAGTAACAATTATTTGTGTAATAATGGTTTCAATGTTGATTTGCAAGTCAAGATGACTAATTCTGTCTAGGGATTACAAAAAACAGGATGTCTTAATTTCCGTCCGCAAAGCCGTAACCGTATTGATCATCTGTTCACCAGAACTGCAAAACGGCCACATGCCAGTTTATGCGATGCGTCCTGAAGGACCTGGAGGAGAAGAATGATTATTACCTGAATGTTACTACAAACATTTGGAATGGCACATTTGCAATGGTAAGCGAAATCATCTCATTAATAGCTTGTTTTCACGTGACGCAGACGCAGATACGAAACGCAGATGGAGGGCAGGAAGTGATTTTCTATATTTAGGAAGCACTATAACACACTCAAAATGCCTATGTTTTGCGTCGTTTACGGTTGATCAAATCGATCAAACCACGAGGAGTTTTTATATCATGTGCTGAAAAGTTATTGAAAGAAATAAGAAAGAAATTGACAGAAAAACACCGGGGAAAAATGCCTTGCGAACCTACGTCTGTGGTGGGGAGGAGCCGAATGGGAAAATGCCTGTGTGTGTGTGTGTGTGTGTGCAATGCTCACTTCGTCAAATGTGAGTATACATTATTTATGTGGCTTATAATTACATTATTCAGGTGTTTAAATACACTTATGTGGCTGTTTGTGTAACGTACCAGTTTCCGAACTTTGTAAAGTCAAAGTATGTCTGTAAGACGAGTTAGTTGCTGATATCTACAGCCTCGATTGCAGGCAAATCTCTCAATTCAGTTGAAAAATCGGTTCTCTTCATAACGTAAGGATCACGTCCAACATATGTTTCGATTTTCTGTTTATATATTTCTCTTGTAATAGCGTCTAAAGTAGTACAGTACGGATTTTCCTCCATCTCGTCCATTGCGCTCTTCACTCCGTGCCCTCCATCTGCATTCCGCGAGTCAACACAATCATGTGATTGCAAACCACCTATTTTCTCATACAAGTGTTGGGGTTAAAGTCTCCCTGTAGTCAATCATTTTATCCTTCGAAACTCATCTTTGATCACCAAAATGACACATTTAAATGCTTTTTCCTTGAATGTAACTCTACACCCTTGTCTCATTTAGTATACGCTGTTCTATGAATATACAAATTAGCCCCGCCTCCACTCACTCACTCCAACTCAAAGATCCACTCGTTGATGATCACACGTTGACCAGGGGTGCGTTTCCCGAAAGCATTGTTAGCCAACTATGGTCGCAAGTTCCATCGTTATCAGAATAGTTCAACGAGTTTCCCGAAACAAACGTTCCGACGAACATTCGCAAACAGCATCGCAAAGTTGTGTGGTTTGAAAGACAGCTCTCGACCTGTGGTTAGAGGCATAGTTTCCATATTGCATCACATGTGGACGTAATAAATCCTTATCTTGAGCAAAATAACCAAGCTGACATTCAGTTCAACCGATGCCTTTTATTTAGAATACATACAAATGTAATTTACGTCTTTTAGTTTTAAGAATTTACGTCTTTAAGTACCGATTTTGAGGAGTACGCGTGTGCGAACGTGCTCTACTATGTAAGAACGAGCCAAATATTAATAAAGCAAAATAACTGAGAACAATTTGAAATAGTCCTTAAAGAACAACTCCGGCGCAAAATGAACCTTTAGTCTAATTACTAGGGGTGCACGATTCAGAAAATGTCACGATTCGATTCGATACCGATTTTTTTTTTTTTTTTGTCTCAAGATTCGATTCAAAATCGATTTTCGATTCAAAAACGATTCTCGATTCAAAAAACGATTCGCAGGTCTATATAAATGTAGTTTACTTTTTCCTATGTGATTGATTGCAGTAGACATAATTTAAAAGAAAAGTCTGATATTACTTTATATGTCTTCATACAAAAATAAAAACTTTTGCAACTAAAAAGTGCAAAGTGCCAAGCTTTGGCCAGCTTTTAAATACATTTAATTCAAGTTTAAAATAAAACTTAAATAAAAAGCTTTTACATTTAGCTTTAAAGTGCTGTAGTCAGATCAAACAAACAATTATGCTAAATGTGGTTTAAGGAGTAGGCCTACTTCAGCTACCAGGTTGACTGTTGAAATGTGAACTCGACTGGGCACATTGAACTTCCTAAAAATATATACTAATTTCATAGAACCCTTGCGAAAATATTTTAAATAGATTTAAAAAAGCCACCGCTACTGGTAACATCTATGGTTAGATTGATTTGTTTAGCTCCAGTGAAGTCGTTCATAGGCGCGTAATTTGCGGGTATCTCCAGTTAACTAGCAGAGCATTCATTTAGGTCGCTAATAAATAAGAGACCTGTTGTTTTTGAAATCAAGCTGAGCGCTCGACGTGTCTGCTGCGATCAGTGTCATGATGGATACAGTGTTCTCTTTTACTGTCTATGGTTCTCTGTGGCCATATGCTCTGTGGCTCGCGCAGTCTTCTCTCGGACGCGCGCTTCAATCTATCGCCGTTGTGGAGACTCCGGTGAAATCACAAAATAAAATGCACACAAACGTGATGAACATATTCGGTTTTGATGAGAGAGAGAAAAAACTATACGAGTGCGGTTTAGAACCCGTCACCTCTGACACGCTTGGCAAAAGATAAAACTCAAACATAAGATCTGCGGATCGATGCATTTATTTACGGGTTGAGCAGAGTGGCTGCACAGTTTGACCAGCGGGCGGCAAGAACTTGCAATAACTATTTATCAGACCGGCCCTCGCAGCCTCGAAACCATAGAAACACTACCGGACCACCGGTAAAAGTCCCGACTCACCCGATTGCCACTCCGCCCCTGCACGCCATTAAAAAAATATAGCCTATATGAATCGATTTTTGGAATTCTATGAATCGATTCTGAATCGGTAAAGATTGAATCGCGATTCAAATGTGAATCGATTTTTTTGCACACCCCTACTAATTACACATTGTTACCTAGTCAACCGTTATCTGAGATTTGTTTTCATGATTGCCGAATGTAAATAGTTTTATCTCTAAAAACAGTTTAGCCTATAACGCTAGTATAATGCTAGTATGTAGGGCATAGAGTAATGACAAATAAAAATCGCTTGTTATTACCACTAAAAAGGCTCAAAATAGCCCCACAGTAACACAACAGCATAAAAAGAGTCCCTACATTCAAACCGAAGCATTGAGAACTTTGTCAGTGTCCATACAGTTTAATAAGCAGATGTTTTATACACACAGTAAATTTCGCGAATTCAGGAAGAAGCCATCTTGGAAAAATAGTCTCTACCAGTCGATCTACGAACGCCGATCCAAGTGCGCTGGTGAGATGTGAATAAGCGCGAACAGTAGGCTACGTGTACATATTGAAGACAAGTAAACGGTTTGTGTTTCTTCTGGAAACAACGGATCATATGAGATTCTGCACAGTTCAGCGCACTTGGATCGGCGTTCGTAGATCGACTGGTAGAGACTATTTTTCAAAGATGGCTTCTTCCTGTATTCGCGAAATTTACTGTGTGTATAAAATATCTTCTTATTAAACTGTGTGGACACTAACAAAGTTCTCAACGCTTCGGTTTGAATGTAGGGACCCTTGTTATGCTGTCGTTTTGGTGTGGGGCTGTTTTGAGCCTTGTTAGTGGTAATAACAAGCGATTTTTATTTGTCATTACTCTATGCCCTATATACTAGCATTGTACTAGCATTATAGGCTAAACTGTTTTTAGAGATAAAACTATTTACATTCGGCAATCATGAAAACAAATCTCAGATAACGGTTGACTAGGTAGCAATGTGTAATTAGACCAAAGGTTCGCAAAGGGAAACGCACCCCAGATTGGTTACAAGGTAGTTTGTGATGTCAGAAACACCAGTGATTTTTGAGATTGTATTTGGTTCACTGCAGTTTTAAGGAGAAAATACTCAGCAATGGTGTTGCCTTATGAATTTGCACATGGTTTGTCTTAAAACATAATAAAAACACCACATAGACATAAACAACATTAAAAGCTTGATTTTCACGACAGGGGGACTTTAACAATGTGTTTGTTTGCCCATTCAAGGCTGATTTCCTGTACGTTGTGCTCTCTGTGAGAGCTGATATAGAGACTTCTCAACCGGACCTACTGTTCATCGAGCAGAAACAGCTGAAGGTATTGTCAAAATACAGCAGGGTCATTTGAACACTTTGCCTAAAACGTCTTCGACACGTCGACAGTCATTTCCCATGTCGAGACAACTGACATGAGTTCATTGCAGGTTGAAGTCAAAGTGAGCCAACCTGGAGCTAAAGGGGACGTTCCGGTGGGCGTCATTGCAGGGAGTGTTATCGGCGGTCTGCTATTATTGGCTCTTGCCGTCGCATTACTTTGGAAGGTGCTTAATTTAGCTTTTTTTCCCTCACAATGTCTTTTAAGCGTACATCTTGTGCCATTGTCGTCCTTTAAAAACCCATGTGTTTATGTTCAGCTTGGATTCTTCAAGAGGAAGTATCAAAAGCTGATGAAGAATGAGGAGAATGAAGGGGAAGATCAGGAACTGAAGGAAAACAGTGAGGCGCCCTGAGAGATCGGCTGAGACTCGTTTGGAAATGTCACAGGTTTCTTTCTTCCCTGACACAAATGTCCAGAACAGGGTTAGAAAGAGTGAACTGAACGAATTGGAAATTGTCGGTTTGATTACAATGCATTACCTGACAACTGGTACTCCAATCCCATTCATTTTTCTCATATGCTTTTTCTCTGCTAGCGGGTGTATCTTCTGGCTGTCTTACCACTTCTTCAGTATTCAGTAGTTAGTATATAACTAGATCTTTTTGACTTTTGATTATTGGTGTCATATGCTGGCATATGAGAAAACATGGACCTTTCAGTTCTTATTTGAACACATTTGATCATTTGTTTTATAGTCGAGTACGAAAATGACCAAACACATAAGGCTCCGATATATTTCAAGCAAAATCGTAAGTTCGAAACAGCTTGCTATAGCGAACTTTCTGGAAAAGTTTGGTTCCAAACTTCCATTGGTCTGTGGCGTTTATATAATAGCTGTGGCTCCATCGTCTTTGACATGGAAATCATTCCTGTTCATTTCTTCTGTTGTTCAATCCTTGGAGTTCAAACGCGAGTTAAAACATGAACACACTGGAGAGTAGTAATTCTGATTCAAATAGACCCATACTGTAAAGCTGCTTTCTTTAAAGCAATCTATTGTATTAAGTGCTATATAAATAACATGACTGGAGTGCTGAATTGCAGAGCTTGTGCAAAAATCCACATCACTATTATCAGATGCTTTTAAGTCTTGTTTTCTCATCGCTGTCATTTTTGTTGTTGAAAGGAAAGCTTGCAGCACATATTTACGCATTCATCTAAATGTGGATGGCGTTTGGATGTTCGCCATTTTATCCCCCTAAGCCAAAAACGAAAAAGAACTTCGCTTTGAGTTTATCTTGGCCTTTGTTATGTGCTTTATTATATCAGTGATAGTGAAACCATTTCAGCAATTACATAAAATAGATGCAATAAAATGTAAATGTGTTATGGCCAAAGCAACACACTGTAAAACGCTCTCTGTAAATTCTACAGCTGCCACTTTCATCCGTACTTTGCAAGAATCATGAGCGAATAATTAAAGTAATAAGCAGTGGTATTCTGCATAAAACATCAGGGAAATGTACTGATACTAAACGAGAAAAAGTTAGTGTCTATTAGTTGTTACTAACGAATTAATGAAGTTAGTACTAACTTTTTTGAAAACACATTATATTTTACATTATATACTACCCGGCCAAAAAAAAAAGTCACTGTTTGGAATTAAACAAGCAAGACATTACAAGATCTTAACCAGAAATTGATGCATCTCTCAATGGAAATAAATGTTTGGGTGTTTTTTCCATCAAGAAGTGCGTCAAATTTTGGTCAAGATCAAAATTTACAACAGCAACTCTTTTTTATGGGCCGGGCGGTGTATGATGCTTTTGTTAATAAACACTCAAATACTTTGAAATGTCTAGGAATTACTGAAATGTTAACTTCTATTTAATGTTTTCAAATGACAGTTGATATAAATAAGTTTGATTTTGTATTAATTCAGGGTTTAACTTCTACTGATGGTGTGACAGGAAAATAGGCCTGTCTAATCAAAGGCAACACAAGCAACAAAGATTTTCCTTTATGTTTACATGATGTTTTTGCACTGGTACCTTTTGTAAATCTTTCTATTCTTTACAAAAAAAAAGAGCAGAATATACTCGTTTGATGAAAATCTGTATTTGTGTTTTATCAGGTGTTACAGGAGAACTTGAGCTTTGTATTTTTTCAATAAAAAGTGCTTGATGCTTCACGAGACTTACTGTAGCCCATTTGCTCATTTAACAGTTCAACTTTCCTTAGGATCTTTTCCATCATCCGCCCACAAACACTCCTTGTTCTCTTTCCAGCAAGGCTGCCCAGACTCATATATTTCCTGAAAAGAACAAAATAATTACAAACATGTTGTAAACAATTGCACAAGAGAAATGATTACAAGTTGCAAGTTGTTATTATACAACTATAATTTCGGGTAACACTTTATTTCGGTATCACTAAATTTCAGGGTGAAAGTTTCACAATTCTACATGAAGAGTTCAGATGCAAAAGCCTCTAAGTGTCATTTGAAATTTTCTTCTAAAATGATCATTTTTATCAAGCTTGTATATTTAAGTTCAGTAATTTCACTTAAATGGCAATGAAGATTACCTATTAAATGTCATTTAAGTGAAATTACTGAACTTAAATATACAAGCTTGATAAAAATGGTCATTTTAGAAGAAAATTTCAAATGGCATTTAGAGGCTTTTGCATCTGAACTCTTCATGTACTTAATTACAAGTAACCATTACTGTAGCTCTAAAGTTAATTAATATTACTCAGTACTTATTTGAGTATGTACAATGTAACCGTCACTTAAAAAATAAAGTGTAACCATCATTTCTTATAAAGAAACAAAGTCAGTGTTCCACAAACTAACAAGTCTTATAACTATCACTTTAAAGGGGAACTGAAACGAAATAGGAAGTAAAGGTGATATAACAGATGTTTTATAAATCGGTATCTAATAATTATACCACAAGTCATGATGCACACTTTATATTGCATCAAAAATGTTAAATGAAATAATTCTAATGATTAAATTTGTAATCTTTGCCCTTTAAAAAATTCCTTAAGTAACATTTCATGTTGTAGCATCACTTAAAACTACAACATGGCAGGAAGACAAAACTCATTATTTACACAAATTGTCAACTGCATTTATCAACCTTATTACTATGTTTGCAAAGAAAATTGATTTATTAAAAATATTGTCCAAGACTTGCTGTAAACTTAAGTTTATTAACTACCAAAAATCATCTTCTCCTTTTAATTACCATTTGTTAAAAAAAAAAAAAAAAGTGTACCTATCTAGGGTAACAAAGAAGTCATGCACTACTAGGTATATTCATACCTTTTTCCAGATTGGTACAGTGGCTTTGAGTGTGTCAATAGCGTACTTCACCGCCTCCAGGGACTCACTTCTGTGCGGTGATGAGATCCCAATTATAACGCTTGCTTCAGTTATAGGAACCACACTGTGGACAGAGCAGGGGAAGAACAAAAATATTATTTACATGTAAAAATACCAAGCAATGAACTCTCATTATCTAAACAAACTGTGAGACTCACCCAAGTCTGTGTTGTATGCTGATATGTCTGATGCTGGGCCACTTTGTCCTGATGTCACTGCAGATCTTCCTCAGTTCTGACTCTGCCATTGGAATGTATGCCTCATATTCAAGACGTATTACTTTCTTTCCCTCAAAATTATCTCTGGTAGTCCCTGAAAAAAGGAGATTCGAATCCTTAATTTCACCCTTCTGCTCTGGACGGTGCATATGCTTGTTAGAGGGATCCGGTTTTGCTCTCTGAAGCCATTTTTTGTAATGAATTTGTGTTTCTAAAATGTTTAAATTAATCATAAACAAAATATATATGTATCTGTAAGAAAGCCAACTCTAAACAGAAGCAATGATCCAACTACAAAAGACTGACCAATAAACAGAGATATAGCGCCACAGGAGGGACACGTCACAGATTCAGAGACGCCATCAGAAGAAAGCTTGTTCGTTGTGAGTGTAATTAGATCTTGACCCTGATCTGCAGCCATGCCTTTAAAAAAACAGAACACATTCATTTAAACAAAAAATATTTATATGCGTGTGTGTGTATATAAAAAACATGTTAATATATATACATATGGAGAGACAGGTGGGCTGTCAGATTTGATGCTCACCTTGGTAATTCGTTTACCCTCCACTAAGGGGTGGTATGATGGCCACCTCGTCTCCCTCTCTGAGGGTCAAGGGCTGAGCACCCAGAGGCACGTACTCCTGCCGAACTGCCAGGACCACCTGATCCCGTAACACAGACAGTCTGGCAAACAGGATAAACATGCTCTCAGTAAAATCACATCAGATTCAGAACATAATGAATAGAAAATAAAGAAAATGTAACATGCTCAATCAGAAAA
The DNA here is from genome assembly GCF_988280905.1 of Pimephales promelas. Taxonomy (NCBI): domain Eukaryota; kingdom Metazoa; phylum Chordata; class Actinopteri; order Cypriniformes; family Leuciscidae; genus Pimephales; species Pimephales promelas. The sequence goes on from NC_142791.1 coordinate 12,571,502, forward strand.
TAATAGGTTGCAACAGATAATTTGTTGTTCTAAGCATTATTTATATAATTTATAGCATGTACAATAAAATTTAAACAAGTCGTCAGAAGGACAAGAAAGACACTTGTCCATATGCATTAAATATTTTACACTGGAAATACCCAATATTATTATATTAAACACACACAAACACAAACACACTATATATATATATATATATATATATATATATATATATATATATATATATATATATATATATTAAATGAAGTCTCTTCTGCTCACCAAGGCTGCTTTATTTGATGAAAAAAAATGACAAACAGTAATATTGTGAAATATTATGACAATTTAAAATGACTGTTTTTTATTTGAATATATTTTAAAATGTAATTTGAAAGCTGAATTTTCAACATTATTGCTGTTGCTGATTACACATCAGTTTTCAGTGTCACATGATCCTTCAGAAATCATTCTGATATGCTGATTTTATGCTAAAAAAACCTAAATTATTTTCAATTAATTATTTTCAATGTTGAAAACAGTCGTGTACCATTTTCCCACAAAATTCTATGATGAATAGAAAGTTCAAAATAACAGCATTTATTTAAAATATAATCTTTTCTAACATTATAAATGTCTTTACTGTAACTTTTGATCAATTTATCTCATCCTTGATGAATAAAAGTATTTTCTAATTTCTTTTTCCCAAAAAAATGAATAAATAAATTCTTACTGACCCTAAACTTTTGAATGGTAGTGATTAATGTTACAAAAGCTTAAGTTTCCATTTCTGTTCTTTTGAACTTTCTATTCATCAAAGAATCCTGAAATAAAAATGTAAAAAACTGTTTTCAACATGGATAATAATCATAAATGTTTCTTGAGCATCATATTATAATAATTTCTGTAGGATCATGTGACACGGAAGACTGGGGTAATGATGCTGTAAATTCAGCTTTGATCACAGGAATAAATTACACTTCATATATTCACTCAGAAAACCGCTGTTAAAATTGTAATAATATTTCACAATATTACTGTTTATTTATTTATTTTTTTTATCAAATAAAGCAGCCTTGGTGAGCAGAAGAGACTTCTTTTAAAAACATAAAAAATCTTACCGATCTAAAACTTTTGACATATATATATATATATATGAAGACTTCAGATGCAAAGGCCTTTAAGTCCATTTTTGTTTTAAGTTTTTGTATTATTCTTGTTTAATACTCACATTTTTATCAGGCTTTATAGGTTTCTACCCAAGAACAGACATTTTCTGAGGCTGGGATTTAGTGAGTTTGAAGTGAAAGTGAATCCCATTTTTGACATAGGTGGCTTCTAGAGGCTTTTGCATCGGGAGTCTTCATATTTAGGCTATGACATGATAAAGTTAGTTAACATTAATGCTAGAAAGTAACATTAATACTATTATTATTAATAATAGTACACCCATAATAACAAATAATTAATATTATAAGTAAAACTATATATTAAATAACAATAATAATTACCATATGTAACACTAACAATGTGAAGCTACTGCACAGGAGCGCAAAGCATGGTTGTTAGACTGAACGCATCTGTTTGATTATAATGCGTCGACCACTTGCAGTGTAAATAGAACCGATTTAAAAATCCTACAAAAGTATTAATATAGTTGTGATAATAATTCACCTCGGATGTCTGGTCTCCAAATCCTGCCACAGCTGTAGAGATGTAATGTTTGACGGAACAGTGATGTTCTCCGCTTTAAGTCCCGTTAATTCAGCACTTTTTGCAAAGTACAGAACCGACACCTGCTTAACGTGTAAGTTAGATATATGGGCTATCATGACAATTTCTAAACTGTTGCCAAAACCTGAAGTTGATCGAATGCCATTACGTGATGTAAATCTGATTCGTGTTTTTTAATGTTTTTACTTACAGGATATTGATCAGATAACGCAATATTATCTGATATAATGTAATAATGTATTTCAAAAGCAGACTTACCTCGGTATTCATGTATGTACATTAGTCGGAGACGCGTGTAAAGTTCAAACACTCGCAGCGCGTGCTTCTACTGTCAGGCTCAAGCTCGTCTTCCTCAGAGCTCGAATCCCATTGGTTCTGCTTTAGGTCAGCTGACTCATGGCCAGGAAACAGACACATCATGATTTGCTTATTCAAGAATTCAGTCAACCTTATAAAAGCTTAAAATTTAATTTTATAAATTCACACTTTTCCTCCTCTACTATGCATTCTATAAGATTGTATCAGTTTATCCTATCCTGGCTTTATCCTATTTAAACCGTTCCTGAAATTAGCTCCGCATTTCCATCATTAACCGGCAGATGTCTCCAAATTCACATGTCTAACTTGGCCATTCACCAACCTCATATTTCAATCTCCTTAAATATAATGTAAAGCACTTTCTTGATGGTTACTATATTTAGAGACTTGTCTAAAACACTACATACATATATAACATTTCTAAGCTTTAAATATAGGTTACAAGAAAAATAAAATAAAAACAACGGATCAAACACACGTCTCGCCATTATTAGCCTAAACAGCCGATGGCTGTTGTTGTTCAGTAAGACGATTCTGTGTGGCATTCGATCAATCCAGTGACATCTCTAACCACAGACCACAGCTGTGCAACGTATGTCCCCGTTTCACAGTGATAGTTATTAGCAACGTGTGGGACACACAAGCAGAGTCTTGCATTTCTCCTAATTTTCCGACAGAGGGACAGCAAGGCAGCGGCTACCTCAGACATACCTGGCAAGCCGCTTCAACATTTATTTCTTTAAACTAGTATCTATTTTATGTTACACGTCGGCCAACTAAGTCACCATGAAATCAGAATTGACAATTCTTATTTTTTTTGGATGGAATATTGCCGTATTTAGTCTATTATAAATGATTTATTCATGCATATCATTTTTTAAAATCCATATTGTAATCTTTAATCAAAACAACTTCATCTCCCTCTTGCAGCTCATCTCTCCCCTGATGACGTGTTTACTGGCAAGAGGGCAGTAGCCTAACCTGTCACTCACATGAGATCCTGCAAACCACAATCCAATCAATTCTGGACAAAATCAAGCAATGCCCTACATTTGTTCTTGTTGGAGAAGCCGTTTAGATCGGCTTAACATTCCTGAGCCACAATCCTTATTCTGAATTCAATGCCGAAAAAATGTCACTTGTCAGTATTGTAAATAGTAACTACAAGCAAAGGAGGAATAAGAACGACAAGTTAAAATAAATGTTCCAAAAGGTGTTTTCGTATAGCGATGCAACAGAACTATTTTCAGTTCCTCAAAGAACCTTTCAGTGAACAGTTTTTAAAAGAATAATTTCTTCTTAGTGTTATGAACCTTTTTATAAGATTCTGTGGATGTTAACAGTTCTTCATGGAACCACAAAAGCCAGTAAATAACTTTTTATTTGTAGTATCTGAACTTACTTGCATGGACATAACAGCTCATCTTTGTAAGCCTACACCTGGTCTACACTGCAAGTTCACGACGTCAGCAGCGTCACAGGAGTTTGTCGTGTCGCGTCACTAGTTGTGTAGACGGGGTGTAACTCAACACCCTGATTGCTTCCTTTTGAAGGATTTGTTGTGCTATATTTACAGGTTTGACCCTGGGGAGGACCAAACAACTGTCTCAACTATTATTAGAATGACCGTATCCTTGAGTCTATTAATACCTGTCAGAATTCACAGTAATAGACCACTTTAAAAGATTAACGCTTATTGTCCAAACTGAAATGGATGGAAAACTTTGGATCAAAGAGGACTCAAATAGTTGAATCCCACGGCATAAAGATACTGTTGCATTGATGGACATATTGTCTATTCATATTGTCTGCTTTGCTGTACAAACAGCTATATTCACTGGTAAAGAGTGAAATATTTTTCTAAGTTTAATCCACTAGTTCATTATGTTAGATAGACCATCATTTTATGTTCTGCATTCACTGTAAAAAATATTTTCAAGATTTGTTATCACAACATTTTTTTCTTTTGTCAAATTAACTTAAATAATTTATTTAGTTTAGATAACTTATTATTTTGAGTTTCTGATGATTAAATCAATCTCCTTCGTTGTATTAACTCACTTTTTCCAGTTCAATCAACTTAAAATTTTAAGGCAACCAGGTTACTTACTTTTTTAAGTTAAACCAACAATATTTTTTACAGAGTATGTAAAAAAAAACTGACTTTAACTTCTACAATGTGATATTCTAGGCATTTTTTAACAAATAAGCAAAAACTTCTGAAACATTTTTATGTATTAGGCTATATTATATATTTGAATACATTTTTAATAAATATAACATAAAATTCCAAGTTAGACATCACCAGCTCTGTTAACTATATATATCTGTATATACTGTACAATTTCTTAACTAAAAAAATATCTCATAATAACAGTCTCATCCTATTGTGAACTGTGATCATCTTTATATGTTTGTCGGCTGTTGTGAGTTTAAATAGTCAACCCTGCTACCAAGTTGCCATGATTTTTACAGTAAAATTTGCAGGAATATCAATAAATTTAAACATAATTTCCCTTTCCTTTCAAGACCTCGAGCACAGGGCTAGTAATGGCAATAAAAAAGTATAAAACTGTCAGCCCTGTTACTTTGGCCACAGCTCTATTCCAACATATATTACATTTGGTTAAAGAAAGTAGGCTACTGTATAACCACGTGTAGCCTATACCTACTATAGGGTTAGGATTGGGGTGTGGTTTAGGGTTAGTTGCAACAAGGACACTGTAAAATAAAGTTTTACCTTACATTTTATTTCAGATTGCACTTCCCAAAGTATTAACACTGAGCATTTGAATTTTCTGAGAATATTTACAAAAATCGAAGTTTTTTTAATCTTTTTTTTTTTAATCGCGTCAAAAATAAACTATTTATTCAGTAATTTTGCAGAACCAAGTTCTGTTTGATACAGTTCAAACACAAAGTTTGGCATATGTTGAGAGAAAAACTATTTGTATCAAAAATCTGTTGTAATAATCAGCCTGTTATCCACAATAAATGCAAACAGACCCCCAAATCACTGCTTTTATCCAACTCTTTGAACCCTATTACAAACATTCCCCCAAATCACAATGTTGCTCTTGAGAGGAGAAAGTTTCTAGACTTGTCACCTGATAAATGTCGGTGGGCAAACTATTACAATGCTCTCCCCACCCCCTATGAAGTATGAAGACCGCCCACCACAGGCATCCAACTCGAGACCCCATATAGATTTAAAAAGCGAGAAGGATTCAGTGTGTATGACAGTCACTGAGTGCGAAGCATCGGGAGAACATCTGTCTATCTGTAGTCCGTCTGTCTCCACTTTTTCTGAGGATGCTACAGTTACCGCGGCTCCGCCAGGGCGTGATCGCGCTTCTCATATGGTTCGCGCACTTGATGGAACAGCAGAAAGTACAAGGTAAAGTGACATGTATGCTTTACGAGCTGTCTTAAAGTCTGAATGAGGAATATTATGCTGTGTTAAAACCTTTAATGCATTGACTTGGACTTGAGAAGGTTAAATGGTGCGTTTGCGCGCTGGCGCCTCTCATGCGTAAAAACTAAAACATTATAAGTGAACTTGTTTTCAAGACACCTAGCTATTATAATTCATTGTCGAAACTCATTAGAAAAGGAACAATGTCTTTGCTGACACCTTACTGATCTTTAAGTGATTGATAGCCTATTTTTAGATTTTTTTCTCTCCATTTATTATGTTTATAATCTCTAAACGGTTGAGCATGTTTCCGTGCAAGGCACAAAACGCTTGCACAACCACCTCTATATATTGTTTCTGAAGAGTTTGAGTGGATTCAGATGGTAGAAGGACGTTTGGAATTTCAACCCAAATCATTTTCAATCATTTTTTGTTTGTTTAATCTTTTACCTGGATCCAGCAAAAATGAGTAATTTATAGTCTTACAGCAACCTGGCACTAAAGATGCAACCAGATATTCAATATTGAGGTGACCCAAGGTAGCCTAAAAAAAAAAAAAAAAAAGAAGAATCGGTCATTGACTGTACTGATTGCCCGACGTGGTTATGAGCACTAATTGTCTCCAATTAGCTACATTCTATTGTATTGAGTGATAAATGGGCAGAATGGGATTCAGCCTGTATGAGGGGTTAATAAAGTGACTTTTTCCAGCTGGCAACTGCTGGCTTCAGCAGGGCAAGAACGGGAGATGCCAGGTTCTGTACATGTCTGGGATGAGCCGGGAAGACTGTTGTAGAAGTGGTCGCCTGGGCACGGCGTGGACCGAGGAGGATGTACCTAATAACACACTCTTCCGGTGGCTGATCTTCAATGGCGGCGCACCAAACTGCATACCTTGCAAAGGTAGCTACCGCATAAGAGTGTTTTCATCATTTGGATGACTGGAAGTAATCTGGAAGAAGCTAAACATTTCGAATTTGATTTCGTTGGTATATGTCAGTCAGAAATGACATAACCACGTTTAAACCACAAATATTTATATATACAGAACTGATATGCCAGTTATTCATAACCTTCTTTATTGATTCTACAGAGACTTGTGATAATGTGGACTGTGGTCCTGGAAAGAGGTGCAAAATGAACAAGCGGAATAAGCCGCGCTGCGTGTGCGCTCCAGACTGCTCGAATGTCACCTTTAAAGGGCCCGTGTGTGGCTCCGATGGGAAAACGTACCGGAACGAGTGTGCACTCCTTAGGGCCAAGTGCAAGAGACACCCTGACCTGACTGCGCAGTACCAGGGAAAATGCAAAAGTACGGTCACTCAAGAGAAAAAGAAAGCAAAATGTACTTGATTGGTTAGTTTTGTTGCGCACAATTCATAGGCGTACATTCTCCAAAGAAAAAAGAATGTCTTCGTAATCTTTAATCCAAAAAATAATAACCTGCTCTGCCTCTGAAACGACTTTTTTTAATGGTGACACCACATGCGTCTATTGGATAATATAGGATTTTTCGGAACACTTTACAATAAGGTTCATTAGTTAACATTAATTTACTGAACTTCTTCAGCTTTAATCTTACTTAATATTAATTTCAACATTTACTAAAACATTATTAAAACCAAAGGTTGTATTTGTTAACGTTAGTTAATGGATTTAAAACAAACAATGGATTTAAACTAACATTAACGAAGATTAATAAAAACAGTTACATATGTATTGATCGTTGTTAGTTCACGTTAGTTAGGCTAATACACTGTAAAAACATATTGTTGGTTTAACTTAAAAAAAAGAAGTAACCTGGCTGCCTTAAAAAATTAAGTTCATTGAAATGGAAAAATTGAGTTGATACAATGAAGGGGATTGATTTAATCATCAGAAACTTAAAATATTATGTTCTCTGAACTACATAAATGATTTAAGTTGGTTTGACAAAAGAAATAATGTTAACGAAAATATTTTTACAGTGTACATGAACTAATGTTATTTGTAAAGTGTTACCTGATTTTCTTTTAATTAACACACACTTTTTAATTTTTAACTTAACAGAACATCCTTTTTCTCCCAGAAATACGTCACATTACAGAAGTTAAATGGTGGCGAATGTCCATAATGCACAACTAAAATGTGCATACTTGCTAGTAATTGAGCAGACATGCATAACTTCATGTCTTTCTAATAAGAATATTATGCCCACCAAGATATTATTTTATCGATGTGTAAAGGCTCGTTAGCGACAGAAGCTGCCAATTTTGACAGGTCATTATTTTTCGACAGAGTCATGCTATGACGTGCGTTGTCCTGGAAGCTCGACATGTGTACTGGACCAGACCAACAACGCCTACTGCGTGACCTGCAACCGGCTTTGCCCCGAGGTGACCTCGCCGGAGCAGTACCTGTGCGGGAATGACGGGATCGTGTACGCCAACACCTGCCATCTCCGAAGGGCCACGTGCATCATGGGACGCTCCATTGGAGTAGCCTACGAGGGGAAATGCATAGGTGAGAATAAGACAAAAATCTCGCGCTTGCACAATCCTCCTTAAACATGTGGTTCTCATTACTCTGTTTTCTGTTGCAATAACACATTCATGTTTCACATGGGTAGCAGTGACTGTTGCTGCTTTTCTGCGTTATTTAATACCTCCTCAAACCACACTGAGAGAAACAAGGCTAAAATTAACATTCAATGTGGCCCAAAGAAGTGGTTTTACACAAAGTGAAATCATATTCTGTGGAATAACTTCCTCATTTGGTTGGTCTACTCTGCTTCAGACGCCAGGTCCTGTGAAGACATCAAATGCCGCGAGGGACGGAAGTGTCTGTGGAATAAGCGTACGGGACGGGGACTATGCGCGGCGTGCGAGGAGGACACCTGTCCCGAGGGTCGACCGGGCGACAGTGTGTGCGCCAGCGACAACGTCACCTACCCGAGCGAGTGCGCCATGAGGCAGGCCGCCTGCTCTTTGGGCCTCGTCCTGGAAGTCAAACACTCGGGCTCCTGCAACTGTAAGTAGAGGATGCTAAGCCTGGCCGCACCCTTGTCCCGCATTCCCACCCCCTGCCAGATAGACACCCCTCTTTCTTACCCCTCCCACTCCCGAAAAGGAACACAAGGACTGTCAGAGAGCACGTATTCGGCTTCCTCTCGCAAAGACATTCTGCGTTTTACCTCAGAGGCGATGAGACGTCCTGATGCGTTAGAAGTGTCCAGGACGGCGCAGATGTTCTCTTGCTCATCTGTTGATGTCTTAAATGAGGTTAAGCCGAAATCTTTGAGGTCAAGCCTGGAAGGATTTCTGTTTGGGATGCGAGACAGTTCCGAACACGGTGCCGCTCCTCCGCAACGGTTACACTATCTGTGCGTCAGAGACAGAAACGTGACGAGTCATGTGGAAATTACATAGGGACGTAAACTCACTTAGCGTGCTCTGTTTTGTGTTGTCTCTGCCTGTGGCTGACCGGCTCAGCGATGATCGCGTGATACAGATGAGCGTGTGTGTGTGTTATGGACAAAGAAAAGCAAACCTGTTGCCATTTTGGTGCACGCTCACAAATATACCAGTGTTTGGGGCAAAAATACCACTAAAAAGTGACACAAAATGCCCTATAAATGTAAAATAGGGGGGCAAAAATTTTTTTTTAACATGTATTTTAATACATAGATATATTTCTGACATATATTTTAATTTAAGTTTTTGAAATGGTTGGTGTGTGTGTGTGTGTGTGTTTTATGGTTTAGAAATATATCGCTAGAAAATCAATTCCAAGAGGCAAATATTGTCTGCGGAATTTCATTTCTGACCCCAGCTAACATCTTTGTCTATCATCTTTATGTAATAAAGGGAAACTCAAATAATTTTTTTATTTTTTTTTACTGTCGATTTGTTATGTCCATTTTGCTCAATGTGAAAATGTTATTTCACTTACCGTACTCTTTGTTTTCTAAGTGTTTTTAAACGAAAAAAGCTAATTGAGGGCCGTTCACACCAAGAAGGACAATATAAAAAAGATAAAAATTAAGACAACAGTAAGGATTTTTATAGGCACTGAGAAATGATATTCCATAGCTACGCAAAGAAAATATATTTCCATATATTTATGATCTGTATATGAAATGGTTTAAATAAAATGAAAAATATATGGAATAATAAAATCCATTAATATATTACAATATATTGAATAATGTTGATTAATGTGCATGTCAAACACAAATTAGTTGAGTTTAAAATACTCAATCCTCAATTCTTTTGAGTTACACCAAGGCAATATTTTTTTAAGTGTGTGATTTTCTCAAACATTTCTAATGCATTCTCAAGCAAAATATTGCCTTGGTTTAACTCAAAACTATTTACTTGAGAATTGAGTATTTTGAACTCAACTAATTTGTGTTTGACCAATTAGACTTTAGATGTTTTCAACATGCAACCTGAAGTAATAGCAACACAACTTTCCTCGTAAATTCAACTTTGTGTAGTAGAAACATAACTCAATTGAGTGAAAGTAACTCTCGTAAATATATTGTCGCATATTTTTCAATATATGAAAAGCAGCACTTCCTTATGTATTATTCAATGTAATGTAATATATTGTTCAGTATATTTAAATTATTTACGTAAAGATCATTGGAATCACTTTCAGAGCGATTTTATCCAGCCATTGACAGCCAATCAGAATCCGTCCTGTAACAATCTCAAGCATTTAAAGTGACAGACAAGCGAGCACTTACAATCAACGAAACGATATCGTCCGCTGTGGACGCTAATATAGTTATCGTTCTTGGTGTGAACATACCTTCCTCACGTAAAATGTTTCTATACAATGTCACTTCTTTTTTCGAATCTTATAATGGTTCAAATGTGGGACATAACAAATCTCATGTGGAAAAAATGTGATTTTTTTGTTTTGTATGAACATGTTCAGATGGTTCATTTGTTAATGCCTTAAAGTAGAACCATCTTTAACCAGCCTGAGTCTGTGTGTGGTATTCGTCATCTTCCACGAAAGCAATATTTTTGTTTATGGGAAGGGATCACATAATATCTCTTTGCTTGATTTGATTCGATTCTGTACAATGACTTGACAAATACAAGAAATTGTCTCCGCTAATAAAAGACAGAGGTAAGGCCCCATTCCACAGAGAAATTCAATCCCAGGCTCTCCTTCAACCCTCAGCTGTGATCTCGCAAAGCATTGTTAGAGATGCTTTGGGAAAAAGATGCAAGTCGTCATGCAGTAAGACTCTGTGCCTGAATGCTGTTGTGTTTTATATTAATGCAACAGTTGCTATATTCCTCCGCAGCGCTCTCAGAAGAGACGGATGAAGAGGAGGAGGATGAAGATTACGCGGATTATAGCCATGTGTCTCTGTTACAGACTGGATAAATCGCATTCAACAGCAGGACTCCATTTAAGCGCAGAGTCATGTTCATATTGTACATACATGTACTCTTATTTATTTTCCGCAGACATGTGGAAGATGCTTATTGTTCTAGGTGTTTATTTATACATTTTTGTCTTCTTATTTATACATTTATAGTCCGAATAAATGAACTGTCTACCGTCTTTTCTTTGTCGTCTTTGGAAGAATATTATTTATTATAATGTGCAATGTAACTCTGTATGTGTTATGAAAAGTGTATACAATTTGTGAAGAAAAGAAAACAGTTTTTGTCATCCTCCCAAATCTGCCGCAAAACTTGCATGTTTTATTTATTTGCAATTCTAATAATGTATTAAGCATAGATCTGCTTCGGTTTACAATCAAAAGCAGCCTTTTCAGTAAAGTCTATGTATGATTTTGACACATACACCAAAAACAGTGGTTTTATTTGACAGAAATAATGTTGGAATCAATGCATTGTTTTATAAAATCTAAATATATCCTTGATGTTATTTTCTGCCTATAGGTTTTCTTGTTTTTATGTGGGTTCTCAGACAAAGGAATCGTTTATCATATAATGTATATAATTAACAATATCGATCTAGCATTGAATTCTTGCCATATATTGTCTTTTTTATTTTAGAGAGCCAGCTATACATTTATAGTTTTGTATTTGTTTGTAAATGTGTAATGTATATAAAGTGAATGATGCCATTTGTAAAGATGCAGTATAAAGAGTAAAATCTGAAAAATCTACTTCAGTTACTGAGAGTGTTATTCCTAAATGTGTGAAGTGTAAATCTTGTCATTTTAAATCCAATGTTGGGATTTTGTAAATTCTTTCAGAACGTAATTGGCCCTGAGCTTGAATCCTTAAAGTGGGAATTTGTTATTCCATGCAAGTCACAAACAGATTGATCTGAACACACACACACACACACACACACCCCAATCAAGTTCTGCAGAAGCCACCGGAACTGTCTGAGCTGCAGTGGAGAAACTAATTTGCCAGGAAGTTTCACAGACGGCTAATTGTAAAGGAGAGCGTCACCACCTCTTTGCTTTGCAAGGCTTCATTATACGCTTATCGTTAATTCCAGCCCACAGAGAGGTTTTTCAGACAGTGTGGGAAAACTATACAGACACCTTTGTATATCAACATTTCTTTCTAGACTCTAAAGAACAGTTCACACCAAGGACGACATCATATAGTTAACAATAAAGATATACTGTAGTTTTTCTGTACATTTCTACACAAGAATAGCAGTTTACACCACAATCTAACAACAATGCATAACTCAATTTCAAAGCGATTTTTCCAGCTGATGGACAACAGCCAATCATAATACAGCTGCTTTAAGAGCACGAGCATTTAAACTGGCAGATGACATTTTAGGATACTGTCGACCCTAATATTATCATTATAATTAGTCTTCTTGGTGTGAATGGGCTTTAAAGGATTAGTTCAACCAAAATTAGGGCTGTCAAACAATTAATCGCGATTAATCGCATCCAAAATAAAAGTTTGTGTTTACATAATATATGTGGGTGCACTGTGTATAATTATTGTATATATGTAAATACACACACATGCTTGTATATATTTAAGAAATGTTTTCATGTATATACTGTATATAGATTTATATATAATTTATAAATAATATATTTTTCTTAAAAATGCATGCATGTGTGTGTATTTATATGTATACAAAATAATTATACACAGTGGACCCACAAATATTATGTAAACACAAACTTTTATTTTGGATGCGATTAATCGTTCGACAGCCCTACCCAAAATATATATATATATATATATATATATATTTTAAATAGGCTCTTCAAAAATTTATAATGGGAATGAATGGTACCTTAGATTTTGAAGCCAAAAAAGTGCATCCATCCATAATAAGAGTAATGCATACAGCTCCAGGGGGTAATAATAAAGGCCTTCTGAAGCGAAGCGATGCGTTTTTGTAAGATAAAATATCCTTATTTAAAACTTTAGAAAAACTATAATCAATGGCCTCCGGAAACGGCCGTACGCGCGGTCACAAGAGAGTCGGGTTCTGAGTTCTGACCTCTGACTCGACGTATGACGTGGGATGTAGCGTAAGCTTAGGTGAGAATTGACAAAAAAGGAAGCGTAATGACTCACGAATTATAAGTCTAAACAAAGAAGTTAAAAAAAATATCAAAGGATTTCCATATAAAAGAAGAGGAGGTCCTTTATGAGTCGGGTCAGAGGTCACTCTTCGACCAGAACTTGACTGACGTTTCCAGAAGCTAGTGTTCATAGTTTATAAGTTTTAAATTTGGATATTTGTCTCACAAAAACGAAGAAAACCTTTAACCTCCTGGAGCCGTATGGATTACTTTTATTATGGATGGATGTGCTTTGAGCTTAAAAACTCAAGACACTAATTCACTCCCATTAAAAAGCTAGGAAGAGCCAGGATATTACTTTATTATTTCAGCTGAACACAATTTATGACGTCATATGGCTTGAGGGCGAGTAAATTACAGGATAATATTCATTTTGGGGTTAACTAAATGAAGCTATTCACAAACAGCCTTACTGGTAATTTACTTTGGCTTCATTGAAGTGTTCAGTAAGGTGAGGTCTGTCTGTGCTGGCCGGGATGATCTCTCTTCTCTCGCGGGACAGCTGAATCAGCAGTGGGCAGGGGGAATACGGGCGCCCGGTCCCGCTGATACCTGCTGAGCAGCATCTGTGATAGTGCAGAGACAGCGAAGAGTAATCATATCTGAAATGACTGCAACAAGGAAGATGGTAATCAGGAGTGAACACGGAGTCACTGTCTCAAGCCTGTTTTGGAAAAATAGCAGGCTGCCACTATAACGATGTTAAGAAACAGCTGACATTACATGAGAGAGGAGAGACTTTTTCCCATTGTCATGCTGATAGAGTTGAAATCCCTTGACAATACTATAAGTAAGGAGTTATTTTGTGGAATATTAGATCATATGGAAGGAAATCCCTTCCTATGAAGGATTTTTGTCCAGTTAAAAAAAAAAAACCCTCCTTAAAAAACATGTAAGATCCATCCTAATGTGTTCCAAAGTGAATTGTTATGCTAGCCTGGGAAAATAAAGACAACTTCCTGCTAATTTAGATTTGCTCTGCAAGTTAGCTTGGCAAAGAGCTCTTTCAAGCCCATTTCTAATCCGTCGAAATTGCGCCACCAATCAGAAACTTTAGGGATGACGACAACAAAGTTCATTGCAAAGCTTTAGTTAAGGTTTTGTTTCCTGTGTGTGATTTATTGAATCACTATAAAAAATATTGTTGGTTTAACTTAAGACATTAAGTAACCTGGCTGCCTTCAAATTTTAAGTTGATTGAACTGGAAAAAGTGAGTTAATACAATGAAGGAGATTGATTTAATCATCAGAAACTTATCGGACCTAAATAAATTATTTAAGTTGATTTGACAAAAGAAAAAATGTTGCGAACAAATCTTGAAAATATTTTTTTTTTACAGTGTGGAAAGCATATTCACTTCTAGTTGTCTTACTGCTAATTTTAAATAGGCTAAACATAGAGCAAGTTGTTATCCAGTGTCTGGTCATTTTTTCAAGTTGTTCTACAACAGACGAACGTCGCTCTGCATACGTCATCTACTTCATTGCTCTGACTAGTTTTAAGTCTATCCAATTCCCCTAGAGGCATTTGAGCTACGTCCATTGGTGACGCCCCTTGGAAATGATTTGTCTATGAAGCTTTGCCAGACCATAACTCAGTTACAACTGAGAATGGTCTGGTTTTAACCAGGCTATTGTTATGCAACTCTTCAACAGAATTTAATTCTGGCTGTCAGCTCCAAAAATAATTTATTTATTTTTTTATAAAAGCCTATACAACAATAAAAAATTATTTGGATCTGGAATGGGTTTCATGCACATAATCAAGCTTTTGTCAGAAAAAGAAAACGTATCTTACCCAAGTTGTGAATGTGTTTGTAACTTTGTACACTGAATTGAATGTGAAGACAAAAAACAAACAAAAAAAAAAACATTATTTACCGCAAAATGATCAGCTAGGAAATTGCCAGAACTTCTTCTGTGTAGACGCAAACACGACCCGGGATTGATACCGGCATCTATGCCAGGTTGGGGACCTAGTAGTAACATTCCCGGAATCAGTCCCAGAACGCGCGCTGTGTGATCAAAAGCCAGGACCAAATGCCGTAAGGGGTGTGTCATAGTGATGACGCTCGTGCCATCACGCGACTCTGTTGCTCTTAGAAGAAAGTTTGTGTTCATCATCAACAAAGAAAGGACGAACAAATGTCTGCAAACTGGAACGGTACAGAACCGGACCACTATCCGCGCTGACAACACAGCTGAGATCTTTCACCAGTTTTGTGAAACGATATGCGCAAGTACATGCATCTGTTACACGTCTCATCCTGACATCATGTGTCTTTCGGGGATCTTCACGGGTTGAGTGTAAACGCACTCACAGATCCCGGCAAATCACTGGCAGTGTGAATGAACTGAAATCAAACAATCAACTGCCGGGTCACATTATCCGTGTATTTTCCGGAATCTCTGTGTGAAAGGGGCTTTACAAGCAGGCGATACTGGTTTAGATCATTTTTTATGAATCATTCATTGAATGAACTCACTGAATCAGTCAGAGTAAATTAACCGACACCTGACTCACATATTTTCAGTGACGTTCGACTCTAAATGAAGCATTGGTGAGTTTTTAAAATTAAAGGTATAGGTAATTTCGGAGGGGCTAGCAATAGCGAGCTAGCTTTGAGAGCATGAGATCCCACCCTCCCTTCAGAGCGTCTCCAAAGCAAGCCACACTTCCTTCAAAACAATGAACGCAGATTCAGCAAAGCTTCACAAGAGATGTCTTAAAAAGCACATAACATTACAATAAAAATGAACACAAACAACTTACAGAGCTATTACTTGTAACACCTGACTGCTGTTGGTTCATTTAGCCAGTGTTGACAGGCATACATCCGAGTCTGAGGACGTGAACAGCTCTGGGTAAAATCTCACGGGTGGCCCTCTTGTACTTACAATTACAACAATTACAATTACAAGGAACTGTAAAAAGTGGCTGCTGTTTGTTTGCGGCGCTCGGTCAGTGACTGTGTTTATAACCGAACTGAACGCACTGATGACTTTAGAAGTAGTAACGTGCGCTCACGGTTATGGATAGAAATGTAGTGGAGTAAAGAGTACAATATTTCCCTCTCAAATGTACTCGAGTAAAGTCATGAGTACATGAGTAAAGTACAGATCCCTCAAAATTGTACTTAAGTACTGTCCTCAAGTAAATGAACTCCGTTACTATCCGGCTCTGTTGTTAGTTCATGTTAACTAATGAAGTTCACAAATAAAACCTTAGAAAGTGTTAAAAAAAATAATACTGGAAAATACAAACAGTCTATGAATTTCTGCAAAGTTCATGCAAAGACATCCTTGTTCTCTCTATATAAATCGGTACAAAAAAAGGACAATGCTAAAAAAAAGTGTTGTGTGACACAAACAAAACTTTTGGAGAGAACCAGTCTGGAGAGACCCGAGCTCTGTGGGTCATTTCCTGATGGTTCATTGGGGTCTCTCTGGCAACCAGTCCACCGGATCCCCGCTGGGTCTCTCATTGAAGTTCAATACAAACGTGCGAGCCAGTCGATGTCTGCGAGACAGCCACTGGTCATCTGAGGTTTAGCTCAATCTGTGTACGACTGATGCCTGGAAATAGCATGAGAAATGTACTTGAGGGTGTAATCGAATAGTTCTGCTGCTCTGGACAGCAGTCAAAACAGTCTCTTCTGCCCGTCTATGTCCACTTCTGACTAAGGGCAAACCAGAGTGTTTCTGTTGCAGCTCATGCACGCATACAGACCTTAATATTGGTGTATACACTCAGTATGTTGTCTTAAGTGTTTATGGCGCATTATTAAAACCAGAGAGCCCTGCATAGTCAGTGACTGATGGCCCTGTATGGAAAATTCACGCTTATTAATGTGCTGTTGACTGTTTCTGCCATTTCAGAAATGTTCTCCATGAGCAGTCATATAAATTTGGTTTTAATTTGAACTAGGAAAAGGAATGCGCGGAGCCATCAAAACAAGCGTACGCTTCCTCAAAGCACTTCAATGAGCCGACAGCGGATCGCATTCGAATCCGAGGGAACCGAATCTGCCGTTAAAAACAATCAGCAATTAAAGCCTGGAATGAGGCTTTGAAACAAGATCACAGACAGCCGCTATAAGAGACTATCATTGTGTTCTAACATTACTAAGAGTTTTTCTCACTCGCTAATGGAGAAAGTTTCCTAAATGAGCATGCACGCCTCGTTACCCCAGACGGGCCGGTTTTGATGTTCCAGTTTTGAAAAGAGGAGAATGTACATTTTGTCCTTACATTTGAACTTTGTGTCGCAATACAATACAGAAAAGGCATGTGCACTACATTCACTAATGGAGGCAACTCCAGTCACAGGCCTAACTCATTATAATCACTCATGGGAACATCCTTGTGGAGGTACGGCGGCTGTAGGAAATGCCCATTTCTCCTCTGCATGAAGGAAAATAGCACTGCAAACGGGTCGTTGCGTAAATATGGCCTAATTAACTACATTTCCATTGGCAATTCTGGGATTCTTAAGTTTCATCGTGGCCGATTAGGCAAAAATAATTTCAGGCAATTTTGAGATTTTGGGCTGCATGGCTTTTCACAATTTGACGTTTCAGACTAGTTGAAAGAAACCTCCGAAATACACACTTTGTGTTTATTTTATTGCACTTTATTTGCACCTGCACTGTAAAAATGAATATGCTTTATCTAATCAATAGAGTTGTGGTAAAAGATTACAAGCAATATTATTAATTAAATTTAACAAATTAGAATTGAGTAATAATTAATCAAATTATTCCTTAAAAGTTTACACCCAAAAATTTAACAAAAATATCTCATTAACAGAAAGACGTCAAAGATTAATTGAGAACTATTTATTTTATATTGGCAACATTGAAGACACCTCAATTCTGGAATTTCAGTCAATATATTTTGAAGCCCAAAAAAGCTCATCCATCCATCTTTAAAGTAATAGCCTGTATATTGACTGAAATTCCAGAATTGTCAGCAATATATACTGTGTGTGTGTGTGTATATGTGTATATATATTGCTGAAATGTTTATAAATATATTGCTAAATAATATATTAAAAATGTTTTACCCTTTCTACCTGGGGTGTTTGCCTCAAAGGGATATGCAACCAAAAATTGTAATTCTGTTATCATTTGTTCACCCTCATGTCAAAGTGCAGGATGGGGTCCAATGCTGTTGTTTTGGACCCCATTGACTTTCATTGACATGAGGGTGAGTAAATGGACAAAAAAGGTTGAAATATTCCTCAGAATATCTTATTTTATGTTCCGAAGATTAACGAAACGTCTTACAGGTTTGAAATATAATTTTAAGAGCTGCAGAGGAAACTAATAATAACTATATAAAAAAGATAAAGACACTTTCTGAAACTCTCACAAGATTTTAAGAAGATCACTGTAAGGCTGTCAGACAGACTGACACTGGGGGAAAGGAAGAAGATATTGAAAGTTTGTCTTGCAGACAGCTTTGTGAAGTTCTTCAGACATGCTTAAAGTTTAAAGATTAATAAAGTGTTCATGTCTGCATACTAATATTCAACTGGGATATAGTGTGAGTAATTTCAAACGGTCTCAGGTTATTTTAGAGAATGTCTCTTCTCCAGACACAATACCATTATTATTTCATTCTTTCTAAACAGTCAGTTCTCAAAATCAGAGGAATAATATTATGTCTGCTCCCAGAAAGCAAAGTCACAGACAATTTTAATGTTGTATTGAGAGAGTATTAACTGATTCACAGGGAGAAGAACTGGGTGTCAAGTGGAAATGAGACCGAGGTCAAACTCTCTAAAAGAAGTTATATTTCAGGATGTCTGCAGCTGTCAGCTAGAAGTTGTGGGTTAGAAGTTTCTTTAATATGCAGTCATACGTAAAATCCCCGTTAAACTGCCAGCTGTGGTTGCCAGAAATTCACGGCAAAACTTATAACGGTATAATTCATTAAGTGATATAAATCTAATATAACAATATACAAACAAAATCTGACTTTTTACCTTAATATGTGCCGATAACCACCTCAGCAGCCTCTTTATTTAATATTAATAAGTCACATTAACAAAATAACAAAACACTACTGTGCATTACCGATAACAAAAATAAGAAGAAACAAAATTATTGTACAAATTTTAATCATATGTGATGTGTAATCCAGTGCAAGTTACTTGCAAAAAATCATAAATTTTACAGTATTTTACAGTTAAATTACATTAAACCATCACCATATATATATACGGTAACTTACAGGTAACTAATTTACATGTTTCTACTGTGTTTTCCTCCTCTTTTTTTTTTCAAATAAAATAAAATATAATAAAAAATGTTTTAGTGTAGAATAAACACTGGTCTAGTGATTGTGGTCCCACTTACCCTAAAGAATATTTGAACGATTTGCATTTGAAATTAAAAATATGAACTTAATAAATACTGCACTTAATTCATATTTACACAAACCAGCCAATATTTGAATATAGCAAGCGAAACAATTTTAAAATTTTTGTAAAAATATTCATATAAATAATGGTTCCATTAGCACTTTCTGCATTTGGAGGCAAAGTTGAGCCAAAGGTACAGCATAACATTCATAAAATTAGTTTTACTTTTCAGTTTTGGCATACGTTTTAGAATGAAAAATAAAAAACAACAACACCACCACTAATTTTCCTCATTTACATATGTCAAATACAGTCAGGTGCACATGATGATAACTTTATATATTGTATATATAATTTATTTAATCTAACAGCTCATTCTCACCCCCAAGGCGTCACCTAACTGATGCCTTGGGAAGCATTTGACCATGCTTCAATATTTGACGCTTAAGGCGCCCTTTAGCGTCAGTTAGATGTAACCCTACCCCCACCCCAGACCTAAACCTAACCGCGTCATCTAATTGACGCTTTCCTTTAGCGTCAGTTAGATGACGCTGTAGAATCGCGTCAAATATTGAAGCATGGTCAAAGGTGACACCTTGGGGTGAGAATGCGTTGAATGTAAACATAATTAGATAGATGAAGGGGCGTACGCATCTTACCCCACTCTCACCTAAAAAAAAAAAAAAAAAACAATCTTTCACTTAAAGGGATACTCCATTTTTTTGGGAAATAGGCTAATTTTACCACTCCCCCAGAGTTAAACATTTGAGTTTTAACGTTTTCGAATCCATTATTCAGCCAATTTTCTGATATTTAGAAGAATATCAGTAACCAGACAGTTTCTGGTCTCATTGACTTCCATATTATATTTTTTCCTACAATGGAAGTCAATGAGACCAGAGAATATCAGAAAATTGGCTGAATAATGGATTCGAAAACGGTAAAACCCAACTGTTTAACTCTGGGGGAGTGGTAAAATGAGCCATTTCCAAAAAAAGTGGAGTATCCCTTTAAATTGTAAGTTCGCCGATTGTAAGTTTTGTATTGCTTCAATATCAGTAGTTTATGTAAAGGAATGTCTACTCTTTCTCTGTTACCTGGACCGAGATATTCACATTTATTTGTGAGCAATAGTTTTTTGGCATCTGTCTTTTGGCCAAGCTTCAGGGCTTTCATTAAAACGACAGATTGTACTTCCACGTTTTTGTATCCCTGCACAAGGAGAGTCTGATCGACAAAGGGTTATTAACAAAACTGTATTGTAAGAGTAGTGTTATCACTAAAAACCGCATCATACCTTGTCTACGCTTTAAACGGCATTATGACTAACATACTATTGCAGCAGCTTTCATAACTGTACGCAATGGCGTTTTGCTTTGGGAAGTTGGGCAGAACTGACAGATCAGTGGTTTACTTACAATTGTTTCCCCTCTCTTTGGGCTAAAACTGTGCTCGTCGTCATCGGGTTTGATATATTGACTACAAACAGAGATTTTTTTCAACCGTGGTGTTCTCTCAGTTTTCTTTGCAGCCTTACGTTTTTGTTCCCACTCAGTTTTGTTTTTACATTCCCAGAATCTATAAATGTGTCGTCTGTCAATTTAGCTCTAGATCTCGTTTTGAGTCTGGTTTATTGGAAATCCCCACAAGCCAATGAAAAGCAACAGCCTCCATCTAGTAGTTTTGTGGGTTATGAGGACAGCTGGGAATCACTGTAGATGACTAATCCATAGACAGGGAAACACTATGACTAATCACTACTGAGCAGATGAGCCATAGAGATGCCGGCGTTCCTTACGCTTTAGTAAGAAGACAGCTCAAAGCCTTCCAGATGACTAAAACTAGGGGAAATAATTGCTTTAATTGTTGTTAAATGGGTCAATGACACAATAATTGGAAATGGTATGAATTTGTGAATTAAAATTAGTTTAATAATTTTTGGGGGCAATCATATCAGGATGGTATCTTGATTGGTATCACAAAGCAAAAAGCCCCTTTGAATGAATGAAATTCTTGAAAACAAAACCCTATTCCCTATTTTGCCATTATCACTGTTATTATTATTATTTTTTTTTTTTCACAAAACACCATAAGATAGGAAATGATATCACATAGAGAAAGCTCCTGAAGACCCCAATTACAGTGTCATGGTCAGTAAGTCTAATGTTCCCGTCCATTATTCACAAGACCAAAAAGTGAAACACGATACCATCCTACAAGCAAATGACGAAAGACAACACATTTGTCCTTCTTCTGCCTTTATTTTCCATGTTGCTCAGTGGAAATGATGCATAAATACACATAAACACTGTCAAACATGTGAATGACTTGATGCCACCTTGGTAAACTGCTAAAAGCCCACCTAGACTTTTTTTTTCTTTCTTTCTTTCCAGTACAAAGATGTCCTTTCCAGAGACTAATCTGTAACAAATGTACAAATATTTGAATATATTACAAAAAGGCAGCTGAACTGGTTTGGAGGGTATAAAATTGTAGTAAATATAAATAAAACACAAGGTGATGGCCGAGTTTGACGATGACTATGCATTCGAGGTGTTTTTCAAAGGATACCTGCTTTTGGAAGTGTGGCTGATGTGGCACATGACTGGTTTGGTGGCTCTTGCGTTAGTTTCCTCTGTTCACGTGTCTGGGAACTTCGAGACTAGAGGAGGCGTGCTTATGCAAAGAGAGTGTTTTACATTCAGGGCCAACAGAAATACAAAAAGATTCACAAACAAATAATGCGATATCCAAACAAGCACATGGTCAATACATCATGCGTTCAAAATCGAAGGCTCTGTCATTGTTCACCTACAGGGACTGATTGCGATTTTAGTGTCTGTGGTGAAAAGTCAAACCGGTGTTATATTTTTCAGTAGGGCTTTGTCAACCATTACCATCCAAGATAAAGAGATAGATGAGCAAAACCCTGGATATGTTCAGCTTTGAAATAACACTAGACCAAGTTATAAAAACACCTTTGTGTCCTCAATGATCTTAACTCAAAAATGTGCGTTTATCTAAATCTCCAATCGAGTGCGGCTCCATGCTGTTTAGAGATATTACATGACAGGAGAAGATTTTATTATATTTTTCTAAGACTCAGGAATCACTCATAACTCCACTTTTCACTTCACAGCCACAAATATTCAAGACGGCAAAGTTGAATTACATCTAAAGACTGTCATTTGTGAGAGAACACACTGAAACGTTTGTTTTAAAAATACATTATCGCTCACATTAAGGCTTTTAAGTACAAACTGGCAACTCTCACTCACGCATTCACTCAAGAAAACAAACTACGGACTACACGACTTCCAGTTGCCCTACGTGACCAAGCATGTGATTAAATCATCTATTTAGGAGCAATGTGCAACTAGGTCTGTCTGTATTAAAAAGAACTGATATAACCATTTTACTGACAATGGTAATCGTGTGTTCTGGGTTAATACATGTGGGTTTGAGAGAAGGTATCGAACTTCAGGGCTGAAATACCTTCTTTTTCTGCAGATATGCATCCTTACGTGAGGATTTACCAAAGTCCATTTTTCCATGGCTCAATTAGTTTCACCACAGTAACTTAAAGTAACTACGTAGTTTACACAACGTGCCACTGGTGACTGGAGATGTGCTGGCCTGTGGTGAGTTGGCGATGGGTAGTGTCTGAGGGATGCTGGGATGTCGTCCCTGGGTCATATCCTGCCTGCGTCCTGGTCCTTCTCCTCCAGCAGATGAATGAGCTGACCAAAGCTCTCCTTTACCACGTCCATGTTGTCCACCGTGCTTCCCTCAAGAATCCAGCTCTTGCCTCGTGCCAGAGGTTCCAGCTCAAAATATTTCTTTATCTGTGTGTGAAATGAAGAGATGGAGAAAGAAATGACTCGGCTCAATTAGTTGATAAACTATCAACCTTATTTTTAACGGCCATTTGCTTCCACTTATTTTAGCTGTCTGTTGTGCTGCTTGATATTCAAAACTGTTCTTTGCTATCATACTATTTTAATTAATGAAAGCAGACTGTTTTGTAGAGCAAATAGCTTCATCGTTTACTGCACTTTGTTATTCTTCAAGTTATTTCCTGATATCAGCTGATGAATTGAAAGTCTGGGACATTCACAGAAAAGAGCTCACTTCCACATTGCAAAAAAGGTGGATAAACATAGAGTAAAAAAGTTGAATTAAAGAATTAGTTCACCCAAAAATGAAAATTCTGTTAGTATTTACTCCCCCTCATGTTTTTCCAACCCGTAAGTACGATGTTTTTGATGAAATCTGAGAGCTGGATCACTCCTCCATACTAGTCCATAGAGAGCTTCTTGAGGAATTAAAACTTGCCGGTCTCGAAAAGTTATTAAAGACATTAAAGTTTATCAAGTGACGAGAATACCTTTTGTGCGCAAAAACCAACAAAAATAACGACTTTATTTCAACTATTCACTTCCTTCTTTATGGGCATCTAGTCAGTTAACGTAGCGTGATAGCGTAGAGCTACGTCACTCGTAGGCTCGCTATTGGCCGACGCTGGTCATGTGTGTGATGC
The DNA here is from genome assembly GCF_988280905.1 of Pimephales promelas. Taxonomy (NCBI): domain Eukaryota; kingdom Metazoa; phylum Chordata; class Actinopteri; order Cypriniformes; family Leuciscidae; genus Pimephales; species Pimephales promelas. The sequence goes on from NC_142791.1 coordinate 12,595,404, forward strand.
GTGTGACGTAAAACAACAGATCATACGCTGTTACAAACTAGTAACCTGACTCGAGGCAGAGAGAGAAGTAAATGAATACTTGAAGTTAAAGTCGTTATTTTTGTTTATTTTTGCGCACAAAAACTGTTCTCATCGTTTGATAAACTTAAGATTGAGCCACTGTAGTCACTTGGACTATTTTAACGGTGTCTTTAATAACTTTTCTAGGCCGGCAATTTTCATTTCCTCAAGAAGCCTATTGCCTAGTATGGAGGAGTGATCCAGCTCTCAGATTTCATCAAAAATACCTTAATTTGTGTTCCGAAGATGAACGAAGGTCTTACGGGGTTGGAAGAGCATGAGGATAACCCTTTAATAAAAGTGTTCTAAAGAAACCGAGAACAACATGAACAAAATTGAAGTGCAATATAAGCTTATGCATTTTAAATGGTAGATAAAAAAATTGCTTCCCAAATATATCACTGTTGACATCGAGGTGCATCTAATCAAACTTGTGGCAAATTCATTGGTCACTTAGTATAAGCTATAGTCAAAAGCGGTTTCCATCCAAATTTACGAATTTAACTTGTGCACAAAATTGGAACATAAAACATTTCAGAATAAAGCAGGGTTTCCAACTTCCTGGGTAATTGGTGCAAAACATTTGTAATAAAATGGAATCGGAGAAAGCCATTGTGTATTTGTGACTCGGTTTTTATCCTACATCATAAACGACTTGCGTTTCAGAGACAAAACGCAATAATAAACGATGTCATGTTATCTTGCGTTCGGATGCCTGGTATTTCCGTGTGAGACGCTTCTGGGAGTTCATTATACTAAAACATTTCAATGATAGACTTTGGCTCAGGGATTCCAGATTGAGCAAATCAACAATTGAGATGCTGTGCAATGAAATTGGTCCATTGGTTAGTCCAGTTATCCAATCACATCCACTGTTGAGGCAAAGTGTTTTTGTTCCACATCAAGGGATATATGCATATTTTTAAAATGTATGCAAATCTTTGTTTGCACCCAGTTTTTTTGCGAAATCCCAAAACTTGCTTAAAAATAGGTGGATGGAAACAAAGCTGTAGAGAGATGGCAACATGGACAAGTTGCATAAACTGCTTAGACTTGTTTTACAGGTTAGTAAACCTAATCTAATACTGTTGTTTTTTTTTAGTTCAGTTACTAAAACAGTTAGCATAACTTCTACCAACAATGCTAGGATAAGTTTGTTCGGGGTATACAATTTAAATCTATATCTAACTGATAAACTAGCACAGTAACAAATCAACCCTCAGATCAGACTGTTAGTCTGTAGATTTTTCAACAAACTTTTGGCTGTGTTAGTTATTTTGGAACAAGTTTCCCCTACTGACCAATAAGAACGCAGGCTGAATTGTATCTGTAAATATTCATCTGTAAATGAGATCCAAAATAAAACAACAAGATCTTTATTCTACTGAAGTTAGAAACTATGTGGTATGGGCCAAGAAATTCCAATGTATTAGCCAGGGGAATATGAGGACAAACTTGTAGTACTAGCGCCAGTCCTTTTCAACGGGGCAGAAATGGGAGGGGAGACAGGAATGCGATCAGTGTTCGCTATGGTAGATGATTTGGAGGAAAACTTTAGGTAACAGGAGAGAAAAATTATATTTTGATGAGCAAACATGATGTGCACTTGACTTGACAGTGCTTGACTGAACACAGCATATATGAGATAGAGGATGTCTGATTATAAGCAGCTCTGTGTTTTCAGAATTTTCTAGGCAACAATAGAAAGCAACAAACAGAAAAATTCAACAAGAGTTATTTCCAAGCCCTTCAGGAAAGATCATCTCATTGTGAATACAAAAAAAAAAAGCCATGTGCCATGCACAATGGTCTCAAAAGGTATTTTTGGATGCATCATGAAACTTCAAAAAATTACAAACAAGTTTTGTAATTTATGTAAAAACATTTCTTGAGTCCAATCAAAGTAACCACAGGTGTAGTTCTTTACTTTAACATCTGAATATTTAAATCATCATAATATTCAAAAAAGCTTATCTTTTTTTTTTTTTGCTTAGCTATTTCCTCTTTAAAGCTACACTGTGTGATTTTTTCCCCCATCTAGCGGTGAAAAGGTATATGACCATCCAGGGAATATTAGTTTCTGTTCCTCTCAATGCCAATTTCGTTTTAACTCCTACGGTGGTCAATGTAGTCCAAGATAAACATGGCTTCCAGTTCGACCTCGTCCATGAGTGTTAACTCAAACGTAAACGCGAAAGGCGAAGCTCGAATTAACGGGTATGTCCCTCTTTGGCTAATGTACTTTCAAGATTGAGGGGCAACATTTTTCAATGGCATATTATACACTCATGAGAATACTTTATTACTTGAACGTATATTGAATATACATTAATGAGCACATATGTTTTTGAAAGAACTAAGTGTTTTTAGCTAAGAATAAACTAAAAGAGTTACACAGTGTAGCTTTAACATAAATAACACTTTGTATATATAACATTTTTGTTAGGCTATATCTTTAAATAAATCCATGAATGTGGCTTACATTTAGGCTCACTGTATGCTTTGCTAAATCAGTAAGAACGTAAAGGCAATATTATATCATCCAATAATGAAAATTATTCCATAATTTACTCATGCCATCCCAGGTGTATGTGACTTTCTTCTTTCAGCTGAACACAATCGGAGTTATAATACAAAATATCCTGGCTTTTCCAAGTTTTATAATGCGATTGAATGGTACCCTAGCCCAAAAACGTCGGATAGGTTGGGTCAGAAGTCACTCTTCCGCCGGAACTCGACTTGTAGTTATAAACTACTCGAGATTGTAGTTTACAAAGTCATAAATATGGACTACTATGGATTTATCACTATGCTTCAGAAGGCTTTAGTAAAACCCTGGAGCCGTATGGATTACTTTTATGATGGATGGACGAATGCACTTTTTTGGGCTTAAAAATCAAAGGTACCATTCATTCACATTATAAATCTTGGAAAGGCCAGGGTATTTGTAATATAACTCAGATTGTGTTTGGCTGAAAAAAACAAAGTCATAAATACCTAGGATGACTTGAGGGTGAGTAAATTATTGGATCATTGGATCGGATGAACGAACCCTTTAAGGAATAACAATATTGAACCCCACAATTTTGTGTCCACAAGAGTAAGTCACAAAGGTTACAAAAGTCATAAGGTTGAAAAAATGCTGACTAGGTTGAACCCTCTAAAGATCTGAAAGAATCGCATGATGCCAGAAAAACCTTGACCTTCACTTGAACAACAGCACTTAAATATCCAAAAATGTCCCTGTCAAAGTGATTCCTCCCCTCCTGCTCCTAATTTATGTTTCCACCCAAATCGTTGACCTCTAACCTTTGGGGACTTAAAGAAGCCCAGAATAAATGCAGAGTAAGCCACTAGCACAGGTGTGAAAAGTGAAGGCTGAGAGGCTAAATCACTTCAAATGCTGCACTCACATTATTTATTCCTGACACAAAAGAATCACACCATATTTTCCTATTGTTTTGGCTGTGTTTCTGGAAGCCGGCCCATCTCGTCACCTGATTGGCTCAGTCCCAAACCTCCCTGCTTTGGAGAGAGACCACCCTACTGGGAGCACTTCTTCATGCATGGCCTCTGATTCCACATTCAAACTCACTCATAGCATTGAAATATATGGCATCAGTGTCACATCTAGGCAAACACTGAGCTTAACTGACAGCCAGCAGTAACGTGCCAAAAAAGCCGCTGGAATTTCTTACTTCCCTTTGAGAGTGCAATGAAAAGAAAAAAAATAAATAATGAAAAATCAAACAAAACATCCTTTGAGCCAACGCTTTCCTATTATGCCAAGAATGTTGATTAAGATTTCCCTGTCTGGGACTTCATTGCTAAAAAATGACCAATCCTGCTGCTTCGAAGAGCAAGAACAAACTTGGAACACGAAGCCATATTTGTCTATTGTTTCACAGTGAAACATATCCAGGCCTAAAAAAGCAAGTGTAACATTTACAAAAGACAGGAGGTTTAGGACGGACTCTGCCAGTGACGTTCATGAAAAGTACTTCAAAAAGATGATACAGGCTGATAGAGAGTGCTGGTATGTCTGACGACAGCTGATACAACAGAATATGTATCAACCCTAGTCTGAACAATGGTTAAAAATACAAGACAGAGGAGATGGGTCAGAATGGTCAACTTTCAGCAGTGCTTTATACTTTCTTTACATAATGTATACAGATATTCCCGAAAAAGAATCACAAAAACACTTTAAATGCTGCCACACAGCCATGCCAGGCCAGTAGTTGGCGATATTATGCTGTAAAGATTTTATGTAAACAAAAACACAGAAGAATGTTTAAGGAATGCATACTACAGTACTTAACTGATGCAGTATATGCATACTCGTCCATATAGTTGTATGGTCATTTAAACGATTGTAGGCTGACTTATAAACGTCATCTATGACAACGACCACAAAAAAACAAATCAGTGTTCCACAACTGCAGTCAAAATTCCTTCCTGTCGAATTCCAACACATTTTTATAAACTGTTGCCATGCGCAAATGGTTCTCATGATGTATATTACAAAATTTTGAAAAGCGTTTCCAAAAACCTGTTTTCAGTAAGCTAAAACATTGATAGGAGGCCAAAATGCAGTGAAAACTCACTGTCACTGTCAGACTGCTTTGAAAATCGACCATTTGTTTAAAAGTGAGCTGATGACCAGAGCCAATTATGTCCTGTCAATCAAAATTTGGTGACAGATAGCAACTCACGCGGTCAAGACAATATATATTGTGTGGCTTAGCTGAAAAAGAAATTGTGATTTTCAGGAGGAAAAACAAAAGAGTCAAATTATGAATAAATAAAGAGATAAAAAGCAATAAAATAACTTATTTTAGTAGTTGGCAATTTAGTTATACTAGGCATAAAACAAGGTGTAAGTAAAAAAAAATGAAAAGCAGAATCACCAAGGGGTACTGGCGGATGTTCTAAGAAATCAGATATTGGTATCAGCACACAAATATGATTACACAAATTTTAGAGTGCATCCCAACTGAGAAACATTGAATAAGCCCAAGATGAATCTAACCTCAGGTCATGTGCAAGGCTCAATGGCGCCAACTAAATCTGCAAGCCCGATTGGCTTTTACACCTGGTTTACTGCAGATCTTTTTATTTATGACATGTTTGGATATGAAGTCTTTCCGATGTCAGTGGGATAAACCCTTACTGGAGACAAGCCGTGACTAAATCACTTTGTAAGCGACCTGACTACCGATGCCTCTGCGCAAAGTCAGAAGCTCATGGGTTCCAGGTCAGGGGCCGTGAACAAGCCTCTTGGCCTATGTGCCTTCAGAGTGTGTTCGCCAGGCCATAGAGCAGATTTACAGTAACTCAATTTGCGTAAAGCTTGACGGTTCACATCTGGAATTGCAACACGATAAAAAGGAGCTGGGATTGAGCTAATTAACTGCAGCATTGCAGGATGCAAGGTCTCTTATTGGTGCAACTACCAACCTCCAATCAGTTGTCCTCTTGCCCTGTACGTTTGTGTGGACTGACCTTCACTTGGGGAACTCACCCACAAAGAGAGAATATAGACCCACAGACGAACCCCCTAAGGCACTGACAGGTGACCTGCTGGCAAGCCCACGTCAACAAAGCTGCTCAAACTATAAATCAACAAATCCATCTGATATCCATCAGACTCTGAACTTTGTACACTTAACCACACACACGCAGACCCACCTGCAGATCTGCTCCCCAAAAAGGGAGAAATTCCCCAATTACAGTGCTCATTTCTTCAGCATACTGCAAGCATTACGATTGGGAGATTCATTTCAAGGACCATATCACAGCGAGTTTCTAAAGATAGGAATGTGTAAGCATTGTGATATTCATCAATTTCGAAGATAAAAAAAAAAAAATGCTTTCAGTCCAAAGATGGAGCTGAAGCAAACGATGGAGAGCACACCTCCTCCCCCAATAGCAGAGACTCTGTCCAGTTGTTTTGCAGAGCTCTAGTTTCTGTTATTCATGTGTTAAATCAGGCTCATTCCACAGCAAACCACAGCAGTTCCATGGGCCCCCTCTGTTCACATGCTGGAGGCTGCACTCCCTCCCTTTCTGAAGAGATTTCCTCATATTAATAAATGGAACAGTATTTCATGCAGGGCAACGAAGGCCCTGTCGCTGGGGATTCCTCAGCGAAGAAACATTCCTGACAAAGTAGCTCAGAAGACGAGCTTTAGCCAAAATCGTGTTCAAGTTTCAAAACAAAAAGTGCTAGCCAAGCAATACGGGTATAGATATGCATGTATTAGAGGTGTATACATATATTGCTCGATCTCTCTTGACAGGAACGTCTTTGTGAATCTAGAACATGAACAGAGAGACGAAGCTGCAACAGACAGATCGTTTATGCTGTCAAATGTGGACAGAACTAAATTAATTGAGATCACTGGATGTCTCCATACACCTGAGATGAAAAGACCATCTGCTCCGATACCATGACCCCCCCCCCCCTCCCCCAAACAAGCATTAACTACCCGTTGTCATGACTAGTGTTAGTTGGCTCTTATGTAAGCATGTGTTTGAGTTACGGTGATGACTGAAGTGGAGTTCAGAGTTCTCATAACTCACAGAGTCTGGCTCCAGAACATTGGGAACACATTAAAAGGAGCTGAACCTGCCTCCCTGGATATCTTCAACAACACTTTACCTAAACTTAATCCCAACCGGGAGCCCCACGCCATATCAGCAGTGATTGATAGACAAAAATTAAAACTTTGATACTATCCCAGAGGACATACATATGCTATTTCACTTTCCTTTACACTTGTTCACGCCCGTCTGAGTAACACGCTCGAAAGCAAATGTTAGGCAAGGCTTGCCGCTCAGACTCACAGGACTGCAAATCAAATTGGTTAAAAATACCTTATTGTAACAGTTGCTCATGGGAGAAGTAATTCAATTAGACTCCATGGTCTGCAATGGTATAAATAGTCTATTACAAGATGAGCAATCTGGTGCGCCCTTTCTCCACATAATGCTGGTTCCTGGACAGGTGCCTATTCTTAAATCAGTGAAGATCAGAAAAACTGGTTGAGTCTTTCTGAGGGTCTGGAACCAGGATCAGGTTCAGGATTGAAGACCAATGTTCTAAAGAGTTTAAAAAGAAATTAGACTATCAGTTTGCACCTTCTTGGAGAACAAGCAAAATGGGTTAACCCAATGACACTGGGTTCTGCTTAAAAGAAGGTCTGCAGTACTACTGTAGCTAGAATTTAAAACGCGTCACATCCCATGAAGCTCTTCCGTCAATGCTTGGATTTGACCTATTGAAAAATTGTCCTGCTTTCACAGTCTGTTATGTACAGGCATCAACTCCCAGACTGTAAGTGCTCAGAGTGCAGAGAAAACAACACTAATTGCCATCATGAAACCATAAAGGATGTTCTAGTACATGATGTCTACCTGTAATATGCTTTGTACAGCACGATAAATAATCGTGATTTCAATGAAAACATGTTCTTTGGTTTGCGTGCTTGAGTGTCTCGATACAGCACATTGTCAAAAACAAAAGAATTTGGATACTTCAACTGCATCGTCTATCCAGGATCCATGACCATATGGTACACAAGCAGACGGCTGCTGCTTGTTCAAAAACTGGGCACTGTCACCAGACAGAAGTACTGCATGTGGCAGCACCATTGACCTCTCTCAGCAGAATGCCCTGAGTCAGGCTGCCAGCCGAGCCACACAATAAAGTCTGGCCAGCGTGTTTTTTTTTCCCCCGAGCCCAGACAGAATACAGAGTCCAACCAGCCAGACAGATCTTCCACAGTTCAACCTCCTTCAGGCACACAAGATGGCCTTTGTCTTCGTGTCTCAAACACATTTTTCAGGACAAGGACAAATTCCTAGTCCGAAAAACATTCAATTGATGGCGCCTGATGTCAATGAGGACTTCTCTAAGATATTCCTCGCCCCTTTTCTCCCATGTATTTTAGGGATGCACAACAACTACTCAGGACCACTTACATAAAGTGCCGTAAGGTATGTTGTACATCTTATTGCTCAATGTTGGTCAACACGTTGAGATTCAATTCTATTGTGTAGCTAAATTAATTTAGCGAGAAAGCATTATCCCGGAATGAGAGTACTCTTAAGCAAGCACGAGTATTGCAAAGGGTCAGTGAGGACATGAAGAAGGCAGATAAGCCAAAGACCAAATACATTTGCTTTCCAGCTCTCTCTGTATGGAAAGCGGTGTAAAAACGGTACCTGCATGGATTAGTCGAGAGGGTTCAAAGACATCTGTCATCTGAAACAGGTCCGGTTCTGGAGCTTGAGGGTCTGTCGTGTGTCTCCCACTCATGTTGGTTCTGTGTGCATCCATCTCTATCAGTCATAACTTTATTAGAGCCAGATGTTACGGGTGCCCTGTCTACTTCCAGAGCCGTGGTAATTTTATTATTACTCTAAATCACAACCCAGTGAGATTAGCCACAGTAGAAGGGGAGGGGGTTTTGGGTCATGCAGGGGAAAACCGGGCAATTCTTTTTAGAGGTAAGACATTGACCCCTTCCATTACCGCATGGGGGAAAGCTGCTTCCAAAGAGCAGATGGGGAGACGGGGCAGTAAATTACACCGGTGACTGTGACTCTTCTGGGTAGAGTTTCAACTGCAGAGCCCTTAGAATTGAGGACCAAAGAGCTCCAGGGGTACCATATATCAAAGATGCAAGAGTCTTTCTCGTAAGCATGAGGAAGAGATTTAAAAATTACACACACACACACACACACACACACCTGTAACGGTCAACACTATGGTGGTTTGAAACAAGTCAAACGCATTACCTAAGAATTGTAAGACTGGTTTAGAAAAGCATCTTCATTCTATCTAAGTCCGTTAGATTTTGGTGGTAGAGGACAAATTAGACAGATGGCAATTTGGACAGGTTATGCGACATTCCCTGATTCTCCAAAACCATGAGCAAAACTGAAGAAGTAAGAAACCAGAAAATATTAAATATAGTTTGCCTGTTGGATATTAATTACATAACATGCTGTTTACCTTGAGCAGTCACTAGTTATAGTAGGATTACTAATTACTGCTTCTACATTTGCTTAGTCCACGGTTAACGTAAGAAAAAAATGTGAGGTTCAGTTGTCATTTTACACTGTTGGCTACATTTAATTTTTCTTCGCACTGTGGCCAAGCAAAACATGACTCTTAAAACATAATGATAATCTCCCTAAATGTGGAGTGAATGGAGTCTTTTCCAGCTCAAATTATGAAGAGAAGTTTGTTGAATTTTTCTTGGTAATATTAATCAATTTTCATTTTTTTATGGCCATCTTAGTTTACTTTTACATAATAAACTTTTGGTAGTGTGCTGGATTGCCATTTCATGTCCAATATCAAACTGTGTCCTGATGCAAAACCAATGAAGAGCTTCTGGTCGGAATCATGGGGTTCATTAGGCACGAGCATCTTTGCATGATCAAAATGAGAGAGTGAGAGAGATAGAGGGGGGGGGGGGAAGCAAAAATGGACAGCACTGATCTTTCCCACAGCAAGTAACATGAGAGACGGGCGAAGGGGTATGAAGCCAGACAGACACCCAGACAGTTGAGTGAGTGTGTGCGTGTGGTATGAGGGAGAATGGTGTTTCTCCTGCTGATCTGACACTGGCCTTGGCATCCAGCACTGAAAACCATGCCAATGTCGGCTGAGCAAATTCCGAGCCCCCGAGGAAAACAACAAACGGGTCTGTTGTTCGGACCCAGATTACTGTGTGACCACGAAAGACACAGATTCCAGTTTTGCACTGCGTGA